>NC_058119.1:8178611-8488888 GCF_914725855.1 Thunnus albacares
TGGCAGCTGGATTATGTTTGCAGTCACTCACAAGTACAATTGGTCTGCTTTCAATTCATAGTGAGTGAGGGTAACATTGCTTGGACAATTATCCAGAACTAACATCAGAGGGAGATGGAGTGAACTAGAGGGAAGAGGTTCAAACAAAGACCTGCAAAATAGAAAGTCTGAGCAACACACAAGCAAATCAAAATAACAATTGAACACTGACTGACTTCATCATGTTCTCTTGATGAAGGGGTGATTATCTTTTTATTTTTTATTATTATTAACCGGTCAGAGGTTGACATCTCACTTGAAACAAGTCACTGCATCTAATCTATGCTGAGAACCTGCTCATCCTGTGACTTTTGACAGTACTTTGAGGTGTCATGTACAGAGTTCGTCAGATGTGCTCTTTCTGACATCAAGATTTTTTTTTTGTCCACTGACATGGACAGTTATTTATGGCTTCTTTTCCTCCCATCTCAACTACTGTAATCTGCAATGTCCCAGAACAGCTTGTCCAGAACACTGGGACCAGACTCCCCATGTCCCAAAGGAGACATGCTCCTTTTTGGTGTCTTTAAACTGCCTTATAGTACAGACAATCTACAGAACCCTTCTGAAGCATTTGTTATCCATGTCGATTTACAACAGCTTGTATAACCATTTCTTAAATTTTTTTTTCTGCCTCTGGCACAGAAAGATGACATCCCCAATCTTAATCCCACCTTCATAGCTCTGGTCATCAGATCTACATGAGCTGCTGAAAAATACTATAGATGTTGGCAACAATTCTGAGGTCTAGTATAAGGCTTTTTTCCTCCACAATCCAAAGATATGAAAGTTCGTTTAATTGGTGGCCTGTAGGTGTGAATGTGTCTGTACTGTATGTGTGTATAGACTGTCCAGGATGAACCCTGTCTCTCGCTCAATGTGTGGGGGATAGTAACATTGATAATGAGATGAGATGCAGCGCATTCAGCTCAGCAGGTGATTGATTCATTACTGCAAAGTGAACATATGATGTGATCATTCAATCAGAGCAACATGTCACAACGTCAGGAAAGAAGAAAGCCCTCTGAGTTTTTATAAGTTGCCTCCCCTGCTGTGGTAGAGCCAAGTCTGTGGAATCCCCACAGTATCACATCAAAAGAATCCACTACTGGTGGTGCGTGGGCTGTCTATATTCTTTATTTTTATTCTACTGCTCTTTTACAGAGGAAATACTTTGGTTTTAAAGCACTATCTGAATAAATGTGACCTGACACGACTTGACTTTACTGCTAACTATGGTACCTCCTTACATAATAGCGACAAGTGTTTGAGGCCGATGAGAAGGGCTGCACTTTGCACAGCAGATTCTCAGAGAAACTGTGCTGCCAAAGTTGCTGTTGGGGCCATCTTGTCTCAGCAACTTCACATGGGATTCAGAGCACACTCTGCTGTTTTTCAATGGATGCCCTGCTCTCTTTCCAACCACTGCCTTTCTCTCTGCTCGCCTTGTATCTCTGTGCGTTTGTTTTCAAGTCTTTTGTGTGTTTTCACTTCATTGTGAACTCTGTACCCCCTGAATCTCTTCGTTCTGCAGTCTGGTCCTATAGTTACATCGAACTCTATATCAACATCTCTTTCTATCCGTAGCCTCAGGCATGGGGTATTGTGAGGGCAGATGGGGTTCTTCTTCCATGAGTCTTAATGTCTCAGGTGTCTCTCCCCAGACGCACACACACCGACACAAGTAGAAATATACATACTTCCTAGTCGATGCATAATTCACAGACTTCAAGCAATTGCAGACACATCTGAGTACATATATCTGGGCTGCCTTTCTCCTGTGCTATGACCCCAGGTGCCTTTAATTTCCCATGCATTATTCCAGTGCTTGAAGAATGCCAGTGGTTACTCCCCAAAAGAGTGTGTGTGTCTGTGCTTAAACTCATCACTCCTATCTCTGGCTTTCAGCAGAGACCACACAACCAGAGCATTAAAATGCCTGCATGTGCTTTCCAGCGAAGGAACTCTTAATAAGACTCGGGTGTTTGATTGGCAAAATAACATGGAACGCTGAGATATGTATTAGTATGCAAGCTTTTAATTTTCAGTAACTAAGTGTGTGTGTGTGTGTTTGTGTGTGTGTGAGAGAGAGAAAGAGAGACAGATTTGGAAAAATAAGGAGAGGGAGATATGATATGCAGACAGATTAGCCCAGCAGAATTTAGGAGTAATTAGAATAAAAAATTCTCATCTCAATCTTGACATAATAATCAGCCAAAAATGTTTGAATCTGCTCTTCGGGATGTATTTACTTTACAGCATTTAAGTCTTTACCATCCATCTGTTCTGGTCAGTAGAGTCAACAACATTACCTCAGCTGATATGCTATGATGCTTTGGCAACACAGAAAACATCTTGTCGTGCCAGTAAAGCATATTTGTCTAACATGTTTGACTACTCTGGACTGGGCAGTACTGAACTGGGCAACATACAGAATAGAGAACAGAATAAAAGGGGAAAGCTCTTCAAATAACAGGGTGCATGTAGTTGTTTTTCAGATTTCATGACACAATGTCAAAAACTGAGGCACACAAGCAAACACACACAAGCAAATCTCCTATTTTGTTTCAGCTTTACAAGCTAGTATTGATACCAGTTATGAATCTGCCAGAACAAACTGTGGACTGTTTTATCTGTGTAAAGCTAAGGAGATATATTTTCTAATCCTGTTTTTGTATCTAGAAGGTATGTGTGAGTTGGGAGGCTTCATATTGTTGCTATTGCTGAGTGGTGCCTTAAAATGTTGTCACTGAATTTCTTAGATGTATCAAATAGCTTTATTTTAGTGGCTACAGCATTTGTTCAACTGTGTAATTCTGGGTGCAGTTTTGTGAATATAAAGAGATAGATAGCAAGTACCTTGTATTGCTATATCAGTAATAAGTTGCAAAGTAAATACAGTATCAAATTGATGTCAAACCTCCCTAAAGCCAGATTGTAATTCAAGCACATATAAATAGAACTATGAAATACACAACACTAAATGTGATAGTCAAGTATAAACTGACAAACAGATCTGAGCAGCCTGTACAGAGAAACCGCAGCACTACTGGGGTCCGTTTGCAATCACTTCATGTAGCTCTGCAGCAGAGAAGAGTGGGGACAGAGAGATAGCAAGTGAAGAAAAGTATCTCATGTCAGCAGATGATGGACCTAAATGAGACACTGAGACACTAGCACTATCAGTTAAATACAGCAAAGGTTAGGCTGTGTGCATACTGTAGGATTACACATCAATAAAAAGCACTGGCAGCATTAATGACATTAATGCAGAATAGTTATGTATATAATCATCTCTTTTATAAAGTGATCATAATATGGCAATTGGCACTTCCTTACAACAATATCGCAACTTGTTATTTCCACAGTTTCATTCTCCTTTCATCTCTCTCTTTATCTCAATTAGTAGAATGTGACATTGTCAATTTAAATTACATCTTGTTGATGAGACATGACACGGAGCGCTCAACGAGGAGTGTCGAGGTCTGTGTGTGTCTCAGTCCCCTTTGCTCATGCAACAGCATTTCGTAATAGCATTATACTGATTCATTCGTACGACTTTTGAAATTTCGCCTAAGGTTTGTATTAGTGTCTCACACTTTTCTTATAAAGAACCTCTATTATAATCCAATAGCCTCTCTCTTGCCAAAATCTCTCTTATAAACAATGTATCAATTTCCCTTCCCTTTCTTGCTTCCTTCTTTTTTCTCCTCTCCCCTTTTAACCTACCTTTTCTATTTCCTGCAGGGGCATAGAGGAAAGAGAGGAAGAAAGGGGGAGAGGAGCGGTCGAGCGCACAACTCAATTATACATCAAAGCACTTATGTTGGGGACACCATGGAAGGGGGAGGGGGGCAAGAAGAAAATGGAGAGCAAGATGTCTGAGGACGAAAGAGGATTCACTTGGATGAGGAGGGGCCTTGGTGACGGGTGCTGGTATCTGTGCAAGTTGGTGACTAAAGGGAAAACAGACCTTGCTTACTTAAGAGAACAAACTGAGAAGAAATATTGACTTTTCTGCTTTTTCCCTCCACATGTCCAAAAGAATGAAAGAACACAACAAACAAAAGATACGGCTAGGTTTTCCACACTATCTCAACAATTTCTCAATCCATAGGCTTGTCAACCGAGCAAACTTTAAAACCAACCAAACACATATACATGTACATTGAACAAAATCGATGTGCTGTACTGTCTCTGAAAGGAGAGGCTAACCAACAATGTTATTCCTTGCTCATTAAGATTAAGCTATGGATTAAATAACTTTCATGAAGACTGCCATATGTTAATTTTCATTTCTAATGCATGAACTTCACAACAAAGAGCATTCTGTACTATGGATATTTAATTAATATACCATGTCTGTATGTACTATGCTTAAACCTTGATCTCTGCTTCACTTTGGTGGACCTCGGTTCCTTAACAAATAATTTTCTTTTATTTGTTTTCTTATTTTGCTTGCATTTATAGTGTAAGAACATTGAATGTCAGTTGTCAAAAATAAGAAAATATCCAGGCATGATATTTTGTACACTGTTTCCTCTGTAAGGCAGGTAATCAAATCAAAGTCCTTGCAATAAAAGAAGATTAATGTACACAGATCACCTCTGTATGTCATATTGTGTATTCAAAGATTCCGTCAGAAAATCCTAAACAGAAAACAATAGTGAAAGTTGAAAGCCCTGCCAGCAGCCACTATGGTGCTGTGACATATAATGAATATATGATGTAAGATGACTTTGTTATTCTATTGGGGCTAAAAATGTAAACTGATGATGATGGTATTAAAATCAAACTGGTTTATCATTGGAGAAGCATACATGTGGATGGTGAATCTCATTGCTATCAGCCAGTTAGACTATGAGATCCTGTGCAAAGTTCACATTCTGAACTTAGAGCCTCCTAAAGGAAAAGTCCATGAGGTCTCAATGCAAAATGCAAAGGGTTAAACCGATGGGGGGCACGGATGTGCAAGAAAGAATATCATGGTCATCTGCCCATTTGTTTTTGATATTTCTTGTGTATGTAGACATTTGGGCCTGAGATGGCACTAGAGAAAAGTTCAGGAGAATTAAAATCTGTGGACCAAATTTCGTAGAAATCTAGCCTGTAGTTTGAGTTAGCATTAGACAGACTAGCCAATATCAGCATCCACAGCCATCTTTGCTAGTAGGGCAGAAATGCTGCTTTGTTCTATAAGAGGTGCCAAACAATTTCTCGACAACATCAAACTGACTAGAATGATAACCTGAAAATGCTGCAGAGATTTGACAAGGATGGGCTGTAAGTTGGAGCTTAAACATCTGTTTGTCACCTTAATTAATTTAAGAGTTGTTTATTGTTGTTGTCATGTATGCCTGCTGTAACATACCTCAGTAAAACCTGTTATCTGAGGTGTAAATTGAAGAGCAAAAGTTGTGAGGGAAAAACATGTTTTAACAATAAGAGCTGCTTTTAACAACCATATACTATAGGAACCAGTTTATCCTCTCGGTAAATAGGTGTATGAGTAATATCAATCATACTTTTCCCGACAGCCAGCTATTATATATGTATGACTCACTGTATATGGTTAAAATGGTGAGCCCCAATGCTATTGTATGTTATTATTACACTGGACTGAACATTCAACAACAACATTCAACAATCCCAACATGAAAGAGTGAAAATTGTAGGTAGCGACAGTCTTTCTATCCCTGTTCACCTTTCTTTCATACTTCTCTATAAAGCATCATTTTCCTTTAATGCTTCTCTCTCTACCATCTCAATTGTAGATGTGACAGCAAAAACAGATTTGAGCAAATTGGAAAGGCTATAAAGCTCTATTAAGGAAAACCTTGCACGGTCAGTGGAACAGTGAGAGGGGAAAAACAGAGCAATGGGGAGGTGGTGCATATTAAGACACAGAAGAAGACAGAGGGAAAGGATCGTCAAGGAATTTGCATAATGCCAAATGGAGCCCTAGTGAGGCTGACAGCACGACTTGTAGCGCAACAATTTTTTTCCCCCACACATTAATTTCTTCCATCTTTCAGCAGAGTATTGTTCCCATAACCATGCATCATACACACTGTAAAAAGCCATGAGAGTTAGCACTCTGTTTCCTTCTCTCCAACACACCTACACATAAACATAAACACTCAAGCAGCTGCAAAATACAGTGGGACTGACAAGATGCTCAACTGTCTTCCATGTTAGAAAAACCTTGTCAAAATTCACAATTCTGCCAAGTGAGTGTTGGAGGGAAGTAGAGCGCCGAAGGCAGGGTGGGGGTGGGGATGGAGGGGTGGTACCCTCATACTTGAAAGAAAGGGAGAGAGGGAGTGACAGGTTGATTTATTCAAAGAGTGAGGAGTGGGTGAATCAAACTTTAATGGCTTTTGGGAGTGCAAGCTGTCCCCCCCACCCCACTTCCCCCCTTCAATCTTGCCCCTTCTCTCTCAGTCTTTCCTTGTCTGCTCCCACCTCACCTCCTTTATCTCTCTCTCTCTCTTTCTCAACCTCCCTCACTCTATGTTTCTGCACTTTTTGATGGTCACTCACAAACGCAAGCCTTCCCTTTTTTGACAGACAAATATGTGCCCATTTCTGCGTAGCACGCAAATCAAGGTGCTCTTCATGCTCAGCGGGGTAAAGTAAATGACAGAAAGATAAAGAGAGGAAGAGGAGGTGATTTACCTTCACAAGTGGCAGCGCACGTGATGCCCAGGCAGCATTTGTTGCATCAACTCCTGGACTGGAAAGGATGTGCGGAAAAATTGTTCTACGGGCCCGACGTCCTCCCTGACAACTCACTTAAGCCACTATTTGCCCTGAAAGGCTCACTGAAGTCTACAAATGAATCATCATTCATGGAAGTGAATGACTGCAGTCACTCTTTCAAGAATGTGCTATCTTACACGTGAATACAGGCTTGCACGGTGAACATCTGCAGATAGAGAAACACACACTCGCACGCACTCCCCACACACAAAACCAAACCCGAAAACAGAAATTAGGGAACTATTTCTACATGAAATATGTGAGCAAACAGATGGTTAAAGAGTCTGAGTCTGTAGTTAAATTGGCCATATGTACTGTATCTGCATTGGATAGAAAATGGAGGAGTTAGTGTAGGAGTTAGAATAGTTTGTGGAGAGGATGATCATGTGCTATGTTTTAATCAGCGCTGCCAGACATAATCACACAGACAGATGGAGAAAGATCTAAAAAAATAAATAAATAAGCAAAAGAATATTTAACATTCAAACCAACAATTTACTGCTTCAAGACTTAAATGTATTTCATTATTCATCATGTATAAAGTTTATGCACATAAATCTGAAGAAAATGTCTGCAGCTAATTCTTCAATAAGGATAGTTGGGTTTTTTTTTTGAGAAACCATAAAGTTAGCTTGGAATTTTGTCCAAAGCACCAAATATATGTAGGAGAAAGTTAAAAATAGAGCCTGAGGTGAGTAAAATATTGACTGCTTCCCATTTAACCTTCTCACTTTATCCATTTTTTCTCTCTTTCTCCCTAAATCCCTCCATCCATCCCTATGGGGCTCAAGGTCTTAGTGTCAGGCAGAATTCTCTTTGAGGCCTGTGCCTGTCAACCAGCCACCACTCAGCTCAGTAACCACTAGATTCAATTACACTACAGGAGAGACCGGGAGAGATGATACTGAAATCATTATGGGCTAAATCCAACTTCTAGGAGGCAGCATGTGTGTGTTTGTATGAGTGTGTGTTGTTTCATAAAGACGGTGTTTGTGTTGGTTGGTTTGTGTGCATTATATGTGAATGTGGATGCTAAAGTTTAATCACAAATATCTTATGACAAGTTATTTCAAAATATATGTATTCCGCTACAAATAAAACGTGTCTATGAGGTTCCCAGAGAATGTTGCAACTGCAAAGATATTAGTCATACTTATACTGTACTGTGTAGGTGCTGCTTTAGAGCTGAGATATTTGTCTAAAACCTGGTAAACAAATTACTTTTGGATGCTGTAACCTGCTACAAACGGGGCAGAAGGCAATCAAAGATTGGATTTTCAGCTTTCAGAGTCCAACAAAAGCAAAGAAGAAAGGAATATAACAGATTCATCTATGTTCTACCTGACAGCGACAGAGGGCACATCAAATAGCAGGTGCCTCTGTTTTGCTGCCAGAGCCCACATCAACACTAAACAGCTCATTCACAGGCATAATAGGAGCTCTCAAACACCCTCTGCCAATATTATCTAAAATACGAGTGCATTTGTGTGTGTGTGTCTGTGTGTTTAGTGCGTGAAATTCTGTTATGCTGTTTAACTCAAAATTGTTTGGAGGCAGTAGTAGCCAAAAGTTGGGGGCTGAAACGATGCTGGTATGAATTCCTCTCTTCTACAAAACTGCCATCATGGTGCCTTTGAGCATCTGAGGTGCTCCAATACACATGCTTCCCAAACACACAGTCCAACCGACCATTCAAAAAAAATAATAAAACAAGGGCTGAGAGCCAAATTTTAATATGGTGAACAGTCATTTAATTAAACAAAAGTTAATTACCATTGTTTTAGGAACAAAAAACATTCTGATGAGGATTCCTTATTATGCTTCTGTTGAACAAGACCTTCCCTTCCCTAACAAACCAAACAGAAACCTTTATATGTTAGACCAGACTGAATGGTTAGATGTCTGACTTCCACCTAAGGGGGTTCCACCTTGGGCAGCCCTGTTCTATAAGATCAGCCGTAGTTCATCAGAGCTTACTGTAGGTTAGAGGGGGACATTGAGATATGGCTGATAGAAAATAGAGGCTGAGGAGGGATTTGCTCACTTGCCTGACATACCTGAGAGACAGTAAACAGATAAAGTTTGGATATCTATCACTTGAAGCCTCTTTCCTGTCTGCCTGTTTACCAATACATTTAATCCATCTATGTGTCGCATTACAGCACTGGTCTGTGTTCGGCTATACAATCTTCTGTGCATCATTACTGCTATCGAAGGCAGGATTCCACTGCACTGCGTATCTAGGTAGGGATGAATGTGAGTTTTGGCGAGAGGACGAAAGAGAGATGAAATGTAATTTCTGTAATGCTATAAGTAGAGTGGCTCGACCAAAATAACACAAAACTTTAACAAACATACCTTGCTAAGGTCATGGGGAACTATGGATCGATCATATCGAAACATGATCATAAATGCGAGCAAGGTGAGTGTGTATGATCCAATAATGCAATTAAAATCTGTTTTGTACAAAGCAGCATGAGAGCATGAGAAACAGGCATTTGAGGCAGAAAATACCGCAGAGAAAGAGAGAGGAGAAGCAAAAGACCACAAGTGACTAAAAGAACAACAGAAAACTGTGTTTGTGGTCAGGGGCATGGTATCAAACACACACTTGGCACAGTTAGAGAAGTTGTTAGTGTTGGCATTTGATATTATCACAGAGCACTGACTGAAAGACCGACTCCCAGTGGGGGAGTGTGAGGGTCACGCAGCTTGGGGCTGGTATGTGAGTGTTTTTGGGGGAGTTGCTCTTAAAGCCATGAATGGTCCCAGAGCTGCTCAGACTGCAGCGCTGTACACCACAGATGCACAGGTAACGCTTTAGATTACAGCCTGCACACTTGGCAAAACATTTTGAGTTTGTCAATACAGGGCTTGCTATATCGTGGGCTACCTGTCGTGCTTAGGGAATGTGAAAAACACTTCTCAGTATGTTGTAGTCTCACTCCATCATCTCAACCAATAATGGATTTGGGTTGTGGCCCATCTGCTGTTGTATCAAAACATTATTTCTGGTGATAGTCGTCGCTCTTTGTATCCAGTCTCTGCTGCTGGCTGCCTGAGTGTGTGGATGCTGTAAATCTGGCCAGCTCATTAGCACTGACAGAGGGAATGCTAGCAGCCCACCTGCTCCCCTTCACCCTCTTTATGGCTCTACAAATTAAAACGACATTTACACACTCTCTCCCTCACTCTCCCTACTGCACCGCTCACCTTGCCACTCACATTGCTTCATCTGCTCACTGCTGAGCTGCGTCAGGCCCACCCCAATAAACCTCCTTCCCTAACCATTCTTCTGTTTCAATAACCCTTGAGCACTTTGTCTTGTTTTCTTCTGGCTTCTATCAATCTGTTTTGTGTCTTGTCACACTTTGCTTGAGTTAAATCTCATCATTTGAATCCTTTGACTTTCTGTCATCACTGCTCTTTCACTTTTACTACTCTGTCATCTATCTATCACCCTTTCCCATCTTTTTCTGTGTACTAAAATTCAACAGGACTGTCTTGTAGCGCTGGTAATCTAACCTTTAGTTACTGTGGCATGTCCAGTGAGTGACAGCAAGATGGAGTGATGTCGCTGCATGTTTGCTTCGCCCGCCAGAGGTCGGTTAGGGTCATGGAGGTAATGAGGCCATAAAAATGCAGGGAACGAAAGTTGTGGGGAAACAAGATAAGGTGGAGAAAA
Source organism: Thunnus albacares (assembly GCF_914725855.1). Taxonomy (NCBI): domain Eukaryota; kingdom Metazoa; phylum Chordata; class Actinopteri; order Scombriformes; family Scombridae; genus Thunnus; species Thunnus albacares. Next base: position 8,189,098 of record NC_058119.1, read on the forward strand.
GGATAGAGAAAGGAGAAACACGGTACAATGAAAAAAGTGAACACAGCTCCAAAAACTCTCACAGGCTTTAGGTGGAAGAGGTGAAAGTCTTGGAGCTCTCTGTCTACAGATTGGACTAAGTGCTGCATTGTTATTGCAACACACACAGTCATAGAAATATGAATCAATTTTCTGTGTCTCATTTATCAAACACACTAATAAATTCACTGAGATTTGTGATCACACAAACACATTCCACCTGCATTAGTCTCACACTGTGCTCAAATACACCTGTTTTGCATATTTTATTTGGAATGTTATGTTATTGTTACAGGCTTCAGCTCTTTCCAAGAGTAAGTAAATGCTGGTGAATTAGAGCCACTGTTGCACTAGTGTTTTAAGCAACCTCATCTATTACCACGTGCCATTGCCTAAAATAAAAATGCTTAAAATTTTGTAAGCACTAGGAGGGCAGGACTGACATAAGCAGTAATTCACTGAGTGATGCAGGGGAACTAACAATATGTGAGCGAATGAGGGTCAAACACAGCTCTGTTTAATAGCTTTTCAGAGGCTAAACTGAAGCCTATTGTTTGCAGAGCTTGGAAAGTCTGTATGTGGACTATAAGTGAGTCCCACACAACTGAGCAGTGGCTGCATTGGCCTGAGAGAACCTTCCCTAGTGGGTGGTCTAAACAGCCTAGTCTAAACAGTCCTTCTTTCTCCCATTTATTTGCCTGACTTTATGGATTGGAGAGAGAAAAAGCCAGTGGCTTTGAAGATTTGGTGAAGACTCAGAAAGGGGTATGTGCTCAATATAAACACAATAAGATATGTGTATGTGTGTGTGTGTGTGTGTGTCTGCTTGTGTGTATGTGTGGATTTCAGCCCCTGTTTGAAGTCCTCCACTCCACTCTGGCAATTACTTCATATCAAGGATTAGATGAGGGAGAGGGCAAAGAGGAGAGAGAAAGATGGAGAGAAGTGAGAGCTGAGGAGGGAGGTAGCAGATTCAGAGAGAGGACAGAGAAGCTAGAGAAACTGAGAGGAGAAAAGAGATTGAGGTCTCCACTGCAGAGGGTGTTTTTTTTCCTATAACGGAGGCTGTGCACATTCTCTAAACATGAGCTAGACGAGAACTCCCCAAAATCGTGAGTAGATCACAGGTGCAGAAAAATGTAGCTATTTCCAGGACAGCAGAGACAGAAAAGCACTTTGAACAGTTGATGATCACAATAAGTTGGATCTGGCCACCATGCATTACTACTGTTAAAACTGTCATACCATTCAGGTATATTTCATACATATTTTCTTACAGTACCTTGTCTTAAATTCCAGGAGCAAACCTTTGCTTTCATGTGAGGAAAATGCTCTTTTGTGACTTGTCACATAATTTCTCCACCGGCATTGTTTTTATGTTCATATAAGAAATTATATTGTAATTGTTCTACACATGATGAATTCTCATTTTATTTAAACTGTCCGCAGGGAAAGTTTGGGCCTGTTAACATCACAACCTGTGATTTCTACATTGGTTATTTTACTGCTACCTTTAAAGCAGTTATACTCAGTCTTACCTCTGGGATGTGGACTGTGTAAGGCTGCCCATGGAAGATTGGTGCATTATCGTTCACGTCTCCAATCTGGATGTTTACTGTGTCTTTGACCACCTGAGGGAGCAAACACTTTGGTAAATCTCTTCCAAAGCCACCTCCACACCTGCACACTTACTTGACAGAGTACTGTAGTTACTGAAAATGTGTATTAGCACTACCAAGCCAAGATTTAGAGTGAAGGAAAACAGGACAAGTGTGTGATAGATTACCCGCGGGGGAGAGTAGGTTGAACGTCAGTATGTTTCAGTAACTAAACTGTGTTGAGTGAGACAGGTGTCAGAATGATTTCATGTGAGAAAGAGAGAAAAAAGGGTGAGAGTGAAAGCGCGAGACTGAAAGAGAGATGGATTGAGAGAGAAGGCCTCTATATGACGTGTGGTCAGACTACATCCAGGTGTCAGCATGTGTCATAACTGTGATCACAGTGCAAATCTGTCTCTTACCTCTTGAATGTCACTCACGTAGAATTCGACCTGCATCTCTGATTTGGTCTGGTAGAGACAGAGACACGTGTCAGCACATACTTTGCATGAATGTGTAGTGCAAAAGAGCTTTGCAGAAAGGCATAACTAGATAGAAATGCTGCTCTGAACTCAAAACCCTTTCTTCTTCATCTCTCCCCACTGACAGGTATTGTGCTTTTCACTACTCTTTCATCATTCCATAATTTGCATTCCATCTCCTATTTTCAAAATTGTCCTGAGTGTCTTTTTTTTTGTATATAGTGCATTTGCTTTGGTAATGTGCAAGCGTGTGCACAGTTTTTGGTGTGTGTGTTGATCTTACCTCACGGTCGAGCTGCTGTCGAAGCCACACCACGCCATTGTCTTTGTTCACTGAAAAATACCTCATTGCCTCCTCTCCTGAAACGCCATATATGAGGGGCTCTCCCTCAGGATCAACCGCCTTTAGCTGGGCCACTGATGAACCTGCCAGACAGAGTCAAAGGTCAAGGTGGCTAACAAGTTTTTTTATTGGTTATGTGACCTTGTAATGGGTCATATAAAAAGCAACACACATAAAAGGATATGTCACCCATATAAAAAACATTTCATTGCATTTGAGGCATATGTACAGGATAAAATAGCATTGAGATTATGATGTCTGAGTATCACTGTTGGATTGTTTCTGGCAATAGTTGACACTGGAGTTAGTTTAATTTAGCTTCCCACAATTGACCAGGAATGTCTTCTCTTTTAAAGGTCAGGTACCCACTAAATACTAACAAATAAGGAACAACTTGACTCATAGTAAAGAAAAAATCTTAGCAGAGCATGATGTTGGTATTGACATTTAAGCTTTAATTTTGAACCATTTGAAGGCTCATTTAATTACACAGTTCCAATGCATATTTTATCTTGTGAGTTACTTTTCATGAATGTAATCTGTAGTATTAAATGCAGATAATGCAAAGCAAACCAAAAGAGAGATAGATCACAGCTACAACATAAAGGAGGAAATGTTCCAGCAAAAAGAATTAAAGTGATATGCAAACACCAAGCTGCATTTTCATGTTAAGGATAAAGAAACACACACACACAACACATACAAACACATTAGCATGTGTAAGGGTAGAGGAACAAAGGGTTTTAATTGGAGTTGCATTGGTTCTCAGGCCTCATTCATCACAGACACTAGGGTTCAGACAGGCTGGCTAATCAAACCCAGAGGTGGGGATCCATCAGCCCGACTAATCCACCATGTTGGACAGATGTGTCAAGGAAGGCAAGGCTGAGGTTAGTAGGGGAGGCATGGACGACAACATCAAGACCCCATGACCTGGAGGGACAAGGCTCATTACTAGCCAGGGTAAAACTACTTGGGCAGGGCATTGTAATGGGCCGAAGGGGAGGGTATGCTGTTATCAGTCACACATAGAAAATGTATTATTTTCTCTTTCCATTCATATTCACACACAACACACACACAGCTGAAATGTAGACACACATTTACAGGTACGTCCAAGTTTAGATAAACTGTTGTTCTGAGGTCATTCTTTTGACCTGCATTTGTCTCTAAACCCTGACCCTCAGTTGCACAATCAAAAAGAGACAGACATTCTTGTAGTTTTACATTTAGTCATTTATTTCCATAAAGGAAGAAACAAAGATTAAAAATTAGACGCTGTCCATGGTGCTGAACTATAGTCCTGTAGGGATGAGCTCAAAAAGTTTTAGGAGACTCACTGCTAAGAACCTTCACTTTCCTCCCAACACCAACGCAATTCTGTTACTGATACCCCCTTTCTTTCTTGTTCCATTGATTCTCGCTATAAACCGTAATCTCAGTAACAAGCCTTTCCCCACTGAAGTCCAAAATTGTACTTAACAAAACTTAATACAGTGTGATAATATATCTCAGTGGTTTGCTGTCACCTCACAGCAAGACGGGTTTGAGGTTTCTGGGTTTAAGTCTCAGCTCTGGTCCCTCCAATGTGTGTTCTCTCCATTTTTTTGTGTGGGTTTGCTAAAGTTGCTCCACTTTCCTCCCATTATCAAAAGGTCAGAAAACATGGAAAGTCTAGATTTCAGAGGTGAAAGTGACACACACACACACATTCAAAACCCTTGTGACATCTCGATGTGAATTTACATATTTGTTTGTCTGTATGTTTGTTTGTGTCTCTCCGAAGCTGACCTTACGCAATGCATGTTGGGAGCATAGTAATAAATATTCAAGAGGGGAACATGGAGTGGAGAGTAAATACAAAGATTATATATGCATTCAATGAGCGCATGTACACATATATACATACACTCATCCTCTCTCCCTCCCTGCAGGTACTCAGTCAGACGATAGAGGTGAAGCTGAACTAAATCAAGCCTGTCACTCGCACACCAAACTGCTTAACACAACGACCAATTAGGCTTCACAATCACACACCCCTCTCGTTTTATTAATACACCCCATTTTCCTATGAAAGGGTGGCAAAAATGACTAATTAATATAACGATTTATGAACCCCTCTCATTGCATCTAATGAGATTTATGCAAATTCAGCGGCTTTCAATATGAGTTATAATTTGGTCGAAGACGGTGCAAATTAAGCATTTTACCTCATAGTCATCAATAATAACAGATTTTTTTTCTCCTTCTCCTTCCGGCCCTCTCAACTGAGGAGGAATTGTCTGCTTCATGTGGGTAGACACACTCGAGTGAAGAATAACAAATGGTCATTTGAGACTAAGACTATGTATGAGAGCCACTGTCTTATGGAAGATTAACTCCTACTTTGGAACAGAGAGGTGAACTAAGAGCGACCCATTAACTATATTGGTTGGATTTTCTGCTCAGATTAAGATTAAGTACACAGTATGGGGTGCTCACATCGCTGGACTGCTAGAATATGTCCATGTCTGCTGAAGCACAGTGCCTTTGCTTTCTGATACAGATTTGGTACTGCACATCATGTATGAATTTACTCAAATTCCTCTTAATTTTCTCAGGTCCAATCAGGCTGGGTTTCACAGGTTGGGTTAACAGAGAAAAATGTATGTGATCCAGTAAAGAACAAATTAGGGATCAGGAGATTTTACTTTGGCCTCAAAAATAGAAATGTCTGAGAAATGGAACAACTTTGACATTACTGTCAGCAACAACAATAAATCTGTGTTTTCTTGAATGACACAGTGGAAACATTTGCTGAGGTAGAAAAAGACAAATAGTAGAAAATAGTAAAAAAAAAACTCACTCACTCACTGGAGTCCAAGGTGACACTTTACACGTCTTGTTTTGACCGACCAACAGTCCAAAGCCCAAAGATAATCAGTTTACTATGATGGCAAAGGAAAACATCTTCATATTTGACAAGCTGGTACCAGTAAATGTTTGATATTTTTGGTTGAAACCATTATTTGACTATCAAAATAGTTGCAGATTTTTTTTTCAATCAATTAATTGACTAATCATTGCAGCTAGAGAAAATACAACATTTTGTTGCTTCTTATTCAGGCTACTTTAGGGTTGAGGCTTAGTTTAAGTTTACAATTAAATAAGGATTAGGTTTGGTTAAAGTCATCCTCCACTCAAAAATGTGTTTTAGTTATTGTTACTTCACTGTGTAGAATGACATATGTGCAGAGTTTGACACTAAAAGATTTAGGATTAGAATTAAGATGTAGGCACAGAGCAGTAAGGGTCAAGGTTTGGGTTAGGACACTACTGTACCAAACAGCACTGTGTGCAAACCTTCCTCGCAGGTATAGTAATACATCGTGTGTGTGTTTAGAGTATCCTTCTAGTGCTTATCTGTAACACGGTGGCACCAAGCCCTTTCCCCTGACAAATGATGCTATTTAGCAGCAAGTGATGCCAGTATTACTGTTATGAATGATACAGTGCACATTAACAGTGCCCCTCCCCTTCTCCTCCACTCTGCAACACTGCTCCCATGACAAGAGCGATGGGCTGGAAGAGCCATCTCTCTAGCTCACCTTTCTCTCTCTTATTGTCCCCCGAACCTCTTATTCTCTCTGCAAACTTAAATATTGAATCCCTACTTTTGCTTCTGTGTTCATACAGTAAGGTCAAACCAGAATGAAGCAGAGCAAACGACAACAAACCAAGGTAAGCACATTAAGCTTTCGGGGACCAAACCACACCACTTGCATACTTCATCTGACCTGGTAGATTTGGAGATACGTGGTTCCTCCTGTGAGTTAGTACGAATGTGAAACAAAGCCTACATGACTCACACTATGAGGGCAGTGTGAGTGGGACACTGAAATACATGCACAGTTTTATATTGCAGACCCTTTGGTACATACTGTATGTGGTTTTGTCAACATGCTTTAACTTTAAGGCTTAACGGTATACCTGAAAGAAATATTGGAAGCATTTAGGTTTAAAAATGTTAGAGGTGGAGAGAGGGAAATTGGTGAGGCAAAAGTGTGAAGCATGTGCGCAATAAAAGAGGCATAACAGAATGAGAGTACATTTAAAAAACAGGGAAAGAGGAAAGAGCACATGAGGTTGTTGAAGAAAGTAATAGATGCACTCCATTACCATAAGCACTTCTCCCAAAGTTAGAGTAGGACTTCTGCATTAAGACAAAGCATCGTTGCTTTACTGTGACAGGGCTGAAAAACGTACTGCCATAAAACATACAAAATGACAAGGCCTGGAGAGGCAGAAGACTATAAGTGATGAGGAGGGGGAGATGAAAGTAAGAAGACTTGCTACACAGCAGCACCCTCATGTTTTACTCAGCCCAGCCTTTTAGGAAAGGCAAGGGGACCAGTGGGGGCGCTAAATCAGCCACTGGAGGACATCAATCCCTGCTGGATCAATAGGAATCGGGCGTGTTAGACGGGGATTCGGCTGGGTCCTGCCCTGGGGCCTCAGGCTTGAGAAAGAGAAGGGGCTACAGGCCAAAGCCCTGTTTATTATGTCAGTGACATCTCTAGACCTCTCGGTCATCTGAGCGCTGATTCAGTGGGACGGGCAATGTCAGGACTGCAATTTCGGGCAGGTTGAGAATTATAGCTTTGAATTTTATGGTGCACAGAAGCTTAATGGGTATATGGGCAATGTTCAGTACGCTGACTACCAAAGCAGCGGCAATCAAAAGAAAAAAAAGCCACCTCAAGACAAAGCGGAGAGATGACTGACTGTGGAGGACATGGCAGAGAGAATTTTGATCTTTACCTGCTTCTTATAAATACTTGATGGATTGTCTTGAGGCAGGGCCAGTGAGCCTCAGGGTTGAAGTCATGCAATCAGTAGGCTGATGAGTCAGTGAGATGCCACTCATGTTACCACACTGTCTATCCACTGACAAAGAGAGCCTTCAAACACATCAGCAACGCCAAGCCGAAGCCACGATGCCTCACATCAATCACTCCCATCACAAATTCACACAGGCAAATACTGTCTTCAACTAACTGGCAGCATGAGCTCATCCAGTACTGTGTCTGTATTTTGTTCCCTGCTTTTTAGTGCAGCATTCGTCACTTTATGGATTGTGAAGAGAAATTGAACTCTCTCTGTGGAGAGAAACAGTAATAGAAAGCCTTCACATCTGTCACATAGATGAGTTGTGATTATGAGACTGTGACTCTAAGCTATAATGCTGTACTCTTTTCAGTATCGGATCCATCAGGCCTAAAATAACAAGCAGAGAACTAAAGAGGAAGCAGGCAAAACAGCGTACTGCTAATCGACTGTGTGCCATTATAACAAAATAGGTCTGTTTCTTGCACATCAGTCTTGCAGAAGGTCTGTGTGTGTCTGCATGTTAGAATCGCCACACTGAAAGATCTATACAGTCATAAACTGGGAGAGAACATGGGTCACACATGCAGAAATGCCATTATACTTTTGTTGAAATGAGAAATAGGAAAGTAGAATTTTTCTTAACTGTGCAAACGCAAAAATAAAAGCACTGTATTCAACTTTTAAATGATAAAAACTGAGGTGGGTGTGAACTTTAAGTCATACATAAAACAGTAGAACTATATTGAAGTACTGCACTCAAACCAGTGTGAGACCCCAGCTGTTTCAGTCAGTCTGGCTCATATAAGCACTTTGAGGGTAATTTACGAGTCAGATTCCATCAGGGTTTTTAAGTCACCATTTCAGGCTCATCCTTTTAAGTGATCTCTTGGGGGCACCTGCATTAACTCGCACCCTCACCTCCAGTCAAACACACAATAAATTAAACTTTCTTTTCTTTCATTGGAAATATAATGGAAATGAGTTGAAATCTACCAATCGCCACTTTCTTTGCCATCAGTGCTGTGTGCTGCGTTAATGTCTAGAGATCCAGGTTCCTTCTGGGAAGCCAGCTTGACATGGAAATAAACCGAGCAGATCTACTCGGAATGACAATAGTGTGATGGCCAGAAACTGAGTGCTTGGACCTCTATTTCCATACAAAGAGAGGTGTATGTGTTCAGGGGGCATCTTTAATAGGAGAGAAGAGGGTGCATGCAGATAGTTTATTTGCCTGTAGGATGAAGTCAGGCATGGAGAGTGACAGTAAAGGCTTTTCCCCAGGGAGGTCAATTAGAAAGCTTGCAATAAAAAAAGATGGAAAGAAAGAAAAAGCCCACTGATAATGTTTGCAAGCCTTTGTGCCATGAAAAAACATTCTCAAATCAACACAACCGCTGCAGACGAGTACAATTTACTTATTAAATAATAGGTGCAAATTATAACTGGAGTTCTTCAAAGGAATTTATATTTGTCTGCTAGAAAAAAGCTAATTTATCACAGAGAAATCCTTACATTTTAATAGCTCCTTTGAAACAAGACATTTACCATATTCTATCTCATTTTCCTCTCATTTACCCTTTCTCTATTTTTCACTGCCCTTCTTTCCTTTGTGTGTGTGTGTGTATGTGTTTGCGTGTGCACAAAGCGCATGTGTGTGTGTGTGACATCAATAACCGTGATGGCGAACAGAGCCGAAGACAAATAGTGCCCAGAGTCTGGCTTTAAGTGACTCCTGTGTTTCAACAACACACACCATGAGAGTCCTTGGGAGCTGGTGTATTAATCCAACAGATTTATGACTAAATCTGTCACGGATGAGAGGAGAATACCCTCTGCCTTTCCCTTAGCCATTCCTGAGAGACATGAACACCTTCCAAACCACACATCCTAAATGCGTGTGTGTACACAGCTTTTAAGCTACCAGACTGTACATATTCAGACAACATATGCACATTTATTGTGTGTGAAAGACATAAAGGAAAACAAAGATTAGCACACCTAGATGTAAGTACATGAGCATAAAACATCTCCTGAAGGTCATCTGGTATAAATTATAAGTTATACTGTCAAAAAAAGATAAGTTTCACTGTTTAACTAAAAAAAGCGAAGGGGCTACCACATCTTTTGTCCAGCCACCCTCTTGTGAAAGTGGGTGAAGGTGCGAGCAGTGTGTGTACTGTGCAGATGGCATGGCACTCTTCAATAGAAACTAGGCTACGGCTTATGATACAGCTTAAAACGCTCGAATGGGAGGAGTAAAATGTTGAAAACAATGGTTTATGTACCTGTGCATTAACCTTGTGAAAAAAGAAGAAAGCAAAGATTGCAGTCGGTTTTGTTTTATTCTCCCAGGCTTGCAGAGAGGAGGCATCAAGGGAATTTTAAGAAGCTGTACAACGATGAATGTCATCAAAAACTAGTAAAAGGCAAAGTTTAAAGACAAAGTTGAATAACTCACATACTTTTGAGACTTTTAGGCACTAATGCCAATATTGCAGTATAAATTTTGGGTTGGATGAATCACATTAGCGCATTTGGTTATTAGAATATATTTGATGTTGCCGCTGTCCACATTAATCATACATTGGCAGCGATTCAGCTCAGTCTAAAATGAACAGGAGAGGATGAAGAATGTGATTGGATGTCCAGCCCAGGATCGGCTTTCTAATGCACCCAAATGGTGAAATGATGAAAACACTGAGTGACAAGGCTGTGACTAACCAATCACATTGCAAAAGTCGGAGGACAGTGAAGGACATTAGTGGGCAGTCATCCCACGCATTGGTGAGGAGAGGCAGACCTGTCACTACAAATTCACACACAGCTCCGTTCACTCTGCGATCACACAGGAAAGCTCTTTGCTCTGGCTATTTTCTATTCCATCCCATCACAGTCTTGCTGTTCCCCCACTCCACCACTCTCCATGCAATTCTCCCTTTTGTTTTTGTCATCCTCTCGTCACACTCCGTCCTGCTTGTGGAGGCCAGACAGAGGGACGCAGGCAGCATTGATAGGAGTGGACAGTCGGCTGTGTGCTACTGAGGGTTCTGGAGTGACGGCTGAGTCAAGTCAAGTCAAGTCAGTTTTATTTATATAGCACCAAATCATAGCAGAAGTTATCTCAGGGCACTTTTCATACAGAACAGGTCTAGACCGCACTGTTTAGAGGTCTGTTGTTGTCACAAAAGCAAACACCCGCCCCAAACACACATGCATCCACCCAAAACTGCACCACACCTGCCAACATGCCAGCATGTCCATCAGCACTGGCATTTTGTAACGCCTGCCAAATCCTTTCCCTTTTGTTTTCGGTCTTTCTGTCTTGCTCTTTTCATTCAGTTTTGCTGCTCACCTCAATTTTTAATTCTGTTCTTATTCTGTTATTTACCATTCTTTTTCACCCTGCCCACTCTCCCTCTCTCCTCCTGGCCCTCTGCTGACCTCACCAGGGCTGACTATTACCCGAGAGTGAGCTAAATCATGGTCGCGTAATGGAACATGCCACCTTTATTGTGAGGCCACATACACATAAACACAGTCACACTGAAACAAAAGCCTCTCCCTTTTGGCCTTTCCCCCTTTTCTCTCCCGTTTACATGTTTATCATTTGGCCCATGTGTTACTGAAATATAAAGCTGATGTTGTGTCTGTCAGCCCTGTGGAAGTGGATGGGGATGCTGGGGAATGGCAGGCACCGGGGCCAAGAATGAGGCTGTGGCAACTCAGATTTGACCTCCAGCCCTAGCTGTCATTGGCTGGGAGAGAGTGGAGTATAGCCTCAGAAAACAAGGGCTGCTTTTCTTGACAAACATAGCTATAATGAACATGTGAAGATTGTGAGAATTAGCAGAGGTTTCCCCTGGACAATGAATCTATAGTGCATGGATGTGCACTATAGATTTAAGAACTTGCAAATCTCACAAAAGACATGTGCTTTGAAAATTCATAATATGCTCGCCACACTACTCAACATCAGGAAGGCCGCATTTACCGTACAACTTCATTTTCAGTGATAAAACAGCAGCACCCAATCGAAGAATTTGTCACCCTCGTTGATAGAGCTGTAGTCAACCAAAGAAAATCGACTGAAATCGTACATAATCGATTAGTCGATGGGGGTGGGGGGCGGTATGTGTGTAACGGGACAGAATGCGAGTGCACAGTGAACTTACATTTCTCTGTTTTGCCTCTTCAGGTTAGGTTAACCTATTGTTGCTAACTTTGGAGCTAACCCCATTCACTTTTCCAGCACTTGGGGAAACAACAGACGTGACTTTTTTTTAGCATTTATTAACTGTTACACTTTACACTGTACTGTTCATTTATGGCCAGACTGAGAACTTACCACTAACCTTTTCCTCTGCTCCGCTCGCATCCACCGTCACTTTCCTGCCGCTCTTTCCCGCTCGCTACGCAAACATACTAAGCACTGCCCTATTCCTAAACGGAGTTACCGATATTTAGCGTTAGTTTTGGCATTAAAAAAACATCTTTTGGTCTGGCGGGGGTTCGTTGATATTATTACAGGAGAAACGCTGATTCAGTAAACATTCAGTACGTTGAGTAAACATTGAGTAAAAGTTGGGCACAGTTAGACCGAGCAGTCTCCATTAGGTTGGGCGAGTTCAATGTTGTGAAAACAATGGGGGTGTTTTGAATACACCCCCGATAAAATATAGCCAATCAAAATCTAACAATTAAGTTTGTCTCCCAGGTCTTCCAAAGCCAGTCTGATGTAACTACTCGCCTACCAAATGGCAGACACTGTGGCTGAATGCTGAGAGCAATGTGGAAGTGCTTTAAAGGTAGAATTAGTGATCCCAACGTTATAAAAGCGTTGCCTCATGGAGGACAGTTTGGCTCATCACAGGATGAAAAGCAATAGCTATTTTCTGTTTATGTGCCCAGTGAATCTGCATGTGCAATATCAGGGTCCTGGTACTGGCACAAGTGACTTCAATACAGTCGTTATTATTGTCATCAGTTCCACTGGTGTTTTGGATCATTTGGGTTAAAGGCCCCACTCATCCACAGTATACTCTCACAGGTGTTTTCACTTCTGTCTGATTAGATCTCTCCCCAGAACTGGGTGGGTGTGCACAGATTGTGCTTGATTGATATCTCCCTCACGCTCCTGCTGCACTGTTAAGGTGGGACCTTATATACCTTTATCATTCTTATTGGTATCTTGGGTTTGGTAACCCCACATAACACACAGCATAGCTATGCCTAATCAAACAGACTAACTAAAAACAGCTGTGTGAGTGTGGAGGGCCCCCTTTCTTGATGATGCGTGTCTTCTTATACTTATTGAGGTAAGACATGGTTATTTTCTCTAGTAATATTGAAAACAATGTAAATATGATGAGGTTTCAGTCCCTATAAACTAGTGGAAGGGTGGACTGAATTTAACAAACTCTGCAAGCAGCATTTAGTTTACCACCTTGAATATTCTCACTTTGCATTATCAAATAGTCATTTTTAAATAAACTCTAACTCTCTGTTGTTCTTAAAGCATCACTTGTTCCTGTGATGTTGTGCTTAGGTTTATTTTTTGAACTTTTTAGGCAAGTGAAAAATAGCACTGGCCACTTTTGATTTATTTGAATTGACAGGAAGAACCCTACTGTTTCTACAGCCAATTCTCAAGTAACAGATGTAGCTTCACACCAGAAAATGAAAAACACATACTACACCAAATGGTTGGTATAATCTAATTTCTATGGCAAACGTAAATGACAACTGACATTCAGCTTTATCATGAAAATTGACTTGGCTACCTTGGGGGGGGGGCAAAGTTCACTAATCCAACAACAAGATTCAAGCAGATAAACAGCGTCAAGCCCTTGCTGCTGCTTTTTTGCCTTCCCATTTTACAGATAACTTAGTTGTGGCGTGCAGGCTTAATGATGTTCACAGGAATATACTTGTAAGTGTTTTCTCACCAGTCCATATGGTGTAGTAGTTGTAGAACTGCACTGTGCTACGTGCCATACTACCATGTCTGATCCTGGTCTGGTCCACCTCAGCTCAGTATAGCTGACTGACTGGCCGGGCCAGGCCACAGCCAGCTGGACTTTGTCTGTATGGACAGAGACTCCAGTGCATCTCTTCCTCATCTCTCTCTCTCTCTCGCTCTGTTATGTCCATCTGCTATGAAGCCCCTCTCACCCTCATCTCCCCCTTTGCCAATATCTATTCCCGTCTCTCCATGTGTATCAATTTTACTTTCACATCCACACTTCCATCCAGCTCCCCATTCCTTCGTCCTACCTCTTTCCTTGAATACATTCCTCTCCCTCTCCCTTTTTCCTCATACCTTCCCTTTTCTACCTCCCATCTTTTCTCCCCTCTTCCCTTCTTCTCTTGATATTCCTTATCCCATCTCTGTCCCTTTCTTTTGCATTCTCATCACTTGTCTTTTTCTTCTGTTATCAGAGGTGACTCACTATTTCCTCATGAGACAGACAGGTGATGGCAGGAAGAGAGAGAGACAAGGAGACCCATAGAGAGAGGTAAAGAGAGAGAGTACAGACAGAGAGGCAGTAAGGGTAGGGTGGTCACTGTCCGAAAAACTCTGCTGAAAATGTGCTGAAGCTAACTACCAGAAGACTGCAATGCAGACATGCCAGAGTCAATAGTGTGTGTGTGTGTGTGTGTGTGTGTGTGTGTGTGTGTGTGTGTGTGTGTGTGTCCAGATTGTTTGCTACACTGGTGCCTAAATCTGATGTCCGGCTGCCGCCATTACAGCTTTTTTCATCCCGTAACACGCCACACTTGTTTTATGGATTATAAATGAACTCATTATCTGTAGCGCTCATTAGCTTCAGGTCCTAATTAGCCAAAATTAATATTGTTTCCTGACAAAGACATTGGCACCAGCAAATTGGCAATTGACCTCCTTGGTCAATCTGGAGAGAGGGACAGAGTGATGGGGGAAGCATAAAAAACAGGGAAGGTGAGTAGGAGAGCTGGGCAATTACAGATGCTCTGCTTGATCAGTTTTGGACTCATTTTTCCATCCCTCTCTCTCGCTCCCTCTTGCACTGTCCTACACAAACTCTCTCCTCCCTCCAAAAAACAGCTCCTTAAGCAGACAAGCTGCACCGGCAAAGAACCATGACAGGTTTGGGTTAGAAATGAGCAGTACAATACACGTAACTAGGTATTATGTATGGTAAGTGTATGAGTGTATGTATGCGTGAATGCAGGAAACAGTGGAAGATGAACAGTTAAAAAAAAACAAAACACATCATCTCACACACACAATGGCAGACAGCAGAAATGCCTTGGATTTGTTAGCAACTGGAACTTCTCACCGGAGACAAACTACTGCACAGAAAAACAAATAGGAGAGAAAAGGAGACAAAGAACAAAAATGTGAACTGGGCAGAGAGAGAGAGAGAGAGAGAAAGGCAGATATGACAGACAAGTCTGCCCTATTTCTTTAAAAAATGATCTTTGCTTCTAAAGAGGCCTGTTAAATGTCAAACACCTTCTCTGCTGTGAGATAAGAGAATTCAATTATACAGCACTCTCTCCAGCTCACCAACCCACTAGTGTGCAAAACTGCACACATAAACACATATGAATGCACAAACAACACATACACGCCTTCTCAGACTATAACTGTGCCTACTGTTAACATGCACAGATTTAGAAGACTGACACATACTTACGTATCAAAAGACAGCAAGTGCAAACGCCAAACTGACAACACATGTATCTGCACTGAAAAGGCCACAGTTACATCACCTTGCACTAATGGCGACATACCGAGAGCATAATGAGAGTGTATCCATGGTGAGAAAGAGTAAATAAGTGAGTGGGATCATTCTCAACCAGTGGAGAGGACAAAGAGAAGGAGATACCACTAAACAAAAGCAACCAGATTTGAGCCACAGACTGGTCTATAAATGGGGCGCATAGAGTGCAGGCACCCCACTTGTCAATTAATCCTATCTGGCACCAGCATGCTGGCCTTTATGAGAACAAATGTCAGCTTTCAAGACTAGCACGAGATAACCTTTCTTCATAGAATGCACACCAGCCTCAGACGACCAACGTTGATATTATACTGCAGGTGCCTGATATAAGCTGATCCAGCATGTCATCCGAACAATAATTCAAAGGGTCTGGAAATGATTGGGCTTTGTTGTAACTAAAACATACTAATATTTAGAGAGACCATTCTGTTATTGCCAAAAGTTAGATCTCTGCACTTGTTAATTTAAAGGAAAAGAAAAACATATTCAGCTTGTCTTGTGTGTCTTGTTTTGTACAAATTAGTAAATGGGTCGCATGTGAAGCGGCTGGCAACAAGGTTGTGCAGAATATGGTGATTAAAGTGCTCTAAACACAGATTCATTCTCTCAGCAGGAAATCATTTTCCAAGTATTATTCATGATATTATGCACACTCCAGTAAGAGATTTTTTTAGCTTTGAAATCATCTCTAATTAGACCTGTTACCCTCTCATTTTCAAAGACCATTAGGAGTTTTTCATAATATTTCATTTTCCCTTCATTTTTGATAACTTCTTACATTTTCTCTGTGATTGGAAAAATAAGTAACAAGTAATAAATAAATAAACTCTTTGAAGAATTGAGACCTATGTAACAATCAAAAAGCAACAATAAATTTGCACTTGAGTCATGACACTAAATGGAGTTATTATAATTGAGGTTCAGAAACAAGAGCACAAGAGCACACCCAATTCAATCACCTGTGTCTACCTATTTGGGTGTACTTAACCCCTTTCTCTCTTGTTTGTCTCAGTCCTCACCTTCGTTTGGTTCGTTCTCAGAAATACCACTATCTAGTTGCAATAGTTTTTTCTCGCTTACCTTAACCACGGACAACGAAGTGGTCCTCAACAGTTCAGACAGTGACCTGTTTGACAATCAATCCATTGTGGCCTCCTGATCCCTGCAGCCAGCCACTCAGCCATCCCGCCTGTGCTCCATGATCCATGTTCTTCCGCAAAGTACTGTCCATAACTCTTGATTCAGCAGTACCAACGAGATACCTTCTTCACCACCGCATCATTCACATGGAGGCCGTTATCATCATTGCTCCTTGGAGAAAAGATACTCCTTCAGACGCTGCAGCCGGGATCCAGACGCTCCACATGCATACTACGCAGACTACACCTTTGTATCGACTTTCAAAAAGTATCTCAGCAAGCTGTTTTGATGCTTCGCTTCACCACGCCAAAAATCACTTGACCCCCCAAACGACGCCTCGTTACGCCACATTCGTACTCGCTGTACTTCTCAATCTGCCACGATACCTAAAAACAGAGATATAAATTCTGTTTCAAAGTGATCTGATTTATTAATATATAATTTATACTTAAAACTTAATTCAGCAATGCAAGTGTAATACCTATAGCTGCCCAGCAGATGTTGCCATTTTGACTGTATCAAATGCTTCGAAACAGTGAACCATTTTCAATGCAATTGCTTTATATCGATTCATACAGTTCATACCATCAGCAAGCCACTCCGTTTCCTACTGGCATGTCTCCGTTCCTATCCTTCCCCGACAACCCACTGCACCTTCCTTCCCTACAGCACCTCCTGCTGCCTGGCCTCTGGCTCTCACCATCATTAACCCTATCAGTGGCATTTCATCCTTAGCTTCTTCCATTCCCTCCGCTCATCCCATTTCGGCTACATGATCCTCTCCTGCTCCACCTTCCCTCAGACAAATTGTTTCAGGTACTTTCATCGACCTCGCTCAGTCACCCGCTCGCAACATCATTGGTCCCAGAGAGCTCCCAATCCCCCAAGGTGCAGCCCAACTCAGGCACCCTTCATCTTCATGTTCCAGAGAACTCACACAAGTTGAATTTGATTTCTCCTTTCTCTGTACCATGATGTCATATAATAATAATAATGATAATAATAATAATAATAATGATGCATTTCATTTGTACTGCACTTTTCATTCGCAGTGAACCCCAAAGTGCTACAGCGTTAAAAACATACAACACACAACATAGAGAAAATAACAAGAGTTAAGATGAAAAAGTCTTCCGGATAGAAGTTTTTCTAAGCCTAACTTTATCCTCAGTCTTCCCTGACCGCAGGACAGAACTTGACAACTGCTTGTCCATCATCATGGATTTAGCCTTGTGGTTTGGTGGCTCCGGTTTTTACACCTACCATGTTATTCTCTGCTTCCATCTGTTCAATCAGGTCACCTATCTGCCGTGTATTCGCAGACTGCTCTACTCTGGCTTGGCTACTGTACTCCAGCCATACTCACCTCATCCATATTTTCACAGTTTTCCCCTGCCACACACCTGCCTCCCATCACTCCCAACCCATCCACTGCTCCAACAGCCAACATTCTGCCGTTTACTTACAGCCCGGTTCCCCAGGGCGTTGACAGAAGGGGTAGACCTGTCCCCTACAAGGCCAGCAGAATGGCTTGCAATAACTTCAATTATTTAAGTCGCAATGTTTTGAGCTGCCTCTTCCTTGAAACCTGTTCCTCCTGCAGTAGTGCCTATGTCAGGTTCAGTTGCCCTAACAAGCCCACCAAGCACAGCTTATGATGTTGCTGTATCCCAAAGCACCAATTACAATAAGCACCCTCAAATTAGCTCCCAAGAACCATCCAGACCACCAGATCATCCATTTTCTTGTACAGTCTTAAAAGCAATTAGATCACTTAATAAACAAGCCCCAAAAGTTCTGGACAGGAAATCACAACAGTATCATCATTGTGATGTTCTTGTTAAATATAAAATGTTAAGCTTTGACAACTCGATTCTGTATTCAGATGTCCATTTAGTGCATAAGATATACCATAATGCTGCTCCTCCACCATTGAAGAGGTTTGCTCAGCTCCACTCTGAGCAAATGAGAAGAGCTTCAAGGTCTGCTTCAAGGGGAGAATGTAGTGTCCTCTGCCTTTGCATAATCTGCTTTTTCTTTTAAAGCCATTAATAAAATTGATTTTAAGTAACCAGTATTGTCAGCTTTAATATGACATTTTGATAACTTGTTTTTATAACTTTTGATATTTGTATTCTGCTTTTTATTTATTCCTATGAAGTGTGTGTGTGTGTGTGTGTGTGTGTGTGTGTGTGTGTGTGTGTGTGTGTGTGTGCATATGCCTGCGTGATTGTCAATAGGTTGTTGGTCCATTTGTAGTGGAGATGATGGTTTTGCTCTGTGTTTTATTGTTTCTGTTCACCTGCCCAGGGACTACAGATGGAAATTAGCTAGTAGCTAAATCTGGTACAAAGCATCTTTTCATCATCTCTTTGTTTGAGATTAATGTATTTTGTACATGGTCTCTGATATAAATACATTTACTGCACTAAACTAAACTAAATAAATAAATAAATAATAAAATGACTTATTAAATAAATCGCTTTCCATGACAACTACATCACCCAGTCTCAAGACATCCAGCCACCACCTTCATCTGAACCCTCAGCTTCTCCACCTGGTTACCGCATCACAAGAAGCCGTCATAAGAAGTCTTGCTCCAAAAACCCTCATCATACTACACAGGGTGGGGCAGCATTAAGCTTTTCGTACCTCACATGGCCAACCATTTACTTCCATAGACATCATATCGTTAACCGGCTCTATCACTTACACTTACACATTCAGATCTCAAAATGAGAACATCCTCCAACCAGATGTACATCAACAGGATTAACTTCTTTATCAAACTGCTTTCCAGAACTCCAGCCCCTTCCATTTCTCACCCCCATGCCAATATGCTGATCAAAGGCCTATGAAAAGCAGAACTTTGAGTCACACCAAAACGCTTACCCCTGCCAGCAGATCTCCTCATCCATTTCATCCAAACCCTTCGCATAGGATACCTATCCCCTTTCATCGACCCATCCCTCGAATAAATGTCTCTCCTAGCGTTCTTTGGTTTTTGCAATGCTCAGAGTTCATTCATACACTTCCAACTATGACCTGTCACAGCACACAAACCCCTCGGATATTTCCATCCACTCTAAAGACACCCTCATATTTAATCTCACACAAAGCAAGACTGACCAGCATGGCCTCTCTCACCCTGTATGTCTCTTCCACCTAAATTCATATCTGAATCCTTTCGAACCTATCCAAAGCGTTCAGAGAGGAATCTGAGACCACACCATCAAATTCTTGGCCATCTCAAGCTCATCACAGCTACATCCACAGTCACCCCAACGGCATCCGAAAAGCTTGTTCTAACCTTGTCATTTGAAGCTAACCTTGGGAGATGATGAAGCCAAAGCTCATCAAGATGTGCCCCCACCCTGAGTCTCGCTCCGTGGGTTCCTCGATGTTCCAGATGCATCATGACCCCCATTCATCCTCTCACACTCGACCCCCTTCATTCCTCTTTAGGACCCTCAATCATCCCACCATACATGACCCTCATCCAACCACCAAACCAAATAAACTATTTCTGGTATACTGTACACATGGTGAGGTCTTGTTAGTGAACTGCTGCATGCATGTACATCTTCAAAAGGGCACAGAGAAACAGAAAAAAACAATAGATACAGTCACACAAACACACATGCAAGCAGCATACACAAACACACACACACACATATGCATTCCCCCTCCTCACTCCTACAGCTTCCCTGCAATGGAGCAAAGAGAGGTGGTCGCTGATGTGAAACATCAATTTCCAGGTTAGCTGCTCTGCGTGGCTCAGGCAGGTATCAGCTGTGACCCACCTGGGCCAGATAAGCAGCTGCAAGAAGCTGATCTGCCACCCAGCAATGCACCTCTCAGTACTGGAGAATGGAGTAACGCTCGCACATATAAACACACGCACATAAGTAAACAAATAGTAAAACCTGAGACAATGAATTAAATGTAAGAAAAATGGGGAAAAAATGGCAACATAAGAAACATTGTATTACATTTCTAGTAAATAAATGTTGTGGTGTTTGAAAATCACTAATTTTTTCAAATGAGAAAAAAATGCATCGTGCATAAATGCAGAGATACACACTGAATAAACACTTCTCAGGCAGAAGGTTCACCTTCTTTATACTTTGATCATTTGAATTGCTGGGATTGCTGGGATTAAACTGGGTTTAAACCTGAGGCGTTTCAGATAGGAGTCCAATACACAAATACACACAATACACACAACCGAGTAAATACACTTAAACGTGTAAACAAACTGAATTCTGTGATGATGCTGATAATTTGGAATGATGAAAAGAAAGAAAAACAGGATGAGAAGTATCCCCATTAAAGTATATTGTGCTGTTTTCTTTGATGATTCCAAATGTTAGATCTCTCCTGCTCCTTCTCTCTCACACATACACGCACACACAAACTTTGAACCAGATCACTTACAGTTAAGTGTCTTGCCTATGCTGGACATCACATCCAGATACAGACACATTTAATATGAGCCATGAATATAAGTTTCATCCTGAGCCTTAAAGATGTGCGTGTGTATCAGTGTGTGAGAGCCCAACCCCGGTTGGTCAGGTAATCTAACCACTGCCACCATCACTGTGATGCCTGTCAGCTCAGTACTGGGCGCCTTGGCAGCACTGCTCAACCTGGTGTCGCAACACATTCCCACAGACAATTTCAATTAACTTTTACAACCCAGAGAAATATCACACACATAGCCTCCAGCTATTCAACACACTTTCCCCATCTTTTTCTCTGTCTCTGTGCATTCTCACACTCTGTCTGGTCATAACAGAAAAACTTGAATAGAATAGGCCAAACCACAGAAGAAGTATGTCTTTTCCAAGGAGAGGGAGAGAGAGATCGCTACAGTGTGAAGTGTCTGAGATAGCTTCTCTGAGGAAATACTAAACGAGCCTTACATAAGATGTTTGACTGTGCAGGTGAAACAGAACACCAGGCTGAGCAGAGATATATCACCACTTCGAGGCACTGTTTTAAAGGTGGACCAGCTGTACAATGACTATGAGCACCTAAAATATGACTACTATTAACAGTGAACTGACTGTGACAGCCAGTTGCATGTGCAGAGGGAGGAGAGGGCCTAGATGTGCCTTGCCTTTTTTTTGTTTTACCTGTAATTCACACCAGAAGTGACACATTAGAGGCACATAAGCACTTAAGTGTCATAAGTGTCCATTTCTACAACCCATGCCAAACCAGATCTTTGTTACAGCCATCACCTTTCAGCTGTTGAAGGGCTGAAAGGACAGAAATTGGCCAAACTGTCTTCAATAGGTTAACTATGAGAAACACCAAAACAATTCACCTGTTCAAACATAAAAACAGTTTTCAAGCATAGAGCATAAAAACGATGGGGGTCACATATTGACATATGACTCTCACATGTCTCTTAAAGTTTGAGTGGATTAAAAAGTAAAGAATCTAATCACCCCTGATTGTGTTACCTTCTCTGGGTTTACTGTAGCTTAGGTGAGTCAGGATTTAGCTGATAATTTCTGATTTGGACACTTGTTTTATTTTTCCTAAATCAAGCAAACTACAGAAATCTGAAACTGGGATAAATCAAATACAAATCAAGTTGTTAAAATGTCAATTATGTCAATTTCTTGATAGAAGTTGAGTGACCTGACTTGTTCTGCCTATTTTGTCTGGAAAATTCTTGAAACTTGTGAAGCAGCATTGTAAATATGGAAAACGGTCTTACACACTGCCAGAATTGTATATAATTTAAGAATGGATATGGAGCAAAATTAATTGTTAAAATAAATTTTCTGCAGTGCAGACAGAAAAGCGAGAGTGAAAGAAAACAAGATCAGGAAAAAGTGATGAAATTAAAATTAGTTAAGGTATGTGCGGGAAGCTTAGCATTTAGCAGTGTTTTGCATGGTCCATAATAACACTAACACATCACGTGCTGGGAAAGTGCAGACAATATAGCGCAGCACACTGTCATGATGGATGGTGTGTTTGCAGACACCACTGAACCATGGACCCCATTATTTCCTGGGGGAGGAAAGGGGGGAGCAAGGCACCACGGGGGAAAGATAAGGGATGATTGACTAAACCAAAACAGAGGTCCCTCATGGATGGCAGTCTGCTGGCATTATTGGGAAGCCATTGTGAGAGTCAATGCAACAGCTCAATGACAGCAGAGAGCTCTCACAGGTAGTAAGAAGATCAAGTGCATCCCCTTTTTAAAGTGAGGTAGGCATGGACTGTTCAAATGGAGAGAAAAACTACCAGTCATTAAGAATATCTCCCGGACATGTTGGGACTCATCTCCTGCTGAGATCAGGTGGTTCAAACCTTAACAGGGAGGAATACTTCACTTCTGCAGCTGGTAGATAGGACTTATAAAACTAAGACACACACACACACACATAGAGACATAGTCACTCTCATGAACACAGCGCATCCGCCAACTCAAACTCACAAACAGTGACAGATATAACGGTGGTTGCCAGAGATGCAGAGAGGACACACACATCGCATTCCAATTTGGCTAAATGAGGGCTGAAAGTGGGAGCATAAACAGACTTCTGCGCTGCCCCCCCTCACAGTCAGCGAGTAAAAATATCTAGAGCACGTATCCTGCAAGTAGAGACAGCCTTGGATACCAGCCAAAATCCCAGAAACACTGAATCCACTTACAGAAGAACTGCCCCCTTCTTTTTCGCCTGACAATACCCTGATTACCCTTTTATTTTATCACTGCTCATCTTTCTTTATTGCTCATTTTATGCTTCTGTTTCTGGTCTAGATCAGTGGTTCTCAAAGTGGGGTCCGGGAACCCCCAGGGGTCCTTGAGGTGGTTCCAGGGGGTCCCTAGCAAAAAAGGGGAATGATTTATTTTCACTGTAATTCCATCCATAAGTGACATACGACTATTTTGGTCATGGGTTTCATATATTTTCTGTAATAAAACATCTAAAAGCAAAAATCTTATCAGATGGGGGACCCTGGGACAAAATCTTATCAAATGGGGGTCCATGGTCTAATTTGTGTCAGTTTAGGGGTCCTTCATGTGAAAAACATTGAGAGCAACTGCTCTAGATTATTAGGTCTGTGGAACCAAAGGACTGGCAAAATATACTTGGATGTCTTCTGCCTTCTGCAAAACAATCTGACTGTGAAGTAATTTTAGATGTTGTAAATGTCAAAAAAGAAAATAAGACCTCACACTGATGCAGAATGTTTTAAACTATGTTTCCTGATGAAATAAAACATTAAAACATAATACAATATTTAGAGGAAGAATAGAGACATTTCAACTTCAAGGCCCCTTGAAGCTGAATAGATTTGACAATGCCTGACAAGGATCTCTGGTAGATCGAAATGTTGCTCAATTAAAATTGCTGAGTACTTCTAGTACAGTGTGCGGATCTTTTTTCTGATTTTTTCCCCTTGAAGCTGAATCCTTAAATGTTTATGGTCGTAGCAATTTTCCTACTCCCCTCAATGTTTTCTGTTTGCTTTTCTTACACTTACATGTGAAAGAATGGATGGATAAAGACCCTTAATTGCATTTTTGATTTAGTTTTTGGTTGACAAACCAATATTGAGCATAAGTCACAACCTTGAAGATTTCTCTTAATGCAAATTAACTTGTTTACGGAA
Organism: Thunnus albacares; assembly: GCF_914725855.1. Taxonomy (NCBI): domain Eukaryota; kingdom Metazoa; phylum Chordata; class Actinopteri; order Scombriformes; family Scombridae; genus Thunnus; species Thunnus albacares. Next base: position 8,212,958 of record NC_058119.1, read on the forward strand.
TTCTCTCCAATAAAGTGGCATAATCCCTCTGGCAGCCCAGATACTAATCCAGTCTGTTGGTCACTGAGCAGCACCACCGGGGCAGTTCAAAGGTGAGTGCCCAGCATCTGCCGCCTACCTGGTGGCAAGCATTGGGATGGATTCTTAGTCTGAGCCCAGTGATAATGGTTTTCAAATCTAGATACACATTTACTTAACAAATCTAATCTTAGTACACATTTGCTTATGCAATATTTTCAATATTACAGTTTGTTTTTGAAAATGGTGCAATGGGGCAAAATATTTTGATGTTAGTTGAGGGCTCACTGATATAGCAGACCAGACCTAAAGCATGCCCATGTCTGAGTCTCCACCACAGTCCTGTGGAAATCAGCTATTCAGTCAGTGATTTACACAGAGAGAGGCAGCCAGGTAAAGAGGCCTTTCTCTCCAACCAGGTAATGGTCTGGGCAATCATTTGATCAGGGGCAGAAAAAAACAGATCTGAGCCCTCTTATCTCCAGCCAAGTGTCACCAACGGGAAGTCAAATATGGATTTCCCAACACTAAACACAAAAACCACTTGAGCAGGAAAAAACCCTAAGCATCAAAGCAGCATCCACTTATTCCTGTAATCTTTAACATTACATACTGTATAAAAGCAGTAATGCCTCATTCCAAGGTGTTTTTCACTGGTGAAAAACACTGTATGTTCCCTCAAAATCTTGAAATACCTGAAACTAGAGAACAAAAGCAACCCTTAACGTAAAGAACAAAGGGTTAAAAAGCAACAGGACTGTGAATTTCGAATTTTCGAAACAAACAATAAAAAATAGCAATAGCAACACTAAAGCAAACCTTTGTACTTTATCCACAAGGCAGTCACATTTTTGCTGTTGAAGGGTCAATTAAGAATTTGTTCATTAGTATCATAACAAACATAAGTTTTGCCATCAGAGAATTGATAGATGAAGGCTTCTCTATCAGGAGGCATAGCTCCAATACCAGGATCTCCCAGTGGTAATCCAGCACAGGTGTACAGAGTATGCCGATATAAGGGTGAAGCTCTGCAGAGCTGGTCTCCTCTATGGTCTTCTCTATCCCACGAGGCTCACTGACACTTTATGTGCTGTCTCTATGTCTCTACTTTAACATCCATCTCTATGTAATTGTCAACGGACTGTTCTTGCTGACACAGTCTGCTCACGTCCTGCATTGACATTCTCAGTCACCTGAGGAAGAGTTGCTCTTTTGTTTTTCCTTACATATCGCACTAATGCACAAGCATCACGGTCATCAAATGTGCGTTGTCAACCACAATTTCCAACCCTATTTATTGATGTCTTTGCCATTGATCTAAATGCAGATGTCACTTAAGTCACTGTTCCTATTCAAACACTAGCCAGCTGAGCAGTCTTTGTGAATGAAGCTCCTGCCATCTGAGTCCCAACTATGATCCTTTTTTCAAAGTCACTTAGATCTTTTCCTCTTGCCATCTTGATACAAATTCAGAATCAACTGGGCCTGCTCAGCATGTTTATACATGCCACAGAACATGACTGGATGTTAATTGCTAAATTGTACCATGCAGTGCACCTGTGTGGAAGCATCTGCATTCATTATGTTTCTCCACTCATTTATTCAGGTTTTTCCTTTAATTTGTCGCCCATCTGTATATGCTCCTAATTATGGGCAAGCAGCATTCTTGAGATTATTATTCAAAATTATGTGAGTCAGAATGTAAGTTTAATTTAAAGGAAGCCAATGAATTTTTCCAATACTTTGTCTTTGCCTGAGTTGAAGAACACTGATAAGGAATATTTCTGAAAGGGCGTCTTTGAGACAGAGATTAAGTCTGCAATTAAAGCGCTCACTGCTGGTAAAGCACCAGGGGAGGATGGCTTTACTATTGAATTCTGTAAATGTTTCCAGGACACACTGTCTCCCTTTCTAAATCTATTGTATAATGATATTGCTAATCAATCAACGCCCAGCAACATGCGCCCAGCTGTGATTTCTGTGTCACCAAAACCAGGTAAAGACCACTTAAAGATGAATAACTTCTGTCCTCTCAGTTTGCTGAATAATGATTACAAGGCATTTGCAAAGATGCTTACAATGCACGTTGAAAAAGTGGTTCCTTCATTAATTCGAATAGATCAAGTGGGTTTCATTGCTGGCCATCTTGCCTCCAATCACAAGAGGAGACTTTTTCATGTCTACATTGGATTAAGGCACTTTATCATGAACCAACTGCATGTGTCAAAATCAATGGTATGATATTAACCCCCTTTCAGCTTTTCTGGTCTACCAGGCATGGTTGTCCAGCTCCCTCAGTTATTTTCACACTAGCACTTGAGCCAATCTAAACATAACTGGTATCAGCCTTTTTGGGTATGATTTTAAAACTATGCTGACAACAATTTTTAACATTATGCCAGCCAGGTGACTCAGTCCCACACCTTTTGAAGCTCACTGATGATTTCAGCCAGTACTCTGGTTACAAGGTTAACTGGTGTGAGAGTGAGGCCATTCGCTGAACCATCTTACATCCCCAGCAGATTTAGCTTCTACTCTCATTGTATGGAAGACACAGGGGATGAAATATCTTGGTATCATAATTAGATCTCCGGTTGAAACGATCTATGAGTTGAATGGACCTAAGCTTTTGAGAACTAAAAAGCAAGATCTTAAGAGATGGACAACAATGCCTTTATCATTGCAGAGGAGAGCAGAAGTAATTAAAACGAACATACTCCCGAGATTATCTTTCCTCATCTCTGCAATTCCTCTCAAGTTTCCACAGCAGTGGTTTAAGGAAATAAATAAATTATTTATTATGATTTTGTGGAAAGATAGAAAACCTAAAATAAGTCTGAAAAAAACTTACCATCTCTAGGAACATGGGTGGCTTAGGTATACCTGATGTTTATTCATATTATCTATCTTATAGTGGCAGATATGAACTATCATGGGCATACACAAGAAACATGTTGAAGAAAGTAGTTAGAGGTGGTTAGAACAAAAAATCTTAACTGAAAGTAATAAGTATATGTCTCCAGCATCCTTCTGGTATTACCCAAAATTTTATAAAATATTGATAATCCCTTGATCCTCCATTCATGTGAGGTAGCTAAAGAACTTCACAGACATCTTAGTATTTCTGGCCTATCCCTGCCCTCATGTCCAATTTGGATGAACCCCTTATTAACTGCTGGAGAGAAACCTATTGTCAAAAACATATGGCAGCAAAATAATATTATTACACTGAGCCAATTGATAGCTGATGGAAATACTGTTGATTTCAATGAACTGAAAAGGCAACACAAATTAAACGACTCCAATTTTTTTTCAGTATATACAGCTTAAAATCACATTAAAAAATGGTAAAGAAATAGTTATTAAAATGTATAAATTATTATTCCACATCACTTATAACTGTTGTACAACCATTAAGTCACAGTGAGAGAAAGATCTAGAAGTATCGCTTCTAGAGGTACCAAAGTTATCCTGTTAAAATTTAGTTTATTTAGTTTTTTTTTTGTTTTGTTTTTCTTGGTCTTGTTTTGTCATGTGTGTGTGGTTGTGTATTTGTAAATGTATGTATATTAAATACATATGTATAATTTAAAAAAAGAAAGCATTGGTCCAATCAAAATAAAGCAGTATTCAAATCAGAACACCATCTACAATAGCTAGCAATAGTTATGATACTGCTTTGTTTATCAGTGCAGGAAAACTAACATAGCCAATACTGAATTAGAAAGCTGAGGAAAAGACAGAGAGACAGTGTCCGTAGGAGAGTGTTGACAAGCCGTAGTTAATGTAGAACGCGCTAGGCAGTTGACAGCCGGGAATTGGCTGGGGAGAGAGTACACAGACATTATCAACACGTTTAGGGGAAGGCTTTAATAAGTCGTTCCTTGGGGCTACTTCCTGCTCCTTAATTATTATTGAATTAGGAATGCCACAGAGCTAATTAAAAGTGCAAGGTATTTACCGTGGCAATAGAAGAATGTGAGGGAGCAGAGGAGATTGAGTGAAAAAGAACAAGAGAGTGAAAAAGTTAGAGGGGTTTGAGTGAGAAAGAGAAAAAGGAGAGTGCATAAGAAATGCTAAGGTACTACAACTTTGATGCACAGAACTAAAGTGTAGTATAACTAAACTAACCTGTGTGGTTGGCTAGTGAGCCCATCTTTAGAGCCACATTACCCTGCTGGCTTTAAAAGAGAAGAAAGATATAAAAAAAATAATATTTAAGAAAAAGGTCTATTTGTGCTCAAATAAGAGCCGGTATTCTGCCTCTATTCTTTAGAAATCCAATTTGTCCAGTGTGTTATCTTTTGTTTAATGATATAGGGACAAGTGAGTAGATTGTCTTACAATGACTTAAATGGTTATTTGAAAAAGAGACCTTTGATTCACTTTATTCATTTATATATTGAATATTGTCAAAAGCTTCTCTCCTGTTCTATTGTCAACTTCTTACTTCCTCAGTAAAAAGAAATGAATTTGAATGTATAAATGAACACATGTTTTAATAGCCTTAGCCTAAACCAAACTTAAATCTAATCAGACAGCGAAGCCTTATGCTCAATTGGCATAAACTACAAGACATGCACAAACCATCCCAGCAGAGTGTGGAAGTTTCTTATTTTGTACAAATGTTGTGTTCTTTCCACAAGTTAATTACTCAGTAGAGAGCTTAATCTGCAGAATCAGGGTAAAGTGGATTAGGAGATGAGAGCATTTAATCAAAGTGTTCTCTCAGTCTAATTACACATCCCATTTCCTGACACAACACACACTGTTATCTGCCACTGCATTTAAACATCAGCCTCTCTGTTTAGCTGCCCCCCCTAAGAGTGAATGATTCCTCTGCCTGGATGTGACAAAAATGCATGAAACACAAACATATGTATTTATTGTATACTCACAACAAACAGACTAACATAACATACATACACATATAATACACACAGACATGCAGAAAATAAATATGAATAGATTAAGAATTTTGTTTCAACACCATATAGGGAGTTATTTTTGTAAATATACAACAAAATCATCTGAGGCATCATTGAATCATTGTAAGCAGCGTACAGCAGACCACTAAAGCAGCCTGATCACACATCACAGGCACCATTTATTCCAATGGGGATCATAGTTTCCTCTTGGGTTCAGTCTCACCCACGTACATATATGTGTTGTCCCACTGCTGTCGAGGGCAGTTGGGGGTTATGGTATGAACACCAGATATGGTCGAGTCCAATTCCTCCTGGATCTATTATTCTCCCTCTTATTTATTTGTTGTCATTTTTGTTGGTTGCAGTGATTGACAGGGCAATTTGGAGATGTCTGGCTTTTCATCATTTCTGAGGGTGTCAGTGGCTTGGAATTAAAATCCTTTATATTGGATTGATTTTCTAGAAGTTTGTTTTTTTTTTATCACATGACCTTTACACTCTGCCAGTCTGTCAACACTCCGTGTCTGAGTCATGGAGTGTTCGCTTATCCATACCATCCTCAGAGTTGCTGTATGTGAGTTACATGTCACAGGCATAGACAACCTATAATTTTTTCTTCTTTGACATTTTTTCTCAGGGTCATGAAGGTTCAAAATATACCAGCCATGTCTCCATTCTCATCACCATCCCAGTCACCATCGCCTTCCGCATCATCTCCATCATCGTCATCTTAATAGCATGTTTTGTACTGTATCCAGGAAAGGTGACAGTTACCTGCTGACAGTACATCATCATCATCATGACCCCAAACACTATTGCTTTCATAGTTGTCTAGTTTGGCATCTTTGTCCAACAGAACTAAGTAGTCTCTGGCAGAGGTCCATCTCTTCATTAAGTCCGCTGGTGTACCAGTGAAGGGCATGGATGTGTTGGTGGGTGGCGTTGCTAATTTCCCTAACCACTCTGTCCAGGTTGCCCTCTGGCCATGAATCACTGTGTCCTCTCCTTGGGCAGCTGGGCTTTGGTCCAGCAATGCCTTCCAGTGGTCCAAAGAGCTGTCAGTCATGTCCCTGGCCCGGCTTGTAATGGCTTCTTCAGTGGTGTGATTATGAGGGCGGGCTGAGTGATCTGACAGTGACAATTTGTCAAGATTATTGTTTATTAGCTCAGCAGATGTCCTCATCCAGGAGGCCCTCCAGCACACACACACAAACACAAAAGCACTCACAAACATACAAACAACTGAGTAAAATGTTTGTGTGTTATGTGTGTAGAGTATGTGACATGGTAAAGAATAGTATAAGATCCTTTTCACCCCAAACGTCCACGTTTCCTCACACACAAACTCGAGATTACTTATCATCCAGCACACTGGTTTAATAGAATAGGCTTGCAGCGATTTCAATGCTGACATCGCTCTTACTCTTGATTTGAATAAAGGGCAGATTAAAAATACATATTTTTTCATCTCAAGGTTCAGAGACTGCGTAAAGAATAAAGAATTGTTAAATTAGGCTTTCAGGGCACAATAGAGGCGGTTTAATCATATTCAATACTTCATTATGCCATTACTTTACCACAAATTTGATGAACATAAATGAGCACCTGTCTAACTCACTGGAAGCCAAACGGCATGACTTGTGCATAGTGATCAGGTTTCCACAGCCACCCTGATTGGTGGCATTCAGTTACCATGGAGGTTGTCTGACCAAGTCTTGGTGTTGATGTATTAGCGAAGGGTGCATGTGAGTAGGTTGTGTGAGGTGACACCAAGAGCCAGTAACCACTTGACTGACACGTGCACAATAGCACCATTGAAACTATATAAAGAAGATGAGCAAAGCAGACTTTCTTCAGTTAAACCTGGTCTGTATGCATGTGCACACACTCACAACACTATCTGGTCTTGTCTAGGCAGCAGATCAGTGACTTCAGCTCATGGCCTCGGAGCGAGTAGCTTCATCTCTGTATGGCAGGCAGGAGCATATGATTATTTAGCAGAAAGATGAGGGAACACATCCAAACACAGCATGGATATTTGATCTGAGGCAATACCCCCTCCTCTCACCAGCAAGGGGTATGGTTCAGCAACCAGGACGAGGTGTTTGCGAGATGCTGCACAGTTGTGTGCAGAGCCATGTGTAACACAGCGGGTGTTCAGTACAGTTTTGATTACGGCATGACTGTTTGTCATGCAGGCAAACACACCCCCTCAGTTTGATACAGTAAGCAAGCTTATAATAACATGGAGATATCAGATCTGGACAAATTCTTTCATCCAGACATCAACACCAGGATGCGAAATATCCAAAGTATCCAGATTTCTTTGGCTTTTGTGCAAGTTATATATCAGATAGACTGTAAGAATCACTCAGCCGATCAGACTCTGGAGTTTCCTTCTCATCCCACACAGACAAACACACTACACACATAGAAACACATTCAGAAAAAAATGTGCACCCAGGACATCCATTGCTATCATTGTTAGTGTCTATTATGACATCTCTCTTTACTTGTTGTTTTCTCTCTCTCATTTCTGTGCAGTAAACAAGTTTGCAAAGCCATTCAAAAAGATAGCTTTACTTTACTTTCTTTAGACAATGTAGATACATCAAATAAAGCATATTGACAATCGGCAGAGACTTACCAACGGGCATATCTTCATAGATGAGAAGGTAGGTTGAGAAGAAGTAGTTCAGGAAGCGCGGTGGCTGGTTGGAGGCTGTGATGCAGAGAAAAGGAACAGTAATTCACATTGTGTCCTGAAATTATTTACAGTATTGTGATTTGTGTTTATGCTGTTAAAGCCATAAATTGTTTTCATATATAATGTACGTTATACTGCTTTTATGATACTAAATTAGTGATTCAAACTTTATCCTGATATTAAAAGTTTTCACAAATGTTGCTCTTGGTGTCTGGTAGTTCTTTCACAACTTTGCACAGGAAGTAATGAATTTAACATTTTCAGAAGCAGCAACAGTAGTTTATTTTAAATAGATAGAGTAGATCATGATTAGATTATTAGATGTAATTAAGCAGCATTGGCCAAGTGATCTTTAGGAAGTATAGGTGCAAAAACACAAAAGCAAGTACTTAAACTGAATTACATTGTTGTCTAATTGCTGTGATGCCCGTGCACCCACACTTGTTATACTGTTTAACTCATACAGTCTGTTTTCACACTGCTTCCCAAACAAAGCATGGCCCCTCCCTCCAAAAAAAGGGCTGGAACAAATATATTCAGTGTGTGACAGTATATAAGCGGCTGTAACAAATATATTCAGCATATGACACTGTATGAATGGCTGGAGCAAATATATTCAGTTTAAGACAGTGTATGACATCTGAGGACTGGTACTGATGCTTTCAGGAGACCATGGCTGCTTTGCTTGATTAGATTTTTCAAAGCAAGAAATGTCAACACTAAAGTATAGTGGCAGACATTCATAAAGAGAGTTTGACATCATCCTGTTATTTTCAGCCCTCCCACCCTATTCCAGCATGCAGTGCAAAGCATCCTTTTTCTCCCAACAGATTTGCTATCACAGCCTCTGAAGCAACGTCAATGGGAACTGTAGGTGAGTGCAGCCAGGAGATTACATTAGGATAGATGAATTTCGCTGACTGTAGTTAATGTTAGCTGGGTAACACCTTCCTTTGTTGGTACCAGTAGTCTTGGCCTTTTGGCAGCCACATCTACTACCACTACTGTCAGCTGTTCAGATTGGGTGAACATACACAGGTAGTGCAGCCTGTAAATTTGTGTTTTATTGAGAAACACTGATGAAAGTATTCCCATTGTTTAAATGGAGTTATTATTATAACAAAGGTTCAGGAACAAGACCATGCCCCTCTCTCCCACTAAATTCACCTCACATCTCACACCTAACATCACCTGCGCCTCACCAATTCAACCATCCGTGCATACCTATATAGGCGTGTCTAACCCCTTTCTCTCCCGTTCGTCTCAGTTCTCATGTGACCTACAACCCGCTGGCATCGCAAACGCTTACATCCCGCCCATAAAGAGAACTGGATACAGCGTCGGGGGCGGGGCCCCATTCATTCCTGTGAAAGTTGCTCAGTGGCGCATGAAGCAAAAAAAAAATCGACTTCCTGGTATGAAAGTACCCAGATCTTCCGCATTGTGCGGCCCATAGAGCATGCGTACTGGTGACTTTCGCTGACCGAGTCGGCTACTTCCGGGTTAGCCCTCCGGCTAACTTGAAGGGGGATAAAACAATTCAATCATGCGGCTCTTCGAGGCTTTTGAAATATGATCGGACCAAATGGATTTAATTCTGATATTCAGACAAGTCATTTCGCAAGGGTTGTGACACTCAGAAAAATTTATCCACTGCACTGGCACACTGATGATTCCATCCTGCCGCCACTACGGTGTGGCAACAGACTGCTTCAGCCCTAGCTAGGGCCACGTCATATTTCCCCACGTCTTAATTGCCTTGTGTTTTTGTTTCATCCCTGCGTCTATGATCAATCCTTCCGCATCGGAGCCGCTTCAACCGCTTCAAAATAAGAAATCCCAGACCACGTTTAAAACAACAAATGACAACCAGATGGTGGCACTAGAGGAAAAGTCAGGGAATCTCCAAAGTCATTTGGATCTTCTAAGAACGATGAATGTTGTATGGAATTTTGTCGCAATCAGTCAAGTACATGTAGAGATATTTCACGAAATAAAGTGAAAACTCTGACCTGTTGGTGGCGCTAGATGAAAAGTCAGTGGATCATCAAAGCCAATAGAATTCATTCCATGGACACCACGGATATGTAGAAGGTTTTACAGATAACCACACTCAAAAACACTTAGCAGCAATATAAAGCAGTGTAAGCATAGAACATCAATTACACACAGAGCATAATACTGCTGTCAGTTTTGATTATTATTTCCATGCTTTCACTTGAATAAAATGTTTACATGGTCTGTCTGTAGGTAGAGTAATTTATGCCTCCAACAATTCCAACACTGGTCAGTTTTTAACAGTGGATGGCTGTCAGAATGAAAATGAATACTTAGGGGTTGTTTTTGTGAAAAGCTAACTTTACAAATTATAGCTTTAAACTTAAATGCTCTAAAAAATGGATATAAACAATGTTATAGCCTGCATGTGTTTGAAGCATGAGTGTATTCAATTATAGCAAATTAAGTATGTACATAGTACTGTATATATATTAAATTAAAAAATAGCAAGTACCTCATTGATTTATATGCAGAGGGAATAAGCGTGATGAATTATAGAGAAAGGTACTTGCCAAAGTATTATTTAAACAGTCCATCAATGTTTAAATTAATTTTGTTATTACAATCAGATAAGCCAAAAGTTATTTGTAAATTAGGTGCCTTTTTGAAGAATGTCCTTCATTGGTTTAAGCAGCATTTATAGCACTTTAGCCATGCCATGTGCAATTGTTTTGTTATTATTGTATGGTCTTTGTGCTCCATAGCAGGTGATCATGGTCTTGAGTTAAAATTAATGAAATAGAATACCTTGTTTCCAATAGAATAACACACTTTTGAGTGCCTCTTAAAGGGTTAATAGTCTGCCGAGTTTGGGGCCTCCACGGTGTCAGAACGCAATGCAATACAAGCTGTTTTGTTGAGAAGATCAGGGAACAAAGCTGATGGTCTTTGATCAGCTGAGCTGGGCGGCAGACCAGAGAGACAGTGAAGCGAGAGAAGGGGAGGGCAGTCTGTTTGAAGTGCAAGTACTTGATATAGTGATTCAGTGCTTTGAAAGAGGGAGCTTTTTGTTCAGTCATGTGCCTGCCTGTGCGGAAGAAGATGCTCATGATTGGCTTGCCAGTGTGGCTCTTGTAAGTGCCAAGAACATGGAGTGTGCTTCACAGGATGGGGGGTGGTGGCGAAGTGGGTTAACAAGCTCCTGTCCACACCTGTGACTTAATTACTGGGAGGCAGTGCATCAGGCTTGGATAGAGAAATGCAGATTGATTACAGCCACAATATAATCACAACAATGATCATCAATCCAATTTTCTGGATCAGGGAGGTAATGCTCAAGAGGAGCACAGGGTCAGTGTGCTAATGGGTTAGTTAGAGAAAGCAAGGGGAGGGAGGAAGGGAGAGGAAGGGAGATGTAACACAGAAAGCAAACGCAAGTGAGGTGTGAGGTAAGAGTGAGAGGCGAGAGACTGAGGGACTCCAGAGATATAAAAAATGCCTTGATAAACTCATTGTGCTTGATGGAAAGAGGTTGTGGCATTCACTTAATAACTTTCCCTGCTGCTTCAGTGCTGTGTGTGATTGGAGGTGTCTCCTGTCTGTCACTGTGAGACAGTTACCGTGACTTTCCGCAACATCGAGGCTCTCCCTCACTACAACTGTCTCTCTCAGACACTCACAGAGACACGCTCAGCGAGGAGAGAAAATATTTTGATGAAGTTCTCGGCTGAACAATGTGAGACATTAAGGAAGACAGACGAGATGGGAGAAAAGGAAGAGGAGAGTAAGAGTGAAGGACTGACAGAGATAAAATGTGAAAAAATAGACCATGCAAAATAATAATAAGAATAATAACTTTATTTATATAGCACCTTTCAAAAACAAAGTTAGTGCTTTACAATAAAAACAGATGATAAAAGTAAATGAGATCCAAAGATATTATATGTTTACTGAGGTAAAAACAAGATAAAATCATTTAAATAGTTACAGCAAATACTATCAGTTATGAAAAAGCCATAAGTCTTAAGAAGAGATTTAAAAGAGGTCGCTGAGTTTTCCTGCCTGAGATCTCCAGGCAGGGAGCTCCACAGCTGAGGGGCCGGAACAGCAAAGGCCCAGTCACCTTTAGTGACAGGTCGGGATTTCGGAACCATTAGAAGGGCCCTGCTGGAGGATCTCAGGCAGCGATCAGGCTCATAGAGAGTTAAGGGCCGTCCACACCAGGAACAATAACTATAACGATAACTATAAATATATAGTTTTAAAAATCGTTCTAAAAGGCTGTCCACACCAAGCCTGGCAGCAGCATTTTGTATCAACTGCAGTCTTTGGATGTTTCGCCTGCTGATACCAGAATAAAGTGCATTGTAACAGTAAAGTCTGGAAGAGATAAAAGCATGAATGACCTTTTCTAAATCTGCAGAGGAAAGGAAAGAACTGATCTTGGTGAGCTGTCTCAGTTGGGCAAAGCAGGAATGCAATACTCTGGTCACCTGAGCATCAAAGACAACTCAAGTAACACCTAGGTTGCAGGCCTCATTTCAAACATTATTAGATAAGGCACCCAGATAAGGAGAGACTAGCTGCTTAACACTAGCTGCTAGTTTTAATTTCAGCAAGGCAGGACATAATACAAGAAACATCAGTGGTACCAGGCTTTAACAGGACATACAGTTGGGTGTCATCCACATAGCAATGGAAATCGATGTCATGTCTAAGCATGATGTAAAATTACTTAAAACTTTAAAAAATAAAACAGCTGAAAGGAAAAGCTGTATGAGTCAAAAAAAAGGTAAGAGAAAGCCTGATGCGTAGAGGTAACAGAAAATCCTTTCAAGCAAATGATAATGAAGAACAGAGAGGAAAGTGGGAGAGGTAATAAAAAACTCTTTAATTCTGCTGCATTTCAGGAAGTATTCATATTTTACCAAGCATTTGATAAAAATATTAGAAAAACATATTTATTCATAATCCTCTATTTGACTGTCAAATGTTGATTTGTAGTTAAATGTTGATACTATTGATGATATTTTTTAAAACATTATTCCTTTATTTAAGGTAGTCTTACTGGCTGAACATTCTCCTTCTTAATAATTCAGCTTAAAAATTCCACTGTTGCCCATATTAACAAAATATAGCTGCCCAGTACACACTGTCCTCTAATTTCAGCCACTGAGAAGATACACTAGCATACATTAGATTGTAAAATTTGCACTGTACAATTTATGGTCATTGTATGACTTAAGCAGAAGTAATGCATTTCCCTCACAATCAGCACTCATAAAATAAAAGTCTGGTCTTTCCAGACTTACACACATTTATTCTTTATGGTCAGTATGACTCACCTTCACAGAAAGAGTGGAGAATTAGGAAGGGAAGGAGGAGCTTGGCAAATGTCATCCTGCCACCTAAACTCACACTCCACGACATCACCTGCACCTGATGAGACGCACAAACACAGAATACAGTCACAATTATTTGGTTAGCTGATTACCCATAGTCTAGCCACATAATGGCCACAGACATTTCAGCTTCTTTATGTTATGTGATTACCGTATAACTGAGTAGGACATGTGATGATCAGTATAATTAGGGGACAGAAAAAGTATTTGCTACTCTGCGTGCTTCAAGCAGGTGTTTTCTTGTGTGTGTGTGTCCTTGACGGGTGGGGTATTGATGAAGGCAAATTCACAGCAGCAGCTCATTTACAGTACACAGTGTTTAATAGCCATAATCAAGACACTACACTAGTAATTTTCTGCAATGCAATGCAAAAAGGAAAACAAGTATAAATGATATTTTCAATATGCACATAGCGCAGCTTCACTGAACAAACTGTATGGTCAAAATTCATGACAAATAATCACACTTAATATGTGGATGTCATAAATGAGATTCTTATTCTGTATTCATGGTTCAGGAAGTTTGCTTGTGGGCGTTTATTGTCGATGTTGCTGGCAGGAGAGCAGCAAAGACATGCTTTCAATTAACTGTAAATTGCTGCACAGCCGACAAGCTGGAGATCATGTATTGGTCCACTGTTGCGTGAGGTTTCCTGTTAGGAGGCTCCACATCTGCTTCTTTTTCCACTCCTTGTCATTTGTTCCCTCACTTTATACTGTCATCACTTGTCCTAGCAAGGCCTCGCTGGTGGCCAAACTCAAATGGTGACAATTTAATTTTGAAGGGTTATCTTTCTAAATTCTCCCTCTCCCCAAAGTCCACTGTGCTACGGCTCATGGAAAAACTTGTGCGCACAGACAGTGCTGCTTGTCCCTCAGGTATCTGATGGCAAAAATAGCTAAATAAAGTACAGATATCTGTGTGAGAAGCAATAAAATACAATACACATGCTGTTTTGTGCTGTTGCTTGCTGTCTTGTTGCTGTGGTGCTGTTAGAGATATACAGTATGTGGTGGATTCAATTCAGACAAAGTAGCTAAAATTTACAGGTGAGTGAGAAAGAGTCGAAGGTATAGAAAAGTCAGCCATTACTTATTGTATATACTGTATATGTGTGCGAGTGTGTGTGTGTGTATACGTGTGTGCTTGTATTAGCTGTGCATGTGTGTCAGTTTGAATAGGCACATTTGTTTTCATTTGGATTCTTGTTTCCTCAGCATTATTGCATTTCACTTCCTGTGACAATACAACCTGCACAGTTATGTCTGCTACTGTTTTTTTTTTTTTACTCCACATTACATACTCATTCGTCTCTGTTGCTGGGCCTTGAAGAGCTTAACCCCCCCCCCCCACTCATACCCTCTCCTCCCTCTTTGTCCTCTCCGATATATCTATGGTCCTCAAGTAAAGGGTATTATGGGTAGCTCAGAAAGCTGATGAAAACAGCCTAAACAGATTACTCATTTCCACAAGTTGTCACAATTCAAAATTCAAAAATTATTTGAATTTTAATAATAATTAATAATATGCTACTGTTAGTAACATGAACATAACTGAGGTAGCATGACTTGGACACCCTGGAGCATAAGTGGTAATGGTCAATGGGCTGTATTTATATAGTGCCTTTCTAGTCTTCCAACCACTCAAAATGCTTTACACTACATGCCAACATTCACACACACATTGATGGCAGAGGCTGCCATGCAAGGCCTGCTCATCAGGAGTTTCTAATCATTCACACACACACACACACACACACACACACACACACACACACACACACACACACACACACACACACACAGGCACAGCCTTCAGGAGCAATTTGGGGTTCAGTATCTTGGCCAAGGACACTTCAGCTGGAGGAGCTGGAGATCGAACTGTCGATCTTCCGATTAGTGGACGACCCGCTCTACCTCCTGAGCCACAGCCACACCAAAACATACTGACATACACAGTTTATTAAATCCTGTAACTACAACACAGCCAGCTTGGGTTAGGGTTGATCAGTCTGGATGAAGACAATCAATAAAGTACATTCCTAGCTCTCAACCCTAAAAATAAAAAAATTGCACACAGAGCAGACAAGCTCTTTTAGTCTCTTTTCTGTCCTGAAAAACTGTTTGCTGAATGAACATACATTTCACTGAAACAGTTGTTTTCTTTGTAATATTTCTACATGATGTACATCTGCTTTTCTAATAGAATCAGACTATGCTCTGTTGATTTTCTTAGTAGAAACAGAAATGCCCACAAACTAATAGAAAATTTGAGAAATCCATCATTTTCAGACATCCATCTGATGCCTTAAAATTGATAGTGGTACCAAAAATCTGTTATACTACACCATTGTTATTTCCCTGTTCTAGTATATAATGTAGGAAGGTGGTTGATTTATGCATGGTCTTCACTTTGTTTGAATGCACCCCCCCGCTATACAGCCAATTGATCTCTCGCTCTCTCCACTACCCCCCCCCACGAACCTTATCCAGTGTCTTCACTATTCATTCAAATGCTAAAGGACATTCTGAGAGGACGAACGGGTGAATATGAGTGATGGATACTGGTTGAGACAGACTCATTGGGTTGGAGAGCGCTGTGGATGCCATGGAAAATACAAGCAGCAGCCTTCCTGCAGCAGCATCCGGCTCTCTGCTCTCACCAGGATGCAGGAGGATTCAATGTTAAACATTCTCACTAGGAAAGCTCCCCCACAAAGTTACAGATGCACTGTACTATAACTAAAGCACCAGGTGGTCACAGTGACCTGCTGTACCTATCTATTTTACTGCTTGTATGTATAACCTGGTCTACTCTAGTCTCCTTTCATAAAATTCCTGAGGCATAAGCAAAGTAGGCCATTGCTTGGGACCCTGCTCTGAGCAAATTACAAATGTGAGGTATTAGTGTTAATAATACCTCATGCATTTTTATCATTTGTACACAGCATAAAGCAACTGTACTGAGCAGATATAATTTAAGTTCAAGTGAATTTATTGTTTCTTGTCTTTCTTTCAATCTGTCTTTGTCATTTTGCACACTTGCAAATCACAAATGTAATCTTAAAGCAGATGACCAGTCGTTTTGTGCAGGGAAAGTGTTGACCTAACTTTAAGGGTCAGTTCACCCAAATTACAAACAGTCATTTTCCAACTTCACCCCTGGGTAATTTTGCCATGCAGATAAATTTTGTTTTGCACAGGTTTTGAGATAACAGCTGCAGAGTACTCTGCCACCACCCCAGTTGAGATGGATTTAATTTAATTTGTGGTGACAACACACCAAAATCTGAAGTTTGAAAAACTCAAACAGTGACATATCTTTCCACGAAGACAGTACATGGCTTGATGTCAACAGTTTTCATTAGAAACTATCATGTACGGAAGGTTAAAAGGTACAGTAGTGAACATGGTCCACAGCAGATGTGTAGATTATCTACAGAAAACAAGACTTTGCTATTGAGTTATCTAAAATGCCTGTAGGAGCCATTGTGTTTGTGTTGTTTACCACCAGACGGCGCTTCTTGGTTTTGGTACATTGAGAGTTGTATTTAGGAAGGTCGAGGTTGATCAGTTTCGGGTGTTGCTGGTTTCTGTGAGAGGCAGTGCCACAGACTTTATTTTGTTTGATTATTTTGTGCTCATACTTTATTGGCTATCCTGAACGGCACTGGTCAGCTGTAACCAAGTGTAAAATAAATCTGAACTTTGACCATCTACAAATCTGGATATTTATTGCGTCGCTACTCACAACAGCAGCCCCTCAGTGGCTGTTTAAGAGTAGCAAATAGTCTGCAATACCATTTTTCAACATTTTGAGCACAACAAACAAAATTCATCGCAAACTCCATTGTCTTGGTCACTGAAAATATCTGAATGGCAAGATACCCTAAAGGATAAGTGGTGAAAAGTACTGTCTTTGTAACTTTGGTAAACTGACCCTCTAAATGCCTGGTATGCCAGTCTGCTGTGTTTCTCTTCAGTAAACCATATTGTTTATGCCACTATTGTCATGTTTCAGTACCACTTGAAATAACATGATTGAAAACAGGGCAGTAATTAGTTTCCTTTTGCTTTTACATGTTTGACTTAGACTATTGTGTTTACAAAGTACAGTTTATGGGGCATATGTCACATTGCAATCACTTCAAGATAACAAGGAAGGAGAGTGGGAAGGTGGGGGGTAGCAATCAAAACTCTGCCTAGCACCTGAGAAACACTGGGTGTGGTCCAAACTCCATACTCAAAAATTAAAACCAATTCTTTAAGAATAAATAAATAAATGTGTATGAACCATAATACAATTGCAGCAAATTTGTCAGACTATTCAAGTTTTTCATTTTTAACCACATAAATCCTAGATAGAGTCAAATATATAACTGAATACTATTTTGTCTGTTGCTCAAGTAATGATGACAGGTACACCTGTTTAACTGATTACCAAACTTTAGTGATGTAAACTAATCTTTTGTAGCATCAGTATATATAAACTAACATTTATCTTTTGTCTAGTGTTAGTCCATAAATGAAAAGACTTGTCAATCAATTCTGAAATGAATTTTGGTAGTGGGGTGACATGCTAGATATTTAGATCACAGATTGTACTTTTAAGAATATCACCAAGCAGATAGCAGATGAATCAAATGAAAGCAGAGGTGGAGGTAAGTTAGTAATTAGTGTAAAAGCACGGAGTACCATTAGAACAGCCTGAGATGTTCCAGTCAGTCAGTTATGCATGGGGCAATTAAACTGTGTAGGACAGGGCTAAGCAGCAGGCTGATCCTCCGTGCAAGCTGGTCCCCACTGCGGCACTGTCCCACTCCACTGACTATACTGTCACTATCTATCAATTCCTCACTTTCTTCACCCCCTCCTTCACTCTGTCAGAGTCACTGCTCATCTTCAGCTTACCCCCTTCAACTCAAACAACTTCTCGTACCAGTCTGTCGCTCTCCCCTAGCTTGTCTTTTTCTGTCTGTATTCCTTTGTTTTTCACTCTTTTTAGTCATCTCTCTCCTCCTATTTTCTATTCTTGGTTTTATCCACATCGGCTCTTGTCTCTTCCTGTTTTGATTTACCACACAACTTGGCTTATCCAATTATATATGTATGCTGAAGTCACTGCAAAATGTTTTCATCTTTGTGCTTAGCTTTGGGAGATAATTTTGTCTCCTGTGTCCTGATGTAAAATGTCAGCAAAACAAATACATGTCTTCAGTGGGCTATGTATTTGTTGTCTTGTCATGTTAAGTGTGGGTCCAAGACGCCTATTTATCCATACCCAAAGAATAATAAAAAGTATATCTTATCTATTTGTATGAAAGGGTAGGATAGCCATTGACTGCACTCCAGGTTTTGTGTTTTTGTTACATCAGTTATTAGTCATCTGTGACTATTAATCAATGAATCATCAGTTTCTCACATTTATGCAGCAGGCATTTTAATCTATTTTGAGTCCATTAAATCAAGTCCAATGTTTACACCTGTAATACTTGCCAACATGCTCAAGATCCTGCCCTGAATCCAGATTTAAAGGCAGCCTATTTTAAGACCTCCGGAATGACTATTAGGAACACATACAGCTCCCACTGGGCAAGGCTTAAAGTGGCTGAGATCCAGGTCTATTTAATGAGTTGTGGTCCTATAGCTTATCTGACTGTAATGTGTGATTAAGGCAGTGTAAAGTGAAGAGTAATATCTGGACCTGCTGTGCTCTCTCTAGAGAGGTCTGCCTGCCCACATGGCTGTATCCCCAGGCTTACCGCACTTAATATTATTGATTACATGGCAATAGTGTCTGACTTGCCTTAACCTCAGAGGCACCCTTCTCAGTGGGGGTGGCGGGCCTCAGCCGGCAGCCAAATCTGGATTATCACAGCAGATCAATGGCAGATTTCTGTCCGCCCTCTGTCCTCATGAAAAAGCCATCACTCATTAGCACAGTGATCACAGACAGATTAGCAGACATTTGGCTTTGTCAAGGAGGAGGGAGGGACAGTGCTGCTCTGATGAGCTGAGTAATGTCTTCCTTCCCGCCCTCCTGATCTCCTCATCTCCAACATGACGTGAATCTCTGAAAGCCTGACTCAGCAAACCTCACTTACATGACAAGAGTGCAATGTGAACGGGATGGCATTTGGACTGCAGAGCATGTAGTGCAAGTATAAATGATAATCAAACTGGCATGGCGCACAGATGCTGAGTAAACTGTTCACTTTGATCAGGTTATATATGAAATCACTGGTGCTGATGTTCCACTTTCTTTGCAAATTAGTAGCCATGGTCTTGAGAACAAAAATTCAAGACAACGAGCAAACAATATTTACTGGACAACAACACACATGTCCAGCAACCACAGTGGGCAGCACTGGATTTTATTTTGGACCAACCTTTTCAGACAGAAAGCTGCATGGTACACAGCACAGCATACAGTATAGATATGCTCTCCTAGAAAGAAGCACCAGTGGTGGTTTACTTCCACATCAGTGACCATTCCTCAATTTTCTAAGAGCCATATGAATCATCCTCCACCTTTTACACAATATTATATTTTTTAAATAATATACCCCAAATCACTAAATGAATCAGATATTAATGAATTGGAAAACATGACATATACAGCTTCCATCTCAGCAGAACTGAAGCATGCCCCTGCTGATTGGCTTCTTCAGAATGTAGCTGGACTGAAGCCTCCTCTCAATAAAAGATCAGTAACTCCCTGCCAAGCAAACAGAAGACAGGGGACTATAGGACACATGCCAAGCCAAACTCTGTTCCTTTACTAGAGATGCTGCCTGCAACGTCTTTGATCCTGTATGGACCGACACTAAAGCTCCGCAAAACGCTGTGGGAGAGAGAGAGGGCAGCTTACACAGGACCTGGGGAGACAGTAATTATTAGGAACAGAATGGGAGTGCTGCGAGGCGTCGCATTACAGCATTACCGTGTCACAAAATGCTTTAGCCGGCACGACTCATACACACCTTGTCCTGTGTTGACCAACACCACCATGATGCGTATGTGTGTGTAAGTGATGTACGGCCTGAGGGACAGGATGGGGCTTGATTAGTGTTCACTTGGAATGAATAGCAAGTGAGAGGCCTCCTTTTGTGCCACACACTGACACTCAGCTGGCTGAGAGAGTGAACTGCATTTGTCCAGTAAATGCTGGAGAGCTACAGTATGTTTGAAATAGGAATAGAAATAGAAATAGGAAAAACTTATTAAAAATGACAAATTTATGTACTGATGAAGGTAAAGTGTTGATAAGACGCCATCTGGTAGAGTCAATTACTGTACTCTATTCCAGCGTCTGTGCATATTGCTAAGGTAACATGATGAAAGCAAGAGAGCAAGTTAATCAAATGTCCTATCCTAAGGCCTATTCAGACACTCAATACTATGATGATGTGAAAAAAAGTCTTAGAAATACCTCATAACCAAGTCTGATCCAGATCAACTGATATTCACTTTATCTCCCAGAGTGCCATCTACACCCAATATGAACAAGATTAAAGCTTTTGTACTCACAACATAGTATCAATAGGTGACAATATTAACTGAAGTACACAGTCGTATAATTAAAATTTAAGTTCATGTTCATGACATTGACTCAAGTGACTGCAGTGTTTTACAAAAATCAAATGTTAAAAAAACAACCTTTTCCCAAGTATTTAATATCTCATTTTGTGACAGGCGTCTGTGCGAAAATTTCAATTTGAGACCAGACAATTATATAGAGAGACAATCAGTGATTACACTCAATTATTGTTCAACCCTGCCTGGCTCCACATGCACCATGAACGTGAACCATGCATTTCTATCCATGAATGTCTCATACATGTTATATATTGTCATACATGTGCAGATAACACTAAACTACATTGTGTTTGTCGATTCACCTTGGAGTTGTGGAGGCTTTTAGCCCTGCTCAATTCAAGATGACATTCTGACTGAGCAAGTATTGTTTTTTTATGGATCCATTTCGCCAGAATTCGACATAATAGTGAAGTGTGATGAGAAATTTTCCGACAGACTGTGTTTTAATTCAAATGAATTTTTGCTTAGAGAACAGAGAGAGCAGATTACTATATAGCTATGTTCCTTAAAATGAAAACTAAATATAAAATGGTGTACACAAACAAACCATAAATATGGTGGAGCCAATTGTCTCATCACATCTGAGATTTAAAAACTAAAGAACATCCTACATAACGGTGTGTAGGAAGCAAGCAACCATGTCTGCTGCAGCCATCGCCTTTTGCCAGAGTGCAGACTCACTGACAAAACAATTTTAGCTCTCTGATTTTAGGACTTTCGCATTTTTGTGGAAAAATTATAGAGAGAATATAATGACACACTGGATAACTTTTCCCCTCATCCATCTACTGATAAGAACAGCATAGATCAATAAACTGTCATTCTCCTCTTATCTAATGCTTTACTTTTATTTTTCTGAATCACAATGTTTTCAGCTTCACTGTGCTGTAATCATGGCAGCAGCACACTATTCATTTCAATGTATATTTGCCTAAACTCTCCAATAACCTGTGATTTTTCTTTCCTCCTCACTCAAACATTATGCCAGTAAAAAAAAATCAAAGCCTCTATAATGTGAATTGATTGCCTTCCAAATTCTGATGTCAGTCTAAAATGCCTGTTTCTTAGCCAGGCTCTCTTTTCACTTGACCATTATCCACTGCAATGAGCTTGGCAAAGCTGTCGTAGCAGAGGCCTGTGTGTATATCAGACAACATAAACACAGACAGCTGTGTCAGAGGGCAGCCGATAGCCTGTGGAGACTCATTCATCTCCTTTTGTCTTTCTCTTTGTTAGGGCGCAGTCATTCCACCCCTGCAACAGCTGACGCTTTCTATCCCGGTTGAAAGATCAAAACACACCATTTAGTAGCTCCTCTGCAGCAGAGATGACCTTTGCATCTCAACACTTCACCTCTCTCCTCATTCAGCCCTGTCTCCCGTCTCACTTCACCCTCATTGTCTCTCCTCCTGTCCTGTGTCACCGTGCTGTTTCAGGGCAGCATTCCATGCGTAAATATCAACAAGGATTCGTCACACAACAAAGCTGCCATTAAATTGCTGTTTTGTTTGTTTTACATGGCATGGTTTATTTCCATTGGAGAATATGATTCGATGTAGTAAATGCTACCGGCTTAGATATGAATCCCCAATGTTTAAACTGTGAGAAATGAAAAGCCTCCATCTTTTCCTTCAGGAAATTTCTATTTCCAAATTCCTTCATTACAGTTTCACACTTACACAATAATAAATCAATACAGGGATACAGGGATTAGTAGCAATAGACTACAACAGGATTATTTCGGATGGTTTGTTTACAACCAACTATTTAAGCCAACATCTTCTCTAAAAAGACATTGTCATTGATTGGATGCACTGTGAGCCTTTTGCCCACCATAACAAATTCAGAAAAGCATGGCTTCACATCCATAAGGACAGCAGCATGCAGGAATTGATGGTTCACCTGTAATACAACTGGCTGAGCAAAATCATCTTCTCAGCCCTCCCCTCCTCTCCAACCTGTTTTCTTCAGTTCTGCACGACTGGGTCGGCTGATTTAATGACCACACACAACTGGACCAGGAGAGAGGTTGGTGTAGAAGAAGGAAAAGTGGGAAGTGTACAATCATCATAATTGCAAGTATCAGGAATGTTGTGTGGACACTAAAAGCAGCTGGGAAGAGGCAGAAAAACTGAAAACTAACATTTAAGGTCTGCGTCAGAAGCTGTCAAATAGATTCAAATCTTTCTGCCAAAAATGTAACACCGAATAAAAATCAACCCTATGAACTCAATGCTGAAAACGGTGCCAAAGCAAACTGATATCCTGAGTATATGTAAGTAAGCCTATAAATAAATAAACAACACAAATAAATAAATAAGTAGAAAAAATTACATTCATAAGCCTGGATCTAATAATTACTCAAAAGCAGGTACTGCATGTAGACTATTCAGATGCTTTCACACCTTGCAACCAATGCCAAGCCTTTCCCAGTGGATCCAGTCACATTACAATTTCCACAGAATGGCACGGTTACAAGAATTATGCCAACACCATGGGCCAAAATGAGATACTTCATTTCAATATTTCACTTTTTCACACCCCACATTGCCTTCTCTCCCTTTCCTCGTCCACGGTTTTACCCCTATTCCAATTTTACAATACTTACATCCTTTCTTGTCCTCAAACCTTGCTCTGCTCCCTGCCTGAGACCTTATAGGATAGTCCAGTAGAGTCACTGTATCTGTAATTCATTCCTCTATCCCTCATTTTGGGTTTCATTCGAGCCTGTCAGTCAAGGTGTCTGTCAGATATGGTCTCTCCGTTTCAGTTTTTTTTTTCTTCCTCCTCATATTCTGAATGAATTCAACAGTCACAGACACTCAGAGAGGGCAACTGTCAGAGGCATGCTTTCCCCACATCACACATGAAAAATGGCAGCAGTTTCTCTCCAGCTTATCACATACATAAGCTAATGTAAAATATCTGATTCTTTGGACGTGAGATGGTATACTAACAATCGTTTTAAAGACTTGTGCAGCATATGTGCATTTTATGGTGTACTTAAGCGTCATAGCAGGGGTGACAATAGCAGCACATCAGGTGGACCACAGTGAGGATGACAGTCAACCTGCAACATAGGCTCACTGACCAATTTCCATGCAACGTCTTTCAACAGGAACAGTGACAGCATTTCCTCGGAGACAGAACAAGCCTGATCACCCCTTTTGTGTCAAATGAATTTATTCTGTATAACTCATCCGAGCCAGGGACCCAAGTAAACTAAAAGAAAATTATAACCCAATCTACAGTTTTCGTTAATATCCAGTGTTATTATATAAAAGGGCTGAAGCACATCATTGGGCACACTGTGACAGACTGGAGACAGAACAATTACTGAGCCTTTTCTCTATTACCTATGAAGTCATTTCAATTTCAACTGGATCTTCCTCAAGACCAAAAATAACTGCAAGGAACACACACACACACACACACACATATAAATATATATATATAAATCCTTCTGTCTTCAGCTCTAATTGTCATGAATATTCATTTGCTACCTCATAGGCGGTTGCTGCTCTCCACTGGTCTGGTGTCATATATTGCATTACTGGTGAACATATAAAAAAGTCATAGTGTCCCACAGCATTTTCAGATTTTTCTAATTACAGACTTATTATATTTTAATGCTCATGTAAAAGTTCTGTTAAACTTTGAAGCCTTTTGCAGAGTCAGGCAGCAGTGTCCAAAAGCAGTGCATCTGCCCTCAGCAAGGAAAAAAATGAGTTACTGGCTGAGAAGTATGAGCACTCAGGTAAAATTAATTTCTACGAAATAACACTGCGTTGCGTCGCTGCCGCGTTCAAGTGACACATGAATAAATAAGTGGTCACCGAGGCGCTTCCCAGCAGGCACCTCTGGAGTCGCCAGGGCTACCTGAGATAACACTGTACACCTGACACCTCTGCGCATGCATGCACACTACCTCACATTTACTGACTGCTTAATTACTAAAATAACATGTGATGAAACAGTAGCAACAGTTGGAGTGGACCACTACAAAAAATAACATAACTTGAATAAAGTGATCGCTTTAATATTGCCCGTGATCTAACCGGTCCTCCCATTTTACTGATATTTGACTCATCAGAACATTATTTTGAATGATCAATTAACTATTTCTTAAACTCTGCTATGCGGCGCAAATTCAAAAGACAAAGCATAACCATACGCCAAACTAAAAGAACTATTAGCGCGCGTAAAAGTCGTGAATTACGCATAACTATTATGGGTAGGAAATGTTACACTACATAATGGAAAAAAAAAAAATCTTTTATGTGAAAACATCTCTGCCGCAGTCACCCCTCTAACACTCCTCCGTGTCTATCAACTCATAGCAGGATGATCATATCATTATCATATTGTCCTACCTTCCTCGTCCGTGTCCGTCGCTGGCTGGGCGCCTTTAGATTCGATTGCCTGTCCTGCTGTGATGCGTTACCAAGTATCTGCTACCCCCTCTCTCTCCCTCCCTCCCTTTTCCCCTCTCTCTCTACAGTATCTCTCCCTTTGGTTTTACTCTATCACCACCAACGCCCTGGTCATTACAAATTTCACTTCCCAATGTTCAAAGTTACCACTGCAAAACCCACCAAGTACAACGAAAACCTTCACTTGTGTGGAGCTCCTACATATTGTCCCGTATTATGTACCCACTCCCCTTAAACCAGGGTTACACTCCAGCAGTTCCAGCACTTGCAGGTGCAGCCCCACAGGTAAGCCTTCTGATTCTGTTTTTTTTTTTTTTTCAGTTAAAATAAACCCCAAACACACACAACTCTCTTCGTGCATGCAATCTAAAATTATCTCCATAATTTTCATTTGATGAGGATTGAATTTATTAATGCCTTTTTAGATAGAACACTACATAAGGCATGGCCCTAGTACATTTATATAAGTAAAGAATGTAAAATAATTACCCTTAGATGTGTTGACAAATCATTTGCAAGCTTCACGGAAGAGGGTTGAATTCACTGAGATTAGAGAAATCTATTTATGAGCCTCCAAAATAAGCTTATGAGCTAATATATTGCACAGATTAAATTTGAAATCCATTATTTAACCACAGAGGTCGTGGATCTGATGAGCATTTGCCAGTATGATAGCCCCACCCAGTGTATTAAACAAGAATTACAGACAAAAGCCAAGCAAAGACTACAACATCCATCTCAGACAACTTTTTCATATCACATTTAGGGAAATTACTGTCTACTCTAATTTACATGAATTTAACTTCTAAGTACATCGTTTATCATTTCAACATGCTGGATAATATAGACACTTAATTAAACATAAATGAAACTGACAAACTGACAAACTGAGAGGATAGAGACAACAAGTTGTTACTATAGTGGAGAAGGTGATGAACACCACTACAGTCAAGAAAGTACAAACAAAGAACAGGTGCTCCAGCTGGCCCTCAGCTGAGGTTTTTGTGACTGCAATGCATAGCTTTGGTAATATGAGATTTTGTGATGTCATGTCAGCACACCACACTATCAGTGTGATTATTATTCAGCTGACTAAGCACTTAATTGAGTAAAATTTTAAAAACAAAAAAATTTAACAAACGCAATGGTGATCCATTAATATGTGTATATTTTATTACACATCTCCATATGATAAGTGGTTGTGTGTGCATGCACTAAGAGCATTCATCTGAATCTTATATTTCCTGAAGATGCAGAAGTAGAAGAGGACACCTGAATGGTGTGGACCCCCTGGCTTTTTAAAAAATACCACTAAGATACTAAGCAAACTGTTTCTTCTTCAGTGAACTCACTTTTTGCAGCATGGCAAAGCTGATTGGATTCCTTTTTTGTCCTCCTGATATCGCCTGTCCTCTGTTTTCATTCACACATACAGTACATATCAAAAATGTGTCTTCCTGTGGCAGCTGGCAGAAATGCACCTCCTCCTCTCATGAGCTCTAGGAACACAATGGTGTGAAGTACAATATGCTTGCTCCTGCAACCCTACAACTAAATATATTCCTCCGACTTCATCAAATACAGTTATGCCTGGATGGCTGCCATCCAAGTGAAATTTGGTTCTGATTTATATAAAGCAAGGGCAGTGATATCCTTGCTTGTTCCTTCATTTTTCTCCCACCTAGCAAGAGTATAAATCACTTCCCTCCAGTATGAAGTGTATCCCACAATTCAGATGCTGCAACAGGTACATTAACCCTTCCAACAAGTGTAAGTTGACATTTTAGGTTATAAATCTTCAGATTTTATTGTCTGGTTATTTACACTGCTGTACTGTAGAGAGCTAGAATAAATAATAAATGCCCTGAGTTTATCCATCTCCCCGACCCTCAGAAACTGCCCTATCTATGTGGTGAGAAAAGTCAATGTGCAGTAATAGCTGAAAAATATGTTAAATCTTGTCATACTCTGAGAGAAATAAGCTCTGTAGTACATGTTTCTATGTGATTACATCTGTAAAAAAATGACTTTTATTATACCGTATTTAATATTATTGTTGATATTTGAATATTATTGTATATTTATTACTAATCATCTGTCAATGTTTAGAATTTTCTGTACTGCTTTGGCAATATAGGTTTCTGATCTGTCATGCCACTAAAGCTTATTTGTATTTGAATTTAAAAGACAGGCCCCAAGCATTTTTATTGTTTTAACTAGGTCTAGGTTAACTAGAAAGTTTGTTATAGAAGACTTTCTTTTGGTTGCGCAGGCTGCTCAGTTTGCTGAGGACCAGATGCCTCACTTCTTGTAAGAAACAAATTTCAGACATCAAGGAATGCACCTCTGTAGTAGAACATGGGAGTAGACATGTTGTCAAATGCAAGCCAGTTTGGACAACTACAATATGACAATCTTCAATTTCCTTTTGTTAACAGGCTAAAAAAAAAGAAATCTTACTTACAATGACTGCTGTTCCTCGGGGGACTTTTTTTCTTCAAGGATGCAGGTTGTGCAGCTAAAAGCCTAAAAGCACAAACAAAAATGTGTCATGGCTACAGACCTGGTTTTCAGAAAGTCTCTGCACTACTTTGTTACACTTTGTTCTTCAAGTTCGCTATTGTCAGAAAATTTGGTAACTTTTAGTGATCTCAAATTGATTGTCAAGTAAACCTTTCCTGGGCCTTCTTACCAGCCTCCTTTGATGATGATTCAAAGTGATATTTTGCTGCTCTCTGGTGGATATTTTGCTCAACTGCAGTTTAGGAGTGTTACACACTGAGGTGCTTCTCAAATGAAGTTATTTTGTTTTAGAAAGGGGTCACAAAGGCATTAAGTATACAGCAGTGGTAAACAGGATTTGATTTCATAACTTTCTTTCTGTAGGTCCTAGTGCTCTCCACACATATTTGAATAACTTGTGGAATTCATAATTTAATAAGCCGCATTTTGACTGCAGGAACTTTCCCCAGGGACTTTTTGAAGAATTCCTCTTCCACTGGAGGTGGAAATGTAGGTGGAGGAGGGTCCCCACTGGGGGTGGGTGGGGGAGTGGGGGGAGGGGGCACCCTCTTCAACATATACATCAATGAACTGATGCTCCTGTCTCCAACCAAAGAAGGGCTACAACAGCACCTTGATCTTCTGCACCAGTTCTCCTAGTCCTGGGGGCATTGACAGTGAATCTAACCCAGACAAAAAATATGATATTCCAAAAAAGATCCAGCCTCCAAAACCACAAATATAAATTCTTTCTAGATACCATTGCTCTTCAGCCTAAACATCAGCACCACAGGTAACTTCACCAAAGCTGTGAACGAACTGAGAGACAAGGCAAGAAGGGCTTTTTACACCGTCATAAGGAACATCAAATTGGACATCCCAATTCAAATCTGACTTAAAATATTGGACTCCATTATAGAAACTATTTCCCTTTATGGTTGCAAGGTCTGGGCTCCACTTGCCAGCCAAGATTTTACAAAATGTCCAACAGAAAACTCCAAATAATGCATGCAGAGCAGAATTAGGACAATACCTACTGATTATAAAAACTCAAAAGAGACAATTAAAATATTATAATCACCTAAAGAAAGTGACCCTAACACACTCCATAACAAAGAGCTCACATACAGAGAGACCCTACAGTGAAGCCCTCTCTGCCAGCTGGTTCTGGAACTCCCAGATAGTAAAAAAAAAATTAGAAGAAAGAAAAAGAAAAGTATTTGACACATTGGAAAGAATCAACAAAAAACTTCACCATGTACAGACTCAGTGAGCACAGTCCCACTGTGGAGAGAGGCCGCCACAGGTAGACGTGTGGTCTGTACTAAAAAGAAAGTTCAACGTACCCAGGATATCTTTTCGTTAGCTGGTTTCAAGCATTGAACATTGGCCGTCCAGATAATCAGTACTATAAAGCTGGCTATCAACCAGTTCTGTCAAGTCTGGGTTTTCCAGCTACGAGCACGTTCATGTGAAAGAGGCGAGGTTGTTAATTACAAATGACATCATCAGAACCGTGAGTGACATACTACATATGATATGAGATGAACCAATGATACAAATTACCTGCAGGAAACTTCTGTTTTAGGAACAGTAAAAAGTCATATTCAACCAAATGAAAACAAGCCTGTAATCATACAACAGAATAAGAAGATGTAGAAACACTAGAAATAATTTCCACATATTAAAAATAGGCTATGGCTTAAAATACATGTAGGAATTATTCTATATGACTTAAGAATAGAGTGAGTATTTTTTGCTATTAAGTTGGCTGATGAAAAGAAACTTACAAGTAACGCCAGACTGTTTCTACTGCCAAAGCAAAGAGTGGAGAAGTAGTAGTAGTGGAATGACTGATGAGGTCTATCTGACCCAAATGTTGCATTTATAATCATGGGAGCCAATTAACAGTGTGTGGATTATTTTTCTAATAAGATTAGATAACACAGACTTTTGTTTTTATTTCTAGTTATCATCACACAGTTGTCTCATGTTATTCTGAGCTGCAGTGATGGGATCAGAGTGTAAAATCATCCACACTGTCAGCTATCACTCCAGGGATAAAATCAACTTTGCACAATTAAAATACAGCTAAAATCATCATTATGTGTTAAAGTGTTGTAAACGATCTCTCCGTTTGTTAGAAGCTTTGTTTTCCAGAGTGGAAAAAGAAAGCCTGGAACAATAAAATGTTTCTACTGACCTATAAAATACATTTTGTTCTTTTTTACTTGTCACTGTATTATAAACTCAGGACTTTTGTGCATGTCGGGATCCTGTAGGAATGATTACTCTTTTTTCCAGTGATCTGATTGGTAAGTGGTCAGGCTGTTGACAGGTTGTGATCGAATCCTCTGAAGTTAAGCTGCTCCAGAGCAGGTTGGCTGTTGAGTATAAGTTACCATGGTGATGTATCCTGGTAAGAAGTGAACCATCATCGTAACCCTGATAACCCAGAGTTAAACCTGAAGTTACCTTGCTAACCCCAAATCCTGCTTCATAGTACAGGCCTCTGGCTTCCCAGAGAAGACATCCACTGCACACAGCAGGAGGTGGAAACCGAGCTGCACTTTTTAACCACCTGTCAACTATACTAAGACATCAGAGACATATACTACCCACAGATTGCAACTACCCAAAAAGATTTTGAAAACATGGCTAATAAAAAACTTCCATATCTGCTGGGCGAAATACAGCGATGTGCAAACACAGCAGCAAGATTTGTGAGCTGTTGTGACTGGAAAAGGGCGTCCAATGTAATACAACCACCATGAAGATTGTCAATCACCTGTGTACTCCTGCACCAACGATTTACACTGTTTCTGTACATAGACATACTTACTTTACATACATACAGAAGAAATATCTTTAAATACATTAATTTAAAAAAAATGTTGCAGCGTTTATATAGTTCTCTGTTGTTTGTATTTATATTTTTTAACTGCAAGTCTACATTTTTCTATTTTTATTTTATTTACTTATTTCTATGTATACTGTATATTTCTAACAACAAAATCACAAGTGTTCTGTTTATATACATTTTTTGGTTGTTTTTATTTCACACCTGCTTTGGCAATGTAAACATCTGTTTCTCATGCTAATAAAGCTGCTTTGAATTGAAATTGAAAATGAATCCACTCCCCCCATTCACATTAATACTTATGTTCCTTGAGAAGGAGTTGTAGTTGCAGTCATTTTCAACACAAGGCTAATAATCAACACTAGACCTAAACTTAATTATAACTCATTCGAAAGTCTTGTTCTTTGTCTTTCATACCGAACCTGGAAAACATCACAGCCAATTCTATTTGTTATAGTGTATCTGAACTTTATCTTTATCTGAATTCTCAGGATTTTTATCAAACTTAGTCCTTGGTACAGATAAAGTAATTATAGTGGGTGACCTGAATATTCATGTGGATGTTGATAATGATAACCTTGGCACTGCCTTTGTCTCATTATTACTCAATTGGCTTCTCTCAGAGAGTAAATAAACCAACTCACTGTCTTAACCACACCCTCGACCATGTTCTGACATATGGCATCGAAAATGAACATTTAATAGTCTTTCCACAAAATCCTATTTTATCAGACCATTACTTAATAACTTCTGAATTCCTATTACTGGACTACATGCCATTAGGCAAAAAGGTCTTCTCTAGATGTCTATTTGATAGTGCTGTAGCTAAATTTAAGGAAGCAATTCCTTCCATCAGCATTGAATTCAATGCCTTGTCTCAATACAACAGAGGACTCTTATGCTAACTTTAGTCCCTCCCAAATTGATCATCTTGTTCATGGTGCCACAGGGTCACTGTGAATGACACTCAACTCTTTAAAAAAGAAGATAGTAAAACAAAAGAGGTTAGCTCCATGGTATAACTCTCAAACCTGCATATTAAAGCAAAAGAATCTCACTTAGTCTGGCAAGATAGTCTTAAAACATACATGAAGGCTCTCTGTAATGCCAGAGCAACCTATTACTCATCATTAATAGAAGAGAATAAAAACAGCCCTAGGTTCCTTTTCAGCACTTTGGCCAGGCTGACAAAGAGTCATAACTCTATTGATCCATGTACTCCTATAGATCTCAGTAGTAACAACTTCATGAGTTTCTTTGATGATAAAGTTCTAACTATCAGATCTTTAAGATCATTGAGAAAGCAGTCTCCAATCAGTTGTATAACTTCCTACATATCAATAGTATATTTGAGGATTTTCAGTCAGGATTTAGAGCGCACTGTAACACAGACACAGCACTGGCGAAAGTTACAAATGACCTCCTAATTGCATTGGACAAAGGACTTAAGTCTGCACTTGTCTTGTTTGATCTTAGTGCTGCATTGAAACCATTGACAATCACGTCCTATTACAGAGACTGGAACATTTAATTGGCATTAAAGGAACTGCATTAAGCTGGTTTAAGTCCTATTTATCAGATCGATTTTAGTTTGTACATGTTAACAATGAAGCTTCCATGCACGCAAAAGTTAGACATGGCGTTCCACAAGGTTCTGTGCTTGGACCAATACTATTCACCTTATATATGCTTCCTTTAGGTAATATTATTAGGAAACACTCCATAAATTTTCATTGTTATGCAAATGACATCCAGTTATATTTATCAATGAAGCCAGATCAAACCAATCAGTTAACTAAACTCCAAGCATGCCTTAAGGACATAAAGATCTGGAGGACCTGCAATTTCCTGCTGCTAAACTCAGACAAAACTTAAGTTATTGTGCTAGGCCCTAAGCAACTCAGAAATACATTATCTAATGAGAGCTCCTCTCTTCTCCTCCCCCTCTCCATCTGTATGCATTCATGTACCATTAATGCATGTTACTAACTTGGCTTGTCCCCTCGAGTTTTTGTGCTTTCTCATCTTGCAGGTTTCTATGGATCATGGTTGCAGACTGCTTGGTTATGGATTGCGGGCTTCGTGGCTGTGGACCCCATGCTGCTGTGGTCCTGCTTGACACCCATGTCTGCTATTAATATTATTAGTTATATTTCTATGATTATCATTGTTGTTGTTGTGCTTTTCTGTGTGTCTCTCTCCCCTCTCTCCCTCCTTATTTCTCTCTCAACCCAACCGGTCAAGGCAGATGGCCACCCACCTAGAGCGCAGTTCTGCTTGATGTTTCTTCCTGTTACAGGGGTGTTTTTCCTTGCCACTGTCGCCAACTGCTTGCTCATGGGGAAATGTTTAGTCTCTGTAAATTAAAGAGTACGGTCTAGACCTGCTCTATGTGAAAAGTGTCCTGAGATAACTTCTGTTGTGATTTGGCACTATAATTAAAATTGACTAGACTTAACGTCAACAGATGATTTACTGTTGAAACAGACGCTCTTAGTTTCAGTTTCATTTTCCTTCTCTGCATTTCTCCTTTTCATTCACTCATTACATCTAACTCATGCAGCAGTAAATATACAGAACAAAAGGACAAATCTGTGTTGTTTTTTTCCTCATGTGTGAATGCTGCGTTTCAACTGCCACCGTCATTTTTGTCTCTAAAATTTGCATGATCTACCTGGTTCCTCAGATGCAGTGGAAATGCAAACAGGACTGCACTACAGAGACTTTTTAAGTTCCAAATTTAGTTGCTGAGATTAATTCCTCTGGTTCCAAAGTACCTGGAACTTTTGGTCAAAACGGGGCTATATTGCTGATAAGAGAGTTGCAATTTCAGTCAGTATTAAGTGCAACACCATTCATTTTCTCCTACACAAATCTCCAGTCATGGCAGGAAATGTATAGGTTGAACAATAATGAAGGTGGTGTTCCACTATAAATACTAGCAAGCAAACATGCACAATAGCAGGGCTCTGGAAGTGCAGCCATCATTAATATTATTAATTACACCTTTGCTTTCCCTGCTATCACATGTCAAACTGTCTGCAGTGAAAAAAGGTCCATCCATATAAATAAAAACCCCACAGATACCCTGTTAGTAACATAGATACATAGACTTACTAATTCTTCACTGTATTTAAAAAAGTTTCATTCCTCTTCATTAGCAGTGACATAGGTAGTAAACTATCTCCACATAAAAGCAACATAATCTGTTAAATGTTTTAAATTAGCTAACCTAGCATAACAATTGTACCAATGCCCCTGTGTTGCCTGCCAATGTTTTATAATTTCACCAAAACTTCAATATAACTAATGCTGGTTACGTAAATGTTGTATAGCTAAAAAAACATCAACACAACAACAAAAACAACAACAACAACAAAAAAAAAACAGTTGTTAACACACAACTTACCCTATTAAAAAGTACAAGCTGCTGGTATGAATATTGGAGTACCCAAAGCTAGCAGCTGAGCTGAAGTGATAAATGTAACCTAGCTAGGTATCACTTACTTAGCTTACTATTTTGTTTCATACTCAGGTGTTTGTTTTTTCGCCAACCTGCCAACACATTTTGATAAATATTATTATATATTATTACATACCATTACATATTATTATAGTTGTTTGCCAAATTCTTGTGAGAGTGTGAATGTCCCGAATAACTGCTATAACCCTTGAAAATCACCAATCAATAAACCTATTTTGACATTTTGACTTGTCATAACAAAAAAAGCAAAGGAGTAATTAATAACATTAATGGTGGTTGTGACTAATTTAGGTATCCCAGCCATGCCAGTGAGTCAACATACAAAGTAAGCCATGACTTGCTAATGTGATTAGAAAGCAATCATTATAAATGTTATGAATTAGCTACACCTATGGGTTTTGCTTTAAAACTAGTTTCTTTTTTTATCAGTTTATCAGCATGCCATGTCAAAATGTCTGCTGTTGAAAAGGCCTTTTGCAACAGACCTTCACAACAGACATTTTGACATGTCAAAACAGGAAAAGCACAGGTTCAAATAATAACATTAATGATGACTTAATCCCATTTATTTTTTCCAAATTCATGGTAGCCTATAGGGTATGATGGTGTGCTTTTGCTGCTATGACATGTCAAAATGTCTGCTATGAAAAAGGTCTTCTATGCAACTTAAATTACATGTATATACTTCTCTGAGTGACCATGCAAAATTAATGGTATTCCTTATAGATCCCTAGAGCAAGAAGATAAATTTAAGTGGCCACAGCGGTCATGAGTCTGACTCATTTCAAATCGAACAATTGTGGTAAAATGTGTCTACATTTCAGTATTATCTCAAACTGAAAGTAATGTTTATGTAAATATTGGCAACATGATGTTTTTGGTAATATGTGTTATGCTTGTTTATCTCAACACTTGTATTTTGGATAAACAGTGCTCATTTGAGAGTCCAGGAAGGAACTGGTTCCCATGCCTGCAATTCTTTTTTATGACACTGAATGATTGTGCCAGAAACAACACTGCCACTTGGCAGTAGCCACACAAACCATGATAGTGAAGATTTGTACTAAATACTGGTGTACATGACTCTACTGTATCTGGGGGATTATAATGAGGTATTTTGACTGGAAGGAAGATTATATTATGACAACATTTTTCATATCTGTATAAACTAATAATCCTTTCCGATTCTGACGTCTTCAGCTTTTTGAGACAGACATCCGTTCACAAATGTTATTTGGACTGTGCCAATTCCTTTGTATGATATATTGCGCCCCCTTTAAATTGATTAGTTTTCTCTTTAAAGATTACAGGACTTGACTAGACTAGACATACAAAAATGGCTCATCATTTTTCATATTGCATAAATGCAAATAGTTGTCCCCTGAAACTCGTTCTGACATCAAGCTGTTGCATCTTTACACACCAAGTCAGAGAGGTTCTTCTGTGTTTTGAGCAATGTGGTAGTTTGCTAATGACTTCCCAGCTGTCATCTGGAAGAAGCTGGTGCCAAAATGGGCAGCAGGGTGAAGAAAGCTCAGCCTATTACACTGGCACTGCCACGGCAGCTTCCCTTGGCAGTCATGAATACCTAGACAATTGCTGGCCTAGGTTAATGTGCACCCCTATTAGTGATGGTTACCTAACACCTTTGGAAGGACTCATCACTGGACCATGCCAAGTAGCACAGGGGTTCCAATATCACTCCCAGTGTCCCATCATTCTCTTTTGCTGAAGGCGTGTCTTCTGTCCGTTCCACATAGCTGCTCGTGCACATTGCTGCTGTGCCCTGTTCAGGCAACTGCTATGGATGGAATGAAAGGTTATTGGTGAGGGACCATTAAAGTATTTGTGATCACAAGAGATGATATGTAGGATGAAAAAAAGTACCTGTATTTCTGTGTTAAGAGAGAAAAGTCTCGAGTTATCGTTCAATCATACACCAAATGGGCCCTGAGGGATCAAATGATGAAAAGGGGAAGAAACACAGAATGTGTTAAATGAGTGTGAGTATGAGTATTGATTTCAACATGATTGTGTCAGCCAAAAAATATATACGTGTGGTAGTGCTGCACCCATGAATCAAACTGCACTCAGGATGAACACATTTTAAGAAAAGGGAGGATGGTTTTATTCTGAAAGAATAAATGAAAACAAATAGTGATTTGGCTGGTCTTCAGGGGCTTTACTGATATTCTCTGGGTGTAACTGCCAATTGATCTGTCTTAGAATAATGTACAATATATGGAAACAATCATAGTATTGTATCAAAATCACAGTATCCCAAAATAATTATACATTCTCTAAATAATTTCATTTCAAATTCCAATAAACATAAAATAGGCTTATATAATACAGTATCAGGAATAATTAATTCTAATATATTAAAATGTATTAAAACTCATTCTCTGATCTACAATTCTTATGACAAGGCGGTATATTTTTTTTTTTATAGAAAACAATAAATGAACCCAAAAATTACAATAGATTCAATGGTATGTATTGCAAATTAAACTCTTTTCTATAGGTTTACTACCCACTAAAATCATCCATGCTGTGCTAAATACAATGCATTTTATCTGTATTTGCAACGTAGTTTGGTTGTTATGGCAACAAGTGACAACTAACATTAGCATGTATTAGGTAGATTAGCTTAATCGTCAGAACAACAATAACCCATAAAATTACAATTCTGCATATTTAAACAAAATCAACAACTAGCAACAGTCATAGTCCTTACAACCTTAGCTAATGTCTTGTCACAGGTTAGATGATCAAAATTAGAAAAATAACTTCAATAGCTTCAATCACTGAGGAGCTACGTTAGCATTAGTAACAGTCGCGTCCACTATGCAATTACCCTCAAACAATGTAATAAAGCACAATACAAACTAAATAAACTACTTCACTATTAAGGGTATACTACTAATAAAATATGAAGGTACTTAGGTGACATTTACCCACCTGAAAGAAAAGATGAAAGCGAACAGTGATTTGGCTAGTCTTCAGTAGCTTCACCGATGTTCTCTGGCTGTAACTGCCAACAGAAGAACGCAGCGCGAGCCCACAGCTTCTATACCCACAGCTGTTCTCGTGCCTTTTACTCTAATCAGAAATGAGAGCTCAATGTGGATTATGGTCATTTATTTGTTTAAAATAAAAACCACGAGATAGCATACTGTATAGGTAATATAATAATAGCAGAATATATTTCTTATTGGAGGTACCTAACTGTTTCTCAATGGCAGATGGAGAAATAATTTGCCATTATTTCTAATTTGATTCTAAGTTGTCTTTAAATGTTTTCTCACTTAAAATGTTTAGATTCTTATCCATTATGCAATACCATTAGGGAGATGTCTGATCGGTCCCAAATGTATTCTGCAGCATGACAATGACCCCAAACATACAGCCAGAGTCATAAAGAACTATCGTCATTAACAAGAACAACAAGGAGTCCTGCAACAGATGGTATGGCCCCCACAGAGATCTGATCTCAACATCATCATTAAGTTAGTCTGGGATTACATGAAGACACAGAAGCAACTGAGACAACTATATCCACAGAGTAAATATACGATTTGGTGCTGTTTTAAAGGCAAAGCATGGTCACACCAAATATGGATTTCATTTAGGTTTTTCTTCTGTCTACTGCACCTTGTATGAAATAAACTTATAAATAAAAACAAGTGAAAACATCCTCATATTACTTTTAGTGACTACAACTTTTGCACAGTACTGTAAATCTAGAGAGTGTACAGAGTAATGTTTTTGTAGAGAGGAGTTGAAGCAAGGATAACTGTCAGTGGAGCCAGTGGAGTGGGAGGAAGAGAAACAAGCTGCCTCTGGGTTTCACAGTCAGTGACTGGGCAGACTGGGATTGCACAGTGGGACTGAGCTGGAAAGCTTGATATATCAAAGACAGCTTCAGCAATGAACCATGAGAATGACCCTTGCAGTCCCCTCAGACACACAATGACACATGGAGGTGTGTCACAGTGTGAGACTGGGGAGACTGGGTTTTTACAAATGTACACTAAACTTCTTTGTGCTATTTTAATGCAAAGTTTCACAGATCTAGAAAGTAACTGTCACATTTCACTCATTCATTTAGTCAGCCTGTCACTATCTGACTAAGAAATACCTTATACAACACTGAGTTGCTTCAATTATACATCCTTGTATTAGCCTACAATTTGCATCTCTAGTTATGCTAAAGTATGTGAGCAGCATTTAGATATTGGACAAGGATTTAACCAAAGGCGAATAAAATCAAAGCACTCTTTAATGTGCAAAATCCAAAAGCCTCCTTTGCCATGACAACCTCACGTGTTAGCAAAGCTGCCTTAATGATGAAACATATCTCAAACAGGCTTACCTCTGACTCTAATTATTGACTTTCTGGCAGGAAGTTTTGAAATACTGCTGCTGGATGGTAAGGCGGAGATGCACAAATGTATCTTCTAAAGTTTTATTGTCAAAGGATATTGGATGAATCTGGATCAGAGTATGCACACCTCTGCTTGTTTGCCATATTTCTGACATCAAAAGGCATAAAATAGGAGATAAATATTGAAAAGATCAAAAGTCCTCTTGTTTTTCAGGGTTAATTGAACTCATTCTGTCTGATGTCATGCATCAGGTGAAACAGTTCCGATTTTTAAGTTTCTATAATCTGTGTAATTGCTGGGGCTTGTATGGGCATATAGGGCACAAATCACACTAGAATTCATAAAGGGCAGTAATATGATGCTGTTTGCAACCACTGTGTCTTTGAAACAGAAATGCCTGCCACCATGCAGCAGAGAGACTAATACATCTAGGTTAGTTTTTGACAGACTTTGTTGCAATAACAGATGGCAGGTTGAGTTCTCATGAATAACAAGGAGCAAAGTAGACCTTGGCTTGTTTCTCTTAGAATTATATTAAAATGAAATTACTCTGAGCAGTTTGGCATGAAAAGAGAGAGAGAGCGCAATTTGCTCAGAGAAGAGAATTATAATAATAATAATAATAATATTAATATTACTACTGATAACAACAACAACAATAATAATGATAACAATAATAACTTTCAAAACAATAGTTACAAAGCATTGGAACACTGAAAGCTAATATAAAACGTAGAATGTAGAATAAAAGAAAAACAAAGAAAAACAAACAAACAAAACTACTCAAAGTCCAAGTTTGTTTTAAGAAGGGACTTGAAGGTTGAAACTGAGGTGGTGAGCCAAAGTACCTCTGGTCATACGTTCCAGAGTCGCTGAGCCTTGACAGCAAAAGGGCTGTCACCTCTAGTTACCAACCTTGATCTAGGAACAGCCAAGAGATCCTTGCCAGAGGACCTCAGACTATAATTCGGTTCATAGGGGGTAAGGAATTCAGAGATGTATTTTGGAGCAAGACCCCATTCAACCTTGAACGTAATTAGTAAAATTTTAAAAACTAAAATGAACAGGTAGCCAGTGAAGAGAGGTTAAGACAGGGGTGATGTGATCACATTTCTCTGAATTAGTTAAAATCATTGCTGCTGCATTCTGGACCAGCTGCAGACAGGAAAGAAAACTTCAGCTCAAGCAAAAGTACATGGAATTACAGTAGTCCAACCGCAATGAAATAAAAATGTGGATGACTTTCTCCTGGTCAGTGAACAATAAAAAAGACTGATATTTCTTAAATGAATAAAGCAGGACTGTACTGTTTTCTTGACTTGGGCATCAAAGCTAAGGTCAGAGTCAAAAAGCACACCTAGGTTTCTAGCAAAAGGTTTAACATATATTAACAGACTACCAAGCTTATTTGTGAGCCAAATAAAACAATCTCCGATTTGCTTTCATTTAATTGGAGGAAACTGTTGGACATCCAACCCCTAATCTCATTGAGGCAGGATATAAGAGTCCTTAGACCACTGGTATTAGTCGGTGTTATTGGTACATATAGCTGGATGTCTTCTATATAAAACTGAAAATGTATTTTATATAAATAAATAATGTCCCAAAGTGGAAGCGTGTATATTGAAAACAGTAATGGACCAAAAACTGAGACGTCATGACAGCACTGCGTGCAAAAGTGAAGCCAGAACATCTCGATCGCCCCCTGGTGGCTGGCTGCAGTATAGGTCATAAATCCTGCCCCCTTCATATTAGCGGATGGGACATGAGCCAAACTAAAAAATCAAAGTACACCTCAAAGATTTTTTTCCCAGATGATGGTTTCTGTCATTTTTATGTAGTTCTTATCACGCTGATGTTTGCCCAAGTGCTAATTTTTCTGATAAATATGTTTTTAATTGGTTATTTGATGATATAAAAAGGGAGTGTGACGTCATGATTGACAGCTGTAATAGCCGCTCTCAAACCTCCATCAGGCGGTGGGACCATGGATGGGTGGGACAGCTGAGGGGGCATTTCCTGCGGGCCGTCATTCTGCCGCTTGACTCTACTGCGCAGACTCTGGCTCCAAATGACGTCACACAAGCAAGATGGCAGCTCTCGGAAAAGAAGTATTTTGGCTTCACTTCTGCATAGCAACAAGAAGTGGATACACATCAGTCACATTTATATAAGGTTGTGACGGAATATGTTCTGTGGTCGAGATATGATTTGGACCAACAAAGGACAGAGTGAGAGATGCCAACCCACTTCTTGGCGACTGAGCAAAATGCTTCGGTCAGCTGTGTCAAATGCAGCACTAAGGTCCAGGAGTATCAGAACTGAGCAATCACCAGCATCAGACGCAACCAGGAGATCATTAGTAAACCTCAGAAGGTCAGTTTATGTGCTATGATGATATCTAAAACCAGACTGAAATTTCTCAAAAATGTCATTGTTATTCATTAACAGTATTAAATGAGGTGATACTACTTTTTCTAAGACTTTGGAGAGGAATGGTAATTTGGAGATTGGTCTGTAACTATTGAGGTCCAGGGGTTTAAGATTAGGCTAAGTTTCTTTAAAAGCAGTTGGATAAGTGTTTGAGATAAGAAGGAACACAGTCAGTAGCCAGTGAGCTGTTTATGATATGTAAGATATATGGGCCAAGGAAGTCAAAGATCTGTAATAGAAACTTAGTGGGTATTATATCTAGGAGAAATGATGTGTCCTCTAGATATCAGGGAGAAGATGCACAGGCTGATGATACTCGTCCTGCTTCTCTTTCTCTTTCACTTAATTACACATGCTCAGAAATCCCATCCATAATGGAGTTTCACTGTTACCAGGGAGTTAAAATTAGAAACACACTTCTGTAATAACTTTAATTGGACAAGTCTGCGAACACAATACTGGTTTTGTTTGCTTTTTTTGTTTTGTCTGTTTTTTCTCTGTCCCTATGTATTCATTTCTCTGTCTATCACTATTAATGTTGTTGTTGCAAATTTGCCGTTATTACTCAGTCCAACGCAGCAAGTGTTATGGAATTTTTCCATCTTTAGGGGTTACAAATTGGGTTATACTGGGTTAATCATGGTCCTTGAGGTCACACTATAATTCTTAAGTAGAAGGAGACATTCTCTCCTCTCCTTGAGACTCTGAGTAACTGTCTGTGATGTTTGGGGAAGCAGAGGCCTCTCTGATAAAGGGTAAATCAGCATTGCCATGGTTACCAAGGTCGGAGGGGGCCTTCCTAGACAACACAGATATGTGAAAGACGTAGATTCCATGGCATAATCAGATATTCACACCAGAATGTGCTGACGTTGACCTGAAGTTCCATGCAATGTGACCTGAATTAACACGGGTAAAATGCAGTTCCTTGTTTTAGAAACTAGTGAACCAATTAGACTAATTTTTCATATTGTAGGCTGATCTGTTGGGGTTAAAGACTAAGAGTCAGACCTTCAGAGGGCAAAACGGGAAGAGACAGCATCAGAGTGCAGAAGACCTTGATGTTTACTGTTTCAGTTCTCCGCTTGATCAAGTGCTTCAATAAACATTCTCAGCATTAAGACATCAAAGGCTCGTGTGCACTTTCTCCTCTGAGGTGCTGACCATCGCTCAATATTTCCACAACAGCAAGTAAGAGAAAATATGGTGAAAGAAAGGGGGTGTGATGCAACAAAAACTGAGGACATGCACCCTAGACCACTAGAACACTGTGAAGCTCCATCCAGCACTATTTATTCCACTCACACCTTATGGAAATTCACTTACTTTATGATCTTGATACAATTCAAACTTGTTTCATACATTAACTTGAAGCATATTCTGTACTGTATGTAACAAAATAGATCTATATTGCTAGTATTTTAAGTCCCAGTGCAGATGTTGTCAGACATTTCTGCATACAGCTAAATTCTAAAGGAGTAATTAGGCTTTAGTGACTGAAGACAATAACAGTGCCATCACTGACCTTTACCGAAGCATTGAACACTGAACTGATACAGGATTTAGCACTCATGTTGTCCAGTTAATTAGAGTATCATATCCTTTTTTTCCTCCACAACAGCTCTCCCCTAATACATTTTGCAGTGACTAACCAAATGTGAGAACAGCAGACAATGGCCCAGTTGTACCAATTGTAATCCCTCATTTCTCGAAGCAGTGCTTTTAATTTACATCGTTCTCTACAGTATCTATCCTCCAAATCATTTTTTCCTGGTCTTTCTCTCTTCTGGCTCTTAGAAATACCAGTGTCTTCTCATTAATTGGAATTTAGATTTTTTTCCCCCCCTTGTGATAAAAGTAAAAAAATATGCTATCTGAGAGAAAAAAAAAATTACAAATAGATGACAAGAGTTCATAAAATCACATGAACCAAGACAAGTTTAGTTTCCAGAACTGGTGGCCAATTTTACATTTATGCATATGAATGTCTTAAAGCACAAACGGAATTATCAATCTGATGTTCAGCTGTGGATATTCAAGTCTGACACACTTACAGTACATCAATTGACCATTTTTAGCCAATTCAGTCATTCATACAGTTAGATTTGGTGGTAAAGGCTTGGTCTTTGAGGAAGCTGTCAAAAAATTCAAGTAGTTACAAGGATTTTGCTTGGAGGAGAAGAATTAAAAAAATGCACATGTACATTAATCTTAGTTAAATCATAAAATACTAAAAATGTGGCATATAAGGATGAGGGTAGGCAGGGAGAGGGAGCTGGAAGCAGCAGCGGATATGTTGGCATGAAGTATTCGGTACTGCACACCTGGATGAATATCAGTAGATGTTACTACTTAGCTGGTGAACAAACAACAAGTAAATGAGCCAATGATTTTGAAGCATGAATGAAGCAGCTGATGCCAATCAGCTAATGCAAGCACAATGTCATTGCTCTTGCATTTATTTGAACAGTACATCCTTAAGACTGATGATGAAAGAATGTTGTCCTTTGGTGCATGTGTCACATATATAACAGGCAACATGCGAGGGCAGTTAATGCATTTCCCTGTTCTCCTTGTGTACCAAAAGTGTGGAGTTCAGATGAAAGAGGGTGTTTACTGTACATTAGACAATATAGAGATATATGGTTGCGACCGTGCCGTGACACTTGAATGAAACAGCAGTGGAGTCGTAGAGAACAGGTTTGGAATCACCAGCAAATGGGAGGGGTGGGTAAATCAATAAATTTTCTTACTCAACAAGAAAGTACATCTCAGGGCGAATCAGGGCTATATTTTCTCTTGCTCTTGAATTGCCAACAATTTTGGATCCACTCTAAAAGTCCAATGATTTTTTGCTTTAGGTGCATGGAACACAATGAACTTACATACAATGTATTAAGTTTCACACACATCTTGCACCTGGTGTGAGAGCACGCACACACAAAAAGTGGTAGTTTCAGCTCTGATTCATTTTTCTCTCTTTCCCTCTAATACCAGAGATTTATCCACCTAAAAGTAAAGCCTTCCCCCCTACAGCAGTCCAAGAACTTGCATTACAATAAGGCAAATGGATGACATTGTGACAGAGTAACAAATCAAATAAAACCACTGTAGGCCCCGACCAGACAAAAAAGAGCTGCATGAATATTCCTATTCTTGTAGCAGTTTAATATTTCATCACAGTGTGTCATTTCAAAGGCAGAACTAATTGCTGACATTAATTACTAATTTCACTGATGGCATTAGCACTGATAAGGGTGATGATGATCGGATTAGTCAAGCTGTATTATGCTTAAAGACCCACAGCAAGATCCTGAGTATACCAAAAAAGGGGGACACTGATAGGATACAGGCTTTTTTACATAATTCCTACATTTCTACCCCTCACAAAACATTATTTTGTTACTTACTGATGGTCTTTGCATCAAGATCCAATCAATACATTTAAACTAAATAAAGTAAGCTATGAGAAAGTCTCATTTTACAGTGGCCTTAGATATTATATTTTCTGAAATATGATGGATTGTAATTATTATGGAGTACTGACTAATCATGCTTTGGCAAATGTGGGAACATCCATTAGCCTCATATATACAAACAAAATTGTCATTTAGTTCTAGCAGTAGTCCAGGGGTTGGGTGTAGCACACCTCAACAATTAATACATTTTTAAAATGACTTTCCTTTTTTCCTTACAACAGAAACTATCTGCAGTGAGAAAAAATATTTATAATATATACTGTATACTTCTTTGGGATTTATTTGAACTGACAATTGAAGCTGAAATCTACAACATCTCTGCATGTTGTCACCCTCTCCAGCCAATAGAGGAAATTAATATGTTGTTCAGCAAAGATGGTAGAGTTCTTGTGAAAGCCTGTCGCTTTCTTTGAGGCACCCAATGCTAAATGCAGTGCTTTAATATATGAAACAACATAGACTGT
Source organism: Thunnus albacares (assembly GCF_914725855.1). NCBI lineage: Eukaryota > Metazoa > Chordata > Actinopteri > Scombriformes > Scombridae > Thunnus > Thunnus albacares. The sequence continues at coordinate 8,257,652 of NC_058119.1, forward strand.
ATGCCAAGGCTATGTTTGAACAGACATGTTTTTTCCACCAGGACAGATGCAAACTGAATCAGTGCTATCTAATACTAGTAGTGTTTATAGAGTGTGATACATTATTACACCTTTTGTCACCACTAAAGAGTATAGATACAATTTATAGAATGCTAACATCATCCCCAATTTTTGACATGATTTTTAAAATTTACACAAAAAGAAGTGATGATGAAGATGCACAAAAGAAACAAGACACACTGCTGAATCCTTATTGCTATACCATCAGCTAATTGGTTGCACATACTATAAGGTTGGATGATAACTAACATTTGGATAAATATTCATTTTTTGTTGGGTAGACTGAATACATCCTTGATTTTCAATATTATGTGGAAACACCACCGTGATACATTCTCTTTTTTCACTAACAGACAAGTGAAAATATGGTTGAGTGAGTACTGAGCAAGAACCAATCAGGCCTTGTATGTCAAGACCTTCTACAGCTTTTTTGTTTTACTGCCACCAATCAATAAACTTGAGTGTTGGACCTAGAGAAAAATTTTGCCAAGGCGTGCTCGACAATTTATGAGAGCTTTGTTTGAATTTTGACTGTTGACATATTAATCTCATCATGGTCTGCTCCACTGAAGCTGTTTCTCATTGTATATTACAGCATCTCATTGCAGGCTCAATGGTTTGGTCACCAGAATGGATGTGAAGTCCAACTATTATAGAAATAGTCTTTCTCATGATTTTCAACAGTTCTGGAACAGGATGAAAAGTGTCCTTAGCCCCAGTAAAAGCTCTGTTGCGCAGATCCGTGTAAATGATGAAGTTGTCCATGATCCCGCTATTATTTCTAATGTTTTCAGTCATCATTTGTCCTCTGTTTGTAGTTCCTACTCTTTTGTTTCAACTTATTTAAATAATTAAAATTAGCAACCTAACTAGAAGTGGCTCATTTTCTTTAAGTATTTTACCCACTGAAATTATGCAAGTTATTTCAGCTCTAAATGTTGGCTTTGCTCCTGGTCCCGATGGCTTAGAGGCTAAGTTTATAAAATTAGCCACTCGAGTGCTTATTCTTCCACTTGCCGACCTATTTAATCTGTCTCTATCTACTTGTAATCTTCAGTCTATTTGGAAATGTGGTAAAGTCACTCCACTCGATAAAGGAGACCCACTAGATCTTAATAATTATAGACCAATTTCTACATTTGTACGACAGCTAAAATATTTGAAAAGTTAATTTTTAATCAATTATCACAATACATTAATGATCACGTTTCAGTCTGGGTTTCTTTCTAATTTTTCTACCACTACAGCCCTTGTAAAAATTTCCAATGATGTATTATCATCTTCAGACAAAAGTAGTTTCACAGGAGAAATTTTTATTGATTTAAACAAGGCTTTCAATTTAGTGACCATTATCTTCTTCTTGATAAACTTTATGCTATTGGTGTCTGTCAACAGATATTGTTTTGGTTTAATTCTCACCTCCATAACCATTGTCATTGTGTTTATTTTCATCACAATCAATCAGATTATTCAACTGTTGAAAAGGGTGTACCACAAGGATCTGTCTTAGGACCTTTACTTTCCTCTATTTTTATTAATGATCTTCCTAAAATCTTCTAATTGTTCTGTTCAGTTATATGCAGATGGCACAGTTATATACACATCTGACTCTGAAATAACTAAAATTTAAAGCTCTCTGCAATCAGAATTTTCTTTTGTTCAAAAATGTTTTTTAAATAACAATCTCAAATTAAACAAGCAGAAGTCTTAGGCATGTTATTTGTACTAGTTATAATCTTAATAATTCACTTAATGAGTTGGCTGTTAATTTTACTGATGGGTTGCCATGGGTTGATGGGTTGATAAGTTTAAATACTTGAGACTTTGGATGGATTCTGTATTTTATTTTAGGCCTCATATTGATTTTATTAGAAATAAAATAAACGCTAGTGTCAGAATACTATATCAGTCAATTAATTGTCCAACAGCTTACTAGAACACCTCTGAATCCCATCTTCAGCCTTTAAATGTAGTTTACAATAATATCTACCACTTCACTCTAGGAGACATTTTCATTGGTTGCTCTTTGTTTTCAAATGTATTTACTTTAACTATCCTTTATTCTTTAAACAGCTTTTGTTCCATTCAGTTCATCACATTTACTCAGACACACTCAAAAACCTTTTTTGTGCCTAGATCTTTAAAGAAATTGGGAGTTTAAAAGTTTAAGTTTAAAACACCATCAGATAATTTGCCTAACTCACTCAGGTTGATTACTTCTTTCCACGACTTCAAGACTTTGTTGCATCTCCACCTTAAATGTACCTTAAATTTTTTGTTCATAAGTAGACTTTATATTTTAACATAATGTTATTTGATCTATTCATTCATTCATCTTTTGTACAGATAACAGATGTAGCTGGTGGGGTTTGAGCGTGTGGATCTTAAGAGGCTTATCCTCTATTAAATTTCTTAAATAAAAAACTTTGATTTAGCAGAACAGGTTGCTGCTTATATTCTCATTTACAAATGTCACAAATACAAAATATATGAGAATTTGAAAGCATTATCAAAATCCGCTTTAAATCACACTTATTTCTGCATCTTAAAAATAATCAATTTCAGTTATAATTGATCCAATGTTTCACATTATTTTACTGGACTCTTTATTTATATTGTGTTAACCATGATCTTAAAGGACTAGTCCACCAACAAAATTATAATTTTTTCCCCCTGTCAAATTAATAAATCATGTGCATTAATGTCAACAGTTCACAATAAGTAAACTTAAGTAAGTAAAAATAAGTAAAAAAAAAAAATCCATTCACAGGCAATGATTTAAACAGAGCCTGATGCCAAAATAAATTGTATTTCGCCTGGCTGTAATCAGCTGGTGCAGCTCTAAGTTAGCCTTCTTCAAAACAACTATAGTGGCTCAGTATTATTCCTTTAGAGCAGTGATTCCCAACTGGTTTTGCATCTGAGCCCTTAATATATAGCAATGTCTACTTTTGATCACAGGTTGGATGATGAGTTATGAACAGTTCAACTAAACATAGACCACTTAATTTGAATAGTTTTTAGATGTCTTAGGAAGTAAAGCTATTCATTAATTAACCACAGAACATGAGGATAATTGACATTTACTGAAGCCAAGCAGTTGGCCTTCATATCCATATTTAGTGGTACATTTTACTATGAGTGTTTTTAGTGCTTGTGTTACTTACTGTAAGGCCTATGTCACATGGTAATAGTAGTATTAAAGTATTTTTAAATGTTCCATTATTTGCCTAATCTTATTTATTTGAAGTTAAATTTATGAAAATGTGGATATGTATACAAATTATATCAAGAGACTCAACATGCGATTCAATATGTGCTGTGCATAAATATACACCATGACTCTTAAAAAGTAGCATTTGTTCGCCTTAAAAATACTTGGATCATTCAACTTTTTGAAGTAATTTTATGGCAAGTTTATGCCAGAACCAGTTCTCATTATCTTTTTACACAAAACACAAAGTTCACTGCTGTGTACTGACATGAAGGTAATTAGATCATGGCAACACTCATTTTTGGATGACTAATGCCTTTGTTGGTGCCACATTTTATCTGATGGAGGAAGGAGCGGTGAAATATGCCTCTCTCCCCTTTGGGGGAGTACTTGAACTAAAACAGTTGGCACTTCTGACTCTAGAACTGATTCAAATTTTGACGCACTAATTATAGAACTCTAAGAATAAACCATCAAAAATGGGTGGCACTCCCCTTTAGGTTAACCTCGATTGTTTTAAAAAATACCACAACTTCATTTCCCATGTTCTAACACGTCACTTTTTCCGATACACATCTTACTTAGCCACAGATACGGTGTTCAGTGAATGAGTATGTTATCATGTAGTAGGTTTATACAGCAGTATCAAACTTTACACCCCCCTATGTTTATCACCATGTAAAATTCTGCCCACATACTGATAAAACTGCATATAAAACACAAATGAGAGATGTTTTCCGATTATAAAAAAAAGTGTAAGGGGGAGAGATGTCCGATAAAGCCCAGAACTCAGGGAGCAATGGACCAATCCTTCTGTAGCCTGATGAGTCACTCTGTCGCAGAGAATACCCTCAACACTGATTAGTACACGTGCCCATTCTCATGGAGGTGATTAAGAGCACTTTGATACGATGCATTCAACTTTAATTTATCGAAATACAACCTTTTTTAGAATGTACCATATGTCTGACCTTGCAGTGTAAGTACAACCTCAGGAAACATGACTCACAGTCCACGCTGTACACTACAAGGAAGAAGAACTCCAGAGGTGGGTCAAGGAAAGAGAATTATTCAAATGTTTATTCCGAGAAAATCAAATAAAAGAATAGGGATGAAAAGGAAAGATGTGCCTTTTAATATAGATCCTGCATGTTTACTCTCTACAACAAAGAAAAAGTCAGGCTGGTATTACCTGGAGAGAGCTAAGTAATATTTTGAATGCTCTTTCTGCTCTATAATTAAGTGTTTATATAGTCCTGTGCGGAAGCTCGGAAAGGTCTGGAAAGCGTCCCTGACCAGAGTGAATCATCTGAATGATGATGCTGGGAGGTAAAATAATGTTGATAGCTTGTGATAAACATGCCACACTCTCTAAAAGCTGAAAAGTCTGATGATTGCCAGAAAGCTTTGAAGTTAGATCTCACCTCCTAACCTACCACCATTTCACATCTCTGCTTGTTTTGTTTTGTTCTTATTAGGGAGCTGGCAAAGTCTCTGGGCACATCACCTAGAAGTCTACTGTATCAAACAAAGAAATAGATCAAAACCTTGACTTAGTGTCTGTGTGTGTGTGTTTTTGTGGATGTGCATGTATAAATGCATTTATCTTAGTCATATGTAGTTAATAGGGCATCTTCTTATCCAGCAAGATGCACATTTTTCTAAATTGCATCTACAGAGTCAGTTTCCAGCTTGTGAAGCCTGTGACCTAGAAAGGCAGCAGAAACGTTTTTGGGTCAGGGGCTTTTTTTCCACTATGGTCCCTCCCTCTCTGTCATGCACACAGATGCACATCTTGGACTGGCAGGTAATGCAGGAGGGCCAGTTTTAGAGGATATCAAATATTCATTCGTGACTATGAAGTGCGGGCCAGGTTTTCTGGCCTGCAGGTATGCATGTATCCTGTGCTCCTTTATCACTGTCTGGCTGCACAGGCCCTGAGGTGCTAGATTCTTCACAGGGGTATGATTGGATAGTATGGGGAAGAGCCACCAGAGAGCAGGGCTCCCCTGAACCAGCCTTCTTTTGGCACAGTGAGCTAATGTAATATCATGTGTCAGGCTGAGTGTTCAGCCTAATACCTGTGTTGATGGATTAGTTCTACCAGCTGTTCGACCGTTGTGGCAATGTACCGGTCATGAACACACACTCAGACTGCACCACCAGAGTGGTACACTGCTTTGTCTATATCACATTTACTGTGAGTGCTTCATTATTTATGAGAAGATGTTTGTTCAGGAGCAATGTCTTCCTCAGACTAGACAAGGGGAAAATCAGTTGATCACAGCATTGCGTTACTGGACATTGGCACTGAATGTATTCATCCTGTGAGGTCCTGTGTGGTGTTCCAGTAACTTCTACAGATCTGATCCCCCAAAGAGGAGCCAAGGCATGAGAGAGAGAGAGAGAGAGAAAGAGAGAGAGGAGGGGAGAGAGAGAGAAAGAGAGAGAGAGAGAGAGAGAGAGAGAGACTCCATACACACTCGGTGGCGCTCAGAGGCTCCCTCTTTACTTTGCTGTCTCCTTCTCACTTTCCCTCTCAGCACTATCACACACCTCTAATGTTCTTCCATGTTTGCCGACGTAGCCTATATCCCCTCTGCTCCCCAAACTCCAACCCAGTTTAAGTAATTGATGGAGTGGAGGAAGGGGACTTGCACCCGATAAAGGAGCAGCTGTCAGCAACAGAGTTGCAATAAAGAAAATCGCCCGTGGGGATTGAAACAGAAGGAGACAGGCGGAGAAGGGCGAAGAAAAGGAAAGGCTGTTTCAGGTGACCGTGTCCCGATGGAAGCGCGCGGCATGTGTGATTAGGGAGCACCGCTTCTGGAAGCGCTCGCTTTGTTAAGGTGGATTACAAAAAGTGAACATCCTTCAGAACTGACCGGGTCCGCCTTCGCTCATTTCACTTGACGGATTATCTCAGAACCATGAATGTGTCGCCCCCAGAACGCAGGAAAAACATGCGAGAACTGGCTCTGGAGATTGGCATCCGAGTTCTGCTTTTCGGAGTTTTTGTGTAAGTAAAGCCTCGACCAGCTGAGTTTTCTGCTCTTTGAAAAATCTGTTCTGACATTATCTGCCCTGGCGATCACAGCGGGCTCATCCAGTGTCATGACCGAGTGTTATCCGTGTGCCCACTACATGCTTTAGACACCGAACTGCCGTATTCAGGTTCATTTGCCGCGGCGGGGTACTGGACGGACAGGTTTGTGCCGAGCCGCAGTTCAGCACCATGGACAGATCACTGCTGAACGAATAAGACAGTAGACAGACGCCGCGTTAACAGGTTGCAAAAACAAGTTGTATGTTCGGCAGCATTTTACTTTATTTCATGAATCTGTGCGTCACGATTCTTGGGATATATCCTAGTACCATTTTTTTTCTGAGTAGAGATGACAAGAGATGGTTAGATAGAGAGAGAGACAGACGCTTTCTTTGACCACTTCACTCCCCCCAAAATAGACAGTGATACAAGGGAGCCCTGACTGCCCAGCTGACACAGTGATACAATGATGAGCACTTTTTTTTCGCAGCATGACACTTTGTGAGAAGGTTGTGCCTCACAGGCGCAGCCCTCAAAACTAACATAAATATGAATTATTAATTATTTGCCTGTCCTGAAGGTAGTAAGCTTGTTTGCATCATGATTGTGTCACTTATTGATTTTCTGCTTGATATCTGAAAAAAAGCCCTAGGTCCTGTTATCTGAAATGACTGACCTTGCCGCAGCTTTCATTCCATCCATGGGAAAAAAAAAGAAAAGTCAAAAATCAGCCCCTCTGATTTGGAGTGTGTAGCTGCATGCACTGCTTGCATAGCTTGTGTAGATTATCATTAATATCTGTCCTTGGGCTAAGTGGTGTAGCTATGTGTGCTGTCACCCTAAACGGATTATACAGCCAAGAAGAGCCTGATGCTGCACATTCACTGTTAAGGGAAAGAATGAAACATGTCAGAGAGGAGTCATTTCGCTTCCACACTGAAGCATCCTGATGTAGCCCATTGGTGTGTTTATGTGTGCATGTGAGTCTGTGAGATACACATTTTTGTCTGATTTGTTGCTGTGTGTCAGGGCTCAAGGCCACATAAAAAACGATATGACACAATATCATCATCATCAGAAACAACTAACTGCCGTGATCTGCTAGAGACGTCCCAGTCACAAAGTCCTTGATGACTGTAATGAATTGGGTTTTAGTCCCCATATTCCCTCCTCAGTACACAGAAAGCAAGCTAAGGCTAATAAACTGTGTTTATTATGGAGCCCCATCAGTAAACATGATCTGTTTTGTGCAGCAGTGTCCCTAAACTGAGCACAACACATCAAATTAATTTAATTTTGCCATACACAAACACAGAGATGCCCAGTGTCAGATGCAACAGTCCACACAACAACACACATGCTTAAAAATAGACACGTCATCTTTATATTTGAGCTGTGACATCTTGGCATCTTGGCCCACTGATATACTGATGTAATATTAGGGCAATGGACACTGGATGATTTATAATGTAGTTCTGTTTTTTATTTAGTTTGAAATATAAGTATAGCAGACATCATATACTACAACAACACAAATAACAACTGACTATGCCATGTAGAAGAAACAGTGATTCAGAGACATTATTTTTGACAGAAAAATACTGAGTTTCAGTCATATATGGTGACAGAGGGAGCATTTGGTCTGATACATATCTTTGGGACTACAGTAACGGTAATTGCTGTACTGAACAAGCTTTTCATCCATCAGATCAGAGACTTGCCCTCTGACCCTGAAGGCCAGCAGTTCCCTGTTCTTGTCTCACTTTGAAGCCTAAGGTGAATGCAGGATAATTGGGGTCAACTAGTCTGTTTTTCTTTCTCCACTGGAGGTGTAAAGGACAGTTTTTAGCTGTCGTCTTTTGTGTCTGCTGTTCATTGCAGGTGTAATTTACTGTCGTTTTATCTGGGGAAGAAAATGGCAGCCATATAGGTTTATGTTTGTTTACCAGTAAGATTTTCCAGCCGTGATTCTTGATTCATTTCTTAATATCTTACTACTCCATTTAGAATCCTATTTCAGTATTAAATTTGACTGAATAGAACTGATTTTTCTAATTTTGCTGTGCATATTACTTCATAATTGTGAACATGTACCGAGGGATGCTGAAAATGACTCAATTAATCTTTTAGTTTGGTCTCTTAAGCAGATATGAATGCATCAGAGAAATGTCTTTAATCGGAGATCACACACGCAAGTTCTAAAATAATATAAACTGTAACACCAAAATACATAGAGCTTATTTTCTGTTGTACACATACAATACTCGACTGTTTTTTTTCCTTCTCTAGCACACTTTATTCTCTGAGGATTGAGAATTCCCTACATTATTCACATTCAAATTTTGTAAAAGATGACCTGCCTTTAAGGGAATATTTCAATTTTTTTGCCCTTTCTTGCCAAGCTGCCTGTCTGTTCTAGGCCTCAGGAGGTGTACTGACCTTAGCGACGGGCCAAGTGTGTGACGTTAGGTCAACCCTGTGCTATCAAATCGCTAATGCCACGCAGTCATCATAGCTTGGTGAGCATACCAGGAGTCACACATCTCCAGAGAGTAAAGCAAAAGTTCAATCTAAATGGAAATGGGTATTTGACATTTAACAAAGTGTCAAAAACAAAAGCTGAAAACTGAATTAGAAAAAGATAAAGCTATTTTTGTGCGCGGTTAGCTACTCAATATAGGATTACTTTCCTTGTAATCTGCAGCAAAACAAGCAAGAGCTTAGACAAATACCAAGAAGTCATTTCTTCCTCGAGTAGTTGTGAGGCAGAGCTCATGTCCTCAATCAATCAACAAACTCAGTATTTAAGTTTCCCTGCATTTGTTCCTCAGCTCACGGTAGATGATCAAACACAAGAAAATGCATGTAGATGCCAATAAATATCATTTGGCTCAATGGAGAACAGAAGAGAAAGAAAGAAGGACATCAAAACAAAAGGAAGGAGACAGAGGAGCAAGATAAAAATGGAGGACATGGAGTTAGGGAGATTTAGATTGTTTTTAGATTTTGCAGATTAAGACCTGAGGCACGACAGCAGCAAATAAAGAGCCACCAAAACCACTCTGAGAACTCCTATCAGTGCAATCTGAAAGCTGCTTGAGCGATTGTCCATCGCTGATGTAAACAACAAAATAGAGTAGATTTGTTGTCGCCACGGGTAACAATTTGAGCCGAAGCAGAATTGACTCTTTTATTGTAGAGAATTTTGGTGTGAGAGCAGGGGTTTTCACCCTCTCATGTTGATATGATCTCAGAATTTTAAGGATTTAGATATATAGTAGGTGTTGTCAAATGAGGTTGATTGTGTGTGCTCTAAAACACCATTCATCCCTCAAAACAGTGTTCTGCTCACTGCGTGTCATCCTCTCCTCTCAGAGGAGGGCTTTAGGAACAGCCCTGGGATACAGCCCAGAGCCTTGGCAAGTCTCAGAAAGCCTTGTGAGATGTTGGGGAAGAGGAGAATGTCAGGCCTTTAGACTGTTTAAGAATAAGCGGATTGTTTAGCTTGCATGTTAAGGATGGGGGCTCTTGTGCTTCGGTTTTGAGGAGAAAATCCCGTTGTAGAGGATTGGTTACGGTTATTTATGTTGTGGCTATTGGATTAATGATGAAAAACTTAGAGACAGTTTTGTGGCAATGTGTTGCCACTAAAGGCCCCTTTATACTGTGCAATTTCGGGCTGTTGGAGATGAAAGTTGACAGCTGTGAGAAAAACATGGTAATCTTTGGTTCATCAAGCCAAAACAGCGGTCCTACATTACACTGTGAGACATATCCACCGACAACCAATTAGGAGCTTTGGCGACCAAAGACAGCCTGAGGCAAAAATCTGACAGTGTCAGAAATTTAGGACCAAATTTTCACAATATGACTGCTGCTACAACCCTCATCTACAAACAATCCAATCAGAATTCAACATAAAATGACACGGAATACACTTGCGAGCATGACATTTCATAACTGCAGTTTTTGAATAAAGTTTAGGGGGAAAACACACTCATTCTCCTTAATACGTCCATGGTACACAAAAAACAAAACTATGGAGGGGAAACGAAAAAGTGTGACTTTTGTGTGTATTTTCAAAACATAGGAGCACCGCAGACAGATGACGTGAACTGATGAAATGCCTGAAAATCGATATGATGCAATCTGACGCAGATTGTGACCAAGATTCTATCAATAGTTGTCTAGCACAATGTGACATGCAATAAACTTACACAATCATTGTTTAAGGCACTAAGGTGCCTTAAACACACATTCTCATTCACTATCCCAAACTCACAGATACTGGATGTATGTAAGAGATTTGCTGATAAAGAATGTGCTGCCGCAGGCCGCAGATGTGAGCATCACTTTAAATTTTTGTTAAATGGTGTTTAATATTAATTGCTGAAATGTGAAAAGGCTGCTGATACTGCCAATCCCACTGAAAATAGGCTCTTTCAGCTTTTGTTCTGTTTCACCAGTCTATGTGTTTTAGCCCAGATGACTCTCCCTGTGTTGAGAAGTTCACTCAAACTCAAACATCTACCATTTAAAACCAAATATTTTTCTCAGAAGCTGGTTGACCAAAAAAAAGGCAAGTGAATACCAGAGTTATATTCATCTTGTGTTTTGTTTCTGGCATATGTACAATATATAGACAATTGCTTGTCTACTTAAATGCCTTTTTTGCTTGTGAGTTTGTTTTGAAGTCTTTCTGTTTTTCTAGTGGCTGGAAATCACTTCTGAAGAATGTGACACATCTCTACCTAGAGTAATCTGCCGTTTGTTTACCTCTCACTGCCTGTATGATTATTGCTGTGTATTCTCTCTGTATGTTCCTTAATTTTGTCAGCTAACATCTAAGGCACTGAATCACAGGTCATCCAATTTGTAACCCTCATTATTTTAGAGATGACAGAAAACTGAGATTGCAAGCTTGACAAGTGACTGAGGCTGGAATGACAAGGAAAACATAGACAGGATGCTGCTGACACAAATTGATCAGAGAAAACAATTACCAAAAACATTGTGACCTCGAGGAACGGTCGGTTATTGATCTTTGTCTGAAATAGCACCGTGAGAACACCCATTGTTGTACTTGATTATGCAAAATCAACGTGATTAATTACTTGGTTCTTAAATGAGTAGCTGTTGAAAAGTGGCAGTCTATGCAGGGACACTCAATTAAACCAAACAAAAGAAAGACAATTTGACAAGTACAGTTGAAAGCATCAGTGAAAATATCAGGATGGGGAATCAATGCCAGATGTGAGGCTTTTAAATGTGTTGTATGCCTTGTGACCGTGGTGAATTTTGTATCTGAGAGGTCTGTGGAAAAAAATATGGATGGATGCAAAAACGGACAAACAGAAAAGGCCAAGGTCCAGAGATTTATATGAAAATGAAAAACAACTTAACAGGCAGAGAATGAAAAAGAATATAGTTGTTTATGTTTAGCAGACGGATAGGGCAGGGGACACAGACAAAAGGGAGAACAGCGTGGATCAGCAAACTCTGCAGGTGCTGTGGCAGAAATAAATGTGATTCCAATGAGAGCAGAAGCAGCTGACTATCAAATGAAGACCAGGGATTCCCTGACAGCTCAGACTGTCACCGCTCTAAGCTACTCTGGCATTTCATTCTCCACAATCGTTTGATCAGCTCATTATGTCTCGCTGTCCCTGCTGTCATTTATCCAACCTCATCTCTTTATCCCTCCATGGGCATCAGATCACTCCGTGTGTCCTCGTCACCATTTCTCCTTAAAGGAATACAGTGAGGTTTTTGTTGAAATTTCCCTTATCCATTAGATAATGAAAATTTACTGAAAGGACCAAAATCATAAGATAGCATATCATGGAACAGGAGATGCTATTTTTTTAAAAATGCCTCTCATACTGGCTGAGATAATTATAGTCGTTTTCCAACTGTTATCAATTTGTTCCTACAATACCCAACAGTCATTACTGGCATTGCGTTCTGACACGAACACAAGATTCTGGTGCAACTACAGCAGCAGGGGGCAGCAGAAACAAGCCATTTGGTACTCGGCAGGTAGCTCACACTTGAGGTTTTTAGAGCTTTTTCGCAGACAACAACTGACTGCTGTGGAGTAATAAGCAAGAACCAAAACTGTCAAGTTGTGGGCCAGCTAACCAAAAATGTGCTGACTCGTTGGGTGATATTTCTCTGTAGGTTTGTCACTATAACTCCTTTAACAATACCCACAAATCATGTCATCCATTAATAAACACATATTGAGTATAGTGACTTTAAGCATAGAAAATAACCATAAAATAGCTGTTCTCTTGCTTCTGCTTCTTTGAAGACAGATTCAGGTCAGCATGATATTTAATCAAGACAGACATCTATGCATAATTTTGCCTTGAATTTATTACATCATTTCTCTATATTTAGGTGGCTTCACTTCTGTTAGCCTACATCCAGTCTGCACTTACATAACAAGGAGTTTTGGGAGAAATCATAACCATTTTCCAATTTAAAGTCCAACTGAAATTACATTTCATCCCTCCTTGCAACATGTTTTTGAAATGTATTGTTATTAGAATGAAGAAAAAAGGTCTTGGGCGTTGTGGAGGTTTGTTTGATTGACATTAGCTGCTAGGCTACCAGTTATACACCATAGGGTAAGGGGACAAATTGCTGTAGTTACAAGGCATGGACAGACAGCAACAGGGATTTTGAAGAGTAATGACCAAACCAGAATCTAACTGGACCGAAGTGACATTTTCAGATACATTAACATGCGGTAATGTGCTGCCGCTAATTAGCTATGTAGCCTGCTAACTGATGTTAGCGGTGCACTTTTCCCCAGTGAATGTTTATTTGGTGTTCAACAAGCTAAGGTGCAGTACAAGACGTGTGTTCATGTTCGTGAGTTTGATAAGAAGGATACTTTAGCAGGAAAGCTAATGTGGGTTGTTGTTCAGAGTCTGTGGCTCTTATGTTGTGTAGCAGGATGCTATCAGGCTCAGTGTGACTGTCAGTTCTGCCTATGATCTAATATCAAGTTATTGCTTTATTCAAGATTTGATTTGTTGTATCAAACTCCAGTCACTAATAAGCAGAATGATATTTTCATTGAAATAATGTAAAATCATAATCATGAAATCAAAGAATTTAAAATATAAAAACCTCCCTTTTGGTGTCTGAAAGTGTGGAGTTATAGTGACATGTATTTAAAAACTTCTAATCTACAATTAATGACTTTTAGAGCTGTAGTCTTCCTCCTAAATCTGAATTAATTCCCAGCCCATTGCTATAGCTCTCATTACAAAATGAGATTAAGACAATTAATCAGAAGCCACCATGTTTACAGAGGTATTTAATCAATCAAATTCAGTCATTAACACTGCAGTCACAGAAAGGATTGTTATTATGCTGGTAGGTATTTTATAAATGACAATTTCATACGGATAATCATATGCGGGAGTTCAACTTCTTCTGTCATATAATTACATTTTACATACTCTGACCCTTTGGAGGAATTTCTTGCTGCAGCATAGTATACTGTTAAATAGTTGTTCAACATTCAGTGTCTGGTGGTGATCAGATTTTCAAACAGAAGAACTTGTATCAAATATTGATGAGGGCAATAATTTATAGATATATTGTATGCTGTTACATGTAGGATACGTGCCATAGTCATTCCATTTGTCTAGATATGTTCTGTAAAAATGGTGATTTTCCTATAAGCCTATATATAATGAAGTATTTGAACCATGACTGGTGCTCAGGCAGACTGAGGAAATTCAGTAGACCTCGGAGGTGTGGATGGGGTGAAGAAGTGACAGTTCCTGTCGGAGCAGAGATGAAGATCCCTGCACTGCTTTACACTTCCTGCCATCATGATAATTCTATTCTTACCCCCAACACCCCCTCACCCTCTCTCTCACCTTCTCTTTCTGTCACTTCATCTCTCCATTGCGCCTTTCTCAGGTATTTTCTTAGATATGCTCCATTACTGTCATTTCCAGCCACATACTCTTATCTGTACAAAGACAGATGAGGGGTTGAGGAGATGAAAGAGCCTCCCTCCATTTAAGCAGTCTCCTGGCCCAAATCTCAAAAATATATAACAAGCAAGCCCCTCGCCTTCTGGAACAGCCTTCTTCACGTCTATGAGTGTGTGTGTGTGTCCCTCAGCCCCCTGGGTTTTACTGTCAGACCAGACTCTTTCCTTGATGACTCCTCTGTGGTTTTCCTTCAGACAGTGGAGCGATAGCTCTTTGCTTCAGCAAGGTGAAACACATACAGTGTGTCATAGTCAAAAGGAAGTAAGGGGAAGAGGCACATCTGACAACTTTTCTGACTTTCTAACTTTAAGGTAAACAACCGTGGTTTTATCAAAGCAAAAAGTTCTGTCAAAGAAGAAAAAATTCTGCGACCCATATCAAATGTATTTATTATAACTCCAACAGACAACATACAGGTATTTTTAGTTTTGACAGTCTGGAAGAAGCACGTATTGAACAGTGGACACCACACTGAATGAATATGACTAGAGTTGTGTCAATAGATAAAATCACGCAAGAAGAATTCTTGTGTATCACTTTACCAAAATGAAAGTGAGTACTGTTCAAAAACAAATATCTTTCCTCATATGGATGGATGGATTATAAAATAAGAATTATTTTTCCAACTTACACCTATTGTGCAAGTTGTCCCAATTTCAGTTGTAAAAATCTAACTAACTCAAATCATCTTAACCAAACAGAGCGAGGACTAGATCAGAACTTCACACTTCATGACTGCCAGCTAACATTGGCCCAGACTAGAACAGACTCAGTCAAACTTCACTTTTTATTCTTCAAATTCAAGTATGACATCAAGCCCCTGCACACTTCAATGGTACACACACACAGGTGTTTTCACTTGACTTGTGTCAGGACGGTGTGGGTAAAGACTTCTTGATTGAATTGCCTGTGACTCCTATTAGTTGTGTGGCACCTGTAAGGGTGGGGTTATGCTCACATTACATGCTACAGTGGCCCAAATCCAATTTTTTTGCCTCCAAATGACTCATGTCTGATTTTTTCACAGAAGTGTGAACAAACCAAATCAAAGTTTTTTATATCAGATCTGGGCCACTTGCAAATATGGTCTTAGATCTGATTCATAACCAATCTCTGGCTATGTGACAGCTGTCAGATTGGAATTCATGTTTTTTTTTTTTTTAACATCTCACTTCTCTGCACATTCGCATATCGCCTGTCATCATCATTCAGTGTCAACACCTCACAGCTCACTAAAAATAAACATGTTGCCTTCTCGCTCTCACCATCTGTATTGTCTCCTGACCTCCACGAAAAATAATTCTAGACATGTATGCAGGCACAGCCATGTCATCCATGTTTGTGATTTGACTGTTGCACAAATTACGTTATTGTTCTTGTACACATGTTGCTCACATTTCAGTTAAATCTGTGCATGCATGGCAGTTTAGGGCCTCAGTGGTGTTCACACAAAAGAAATGTGAATGTGAACCATCAACACATAAAGATCGGATTTGACTGAAAGATCAGAATTGAGCACCAAGGCCTGTAATGTGAGCAAAACCCGAGTTCTTCCAGAGTCTTTATGGAGTTTGTGATCCCCAGAAGTTGAAACAGCACTATTACCTTGTTACCTATCTTGTGTTCCATAAAAGTGATGGGTGTCAGAAAAGTTTCTCCAGGGAAAACCATTCAGAAATAATTCTTTTTGATCCTCCAAAGTCAACAAAGATTTTATAAAAACATCTTAGCTCTCTTTTTACAAATGTCAAATCTGCAGCCAGAAACCATAGGTGTAATATTTGACAGTGACCTCACGTTTGAAAAACAAGTTACAAAAGTAGTACAGTCATGTTTTTATCAACTGAAGAGCATCTCAGAAGTCAAGTCTTTTCCCTCTCAACCTGATCTTGAGAAGGTCATTCACGCTTTTATTATCATCTCAGTTGGGTTTTTGTAATTCATTGTATTCAGGGTTAAGCCAAAAATGGTCTCACACCTTCAGCTGGTACAAAACACAGCTGCAGAGCTTTTAATAAATACCAAAAGACAAGATCATATCACTCCTGTTTTAGCCTCTCTACACTTGTTACCAGTCAGTTTTAGAATTGATTTTAAGATTTTATTGCTTACCTTGTACCTTTCAGCTACACTGCTGAGTTATTACTTCCCTGCAACACAGCCTCAGGTCTTCAGACAAGGCCCTTTTGGCTGTGTCTAGGTCAGACTAAAGGTAACTGGGCTTTCGTAGTCAAGGCCCCTCAGCTCTGGACCCCCTGCCTGAAGATCTGATGCTTGCAGAAACATAGACATCTTTTAAATCACTTTTCAAAACTTTTTTAATCTTTTTAAAAAGGCCTTTATTTAATTTATGTGACAATGTTTTATTTCCAGCATGTCACCTGTTTTATGACTACTTTTGTTTTATTGTTTTTGTTTTTGTTATTATTTATATTTTTTATTTGTATTCTATTTTAATGTAATTGTCATTATATTTATATTTTGCCATTTTAACAATCCATGTCATTGAGCAAATATGCACTGGAACTTAAACACCTAAATGAAACAGACCTATAATTTATGTTACACACAAATACCTCTAATATTATGATATGATTTCTACTCCCAAGCCATTTTGAGAAAAATCATTAAGAAAGTAAATATGATGACCGGTCAGATAGAAGCATTCAAAGTTCATTCATAGTTTTATTCATAGTTTAATGACAGATTCTTTAAAAAGGAGCGGATTGGTTTAAACTCCTTTTTTTCTGTTTTGCCATCAATCATTTCCCCCACACATGTGTCTGTTGCATGTTTGTTTTGGAGACTATATTCTGCATTTGATTGACATCAGAGGCAATTAAAACAGGGGGCACCTGGGTTGGTTGAACAGATTTCTAGGGGCTGGGAGTCACTCCGCTTTTGCAAGCATCCTCCACACCTCAAAATGAGGTTAATCAAAGAGATGAAATGAAAACACCTGTGTGAACATGCAGGGTCTTTAACTCAAGGTGGATTCATCCTAACAGTGCATCCCCTGTGTGTATGTTAATTGTATGTTCAGTGGGAATATTTGTGTTCTTCCTACTACCCACAGATTTTGTTTATTTGCACATGCAGATTTAACAAAAAAAGTAATATAATTTTCTTGCAAATGAGACAAACAAATCCCTGCTAAGGCAATATCACCCTCCTCAAGAAAATGAGGAAAAAAACAAGATGACAAAGGATTATTTTCTGGGAAAAAATCTAAGTGATATGAAAACTCATTACAGGGAAGAGTGGTAGGCAGAAGACAAAAGAATAACCAGGAAGGGAAATAAAATGAAATCAAACAGCCATGAAACTTGAACAGCCTGAGGCAGGAAATGTGAATGTGCAATGAGAAAACATTCAATATATACACTCTTAACAGATCAGCAGATGTATTGTGAGTGAGTATGACCTCCCCTGAGTGTGGGAGGTCATGCACAGTTAGAGTATGTGCATCTGCCTTCATAGTTAGTGTGTGTATGTGTGTGTGTGTGCAGCTATTAGCGTACCTTGGCTTCTGTTGCTGTTAATGGCCAGCTTTAACGCTCTGTGGGGACATGTGTGCTCCACCTTCCTTTGAAAGAACAAAGAGCGCAAATCTGGAATTTCTCTCCTATTGCTGTCGACTTTGACATTTGCCAGGATGAACAATGACCATGACAGCACTGATAAATGTCAGCCTGGTGTCATTCCCGTGTCTGTGTCCAACATCATAGCCCACAGTGTGGGTAATCAGGGTGTCTCTGTCTATATGTTCCATCCTCCCTTCTTCTGTCTTTCTCTCTGACACTCAAAACATGCCTAGCTTAATAACCCCTACACACAACCAAAAGCACACACACACACACACCTCAGAGTTTCTTTATACACCTATTTTAAAGCTTCTGCCTTGAGCTAAACAAAGATTCCCTAACCTCTGAGATGACCGTTGATGTCACTTATTCTGCGTGCAGAATTAATTATCTCTGCCTGAGCAGGCCTGTTTTTATTTTTTGATAATCATCAGAACTCAGATTTGACCTTTGTAGATAAAAACATTTTCAAGGTTAACTGATAAAGACGTACAGTAATTTCCATGGGTATTCACCCTTCAGCAACTATGGTGTAGCTAAAGGTCGCAGGATAATTACATAACACTGAAGTGAATGTAGCTGGAATAAACTCTTGTCCTAAATATATATATGTATGTAGTTATTAAAGGAACAATCCACCATAAATCACTTCAACACTGTTAATAAAGTCGTTGTTGTATCTGGCAAATGTGGGCAACAGTGGAGTTTGAAAGCAAGAGTGTCTCTCTAAAACATTGATGATTATAATCAGGTTTTGCTTCCAATTGCTCAGAATTGTGGAGCAAATTATTATTTTTTTTTAGAGATTTGTCATTTTGAGATATTGTTGAAGAGAGAGATCTCTTATCTCAAATAATAGCCTCAATAGGGTGAAATTTTACCCAAAATAGGCATTTTGAGTTGAGTTTGAGTGCAAATTATTTTTTCTTACCAACACTGCAATCCACAGTTAAATGGACAATACCCAAACAATAGGCATGAATTTACTGCATGTACAACAACACATCCTCATAATTAAATGACCACATAGGTCAATTGTACCATGTACTCTCAAATGACCCATAGCAGTGTTGTCTAATGCGTCGCCTCTACTAGTGCTTTCCAAAACCATTACAAATTACTGTAAAAAAAACAGTGGTCTCCTGCAGTTAAGTCCACTTTTTACTATCTATCTATCTAGCCATCCACCCAACCTGCCTCCTCATAATATGGAAATTTGTCACCTTATATAGATGACATCTGAACTGCGTCACTTCTCTGGATCATAATTACTACGGCTGCTTGATGGCGTCTGTCACTCAAACGTAACTATAGGTCGTTTTTTCCAGCGGAATTTTCTACCTATACTGTTGTTTTTATTCTGAGGACAGGCTGTTTACAAAATTATTCTACATTTTGAGAAATATGCCTATTTACTTACTTTCCAAGAGTTAGATGACAGGATCAATACCACTCTCATGTCCAGGCCCAGACTGGCAATCGGGAGCACTGGGACTTTTGTCCAGTGGCCTGGCCTGCTAAATGGCACAAAAAGCCTGCCGCAGGCCACAGATTTTTTTTTTTTGACCCTGAACGCAACACTGCCCTGCGTGCAGTGCCAACCAGGCGCTATAAAAGTAGAGAGCGAGTGGAGAGAGAGAGAGAGTTGTTGTTACACATTTCCTTTGGCAGTAGTGCATTTAGTACGGCTAAATGACTTGGCAGCAGAGAGGGAGAGAGGGAAAAAAAGAAAGATAAAGCTAGCTAGCTAACGTTTGCTACCTAGCTAACGAAGCTAATGTTACTGATGTGTCATCATCATCCATTGTATCCATATTAAAGCTGCCAAGAAACTGGACAATCAATAGTAAAAGTGGTAGTTCTATTTATAATTTCCTCAAAAACATTGATGGCATAATTGGCATATCTAGCCTAGTTAATGTGGTCAATATTATTTGAAAATTCATTTGTTTTGGAGAAAATTTCAGTCAGTGAGTTCATACTTTGAGCTCATAATTTGAAATTATTGAGACAACACAACATCTTCTGCCAAAAAAATTGTTTTAAACAGGTGTATTCAAACTTCTGATGGGTGTATATCAGTAAACAGAATAGGGTATTGTGCTCTTGCTCTTTTCTTTGAATAAATAGAGAGAGAGTGGTTAACTGTATTATATTGGTACATTAAAAGATATGGCGTGCTCTTGCTTTTTTTCTTTTTGAAGGTGGAGAGAGTAGCATTTGTGCCACAGCAGTAGTAGTAATGTCGTCTCCCTCCTTAATGATATGTACCTTTGGTTTTATTTGAGCCCATAACAGTACATTGTACTAAGCAGTTGTTGGCTCACTAGTTTGTTATTCATATGCACTAAAATGCAGGACATCAAGTCTTTGTAACTAAAATTTTCCTAGCGGGCTACCCCCAGACCCCCATTTATAAAGTGGCCTGACTGGGGCTATATTCGCGCTATATTTCCCGGCCTGAATGATTTTCCCAGTCCGGCCATCTCTGTTTTAAGTACGGAGCTGGAGCCAGGAGGCGATTACCCTAGCTTAGCATTAAAAACTGGAAGCAGGGGGAATATAGCCAGAGATGCTCTGGCTATACAGAAGTACTGGGAGGGTGTTTAAACTTTTAATCGTCAAAAAACAGATACAGCACATTAACTATCCCTAAATCCACAAATTGACATTTTTCACATGTCTCTTTATGTACACATTAAACTAACAAGATACATAATTTTAATTAGAGAGCTTAACATGCACTTAATGCACAGACATGAGATTGATATTGATCCTCTCATCTAACTCTCAGAAAGTGTTTTTCCCAAAATGTTGAGCTATTTCTTTAAATGCAGTAGTTTGGGTACTGCCAAAAGTCATTGTGAGAAAATGAGTCAGTCAAGTCGTAGAAAAGTGGGTATCAAAAAAGTTTACTGCAACACTTCATCTCAACACATTTAAGTCACTGCAATATAAGAGCATCCAAGGGTGACATTTTGCTCTATACAGCGCAACAGAGAAAGAGACAGCTCAATAGATCTGATGAGCCGACACCAATGGGCCGTTAAAGTTGATGCATTTACTCAGCAAGCTCAATGAACATAAGCCTTGGACCTGTGGAGCATTTGCAAAGCCCGCTGGCAAATCATCTGCGCGTAGCAGCTTGGCTCCTTGCTTTCCTGCTGTGGGTGGGAAACTTATCTCTCCATGCCCCCCCACCATGCTTCCTTGATTCCTCAATCCCCCTGTGTCCCCTGGCCATGTCCTAACAGCTTCAGACCAGTGCATTTCCTAATACCTGCCTACAGGTTTCTGACCTTTCTGAAAGTGTCTCCAGGGCGTTTATCGTGACCAGACACCTGTAGTCAGACCAAGCCATCCCTCATTTTGCTTCTCATTAAACTGTGGCTTCTTTAATACGCCTTATTGAATTAGCCAGTGTGAATGGCTAATTAAATAAAAAATTTAAAAATGAAGCCTGTCCTCCATATCCCCCACCAGCAGTTTGCGTGACAAGCAAAGGATGGCGTTTTCTTTTTTTTCCTCTCCCCTTTAGCCAACTTCAGAGGGGATATCTCCAGGGAAGCCAGAGCAAGCTGAGTGTCACTCAGCATCTATCCTGCTCCCCTCAAGTCTCCCCTGCCTGTGACAGGATCGGTGCTGTGCATTCCTGACACGTTTGGTCAAGGCCCTGACAGTAACCACTAATACACACACAGATGGAGAGAGAGGGGATGTGACATTTATTGCACACGCACAATTCTTACTTGCATAGCAGAGTAAGTATAAAGAAGACACTAGGATCTCAGCAATTACCTTGATTCAATGTGATCATATTAGCTTTGCAGTTTGCTGTACGGGAAAATCCGATGAGGATATTAATATTATGAGTGTATTTTTCCCCAGAGCAGGCGTATGAATGTTGTTTGCACTTTCGTTCTGTCTCTAATAGCCTTTATAGCCTTTAAATCTATTGCCATAAACAGCCTCTCTTCCAGCTTTATTACCTAATGTTTCTGCACATTTCCCTGCAGTTTATTCTTTTAAGCAAAAAAATACAGTCTCATTTCATAATTTTAGGTTTCTCAAATCCAAATGGAATCTACAAGGTTGATTGTTACTTGCCTGATTGAAACTTCTGATCCTAAAATGTGCAGTTATGGCCTCAGCCCCTTGATAATCAACACCACTTGTACACAAGCATTAGTTGTCAATGCAGCAGTGTGCTCTGGTTTATGGATCCAATAATGAAGGAAATAAAGCAGCACAGTTAAATCAAGAACGTATCCTCAGTCTGTCAGTGCTCTCCCCTCTTTCCCCACTATGACCCACACCTAATCGAATTGCAGCAGCAGAAGCGCTTTATTAAATCACAGATACCCGGTTGTCTTTATTTTAATCCAGTTGTGCCAGAAGAGTAAGATTTGATTTTGCTGGAATAGCAAAAGCATGATTTTTTTTTCCCTGTGTGTAGTAAGAAAGTAATTTAAGTGAAACCCTGTGCTGTGCAACTTCCTGCAGTGTTGAGTGTATAAGTTGTAGATTTGTGACAGACCGAGGCTCACCTGCTGTGGCTGTCATCCATCACTCATTACAAATTTCTCTCCTGTAGGTTAAAACATTGTAGCAGCACATTTCACAGGTGCACAACTCTAGAAGGCTGATGAGAAGAAGTAACGCTATGAACGCATGTGCATTTACTGTATTCCTTTAAGACCTGAAAAATCTGTTTAAAACTGGGTTCATGGTGCATTTTAGGTATTTTTTAGGTACAGCTGTGCAATCTTACGGAACCCAATTCACAGTAACCCGGCAGCTAATATTGCCTTTGTAATGATAGTGTGGGGTTTGCCAAAATTGTTCAACACAGTACATGCCAGAAAGTGCATAAAATGTGCACTTTTTTACTAATATTACATTACTCTATTCTACTTTTAACTTTATATTAATGGCAACCTATCTTGCTCATTTTCAAAATCCTGTGTATCCTGCCTGTCTGGTCCTTCATGCAAATTAAAGCATTAATATGTGCAATGTGTGTGAAGTGAGGTCGAATCAACTTTATGAGAATTCTTCAAAAATCCATAAATAGAAAAGGAAAGTGAAACCTAGCAGACTGAGATCAAACACTTTGATCAAGCGCATCAATTACATAGAATTAAAAGCGGATCTTTAAATGTTTTTTTAAAATGTCAGCATTTTCATATTTTTGAAGGGCTAGTTTTACAGTCTGAGCCTGACCACCCTTTTAATTTGAAACTGGACTGTGCAACAACCAAAGGCCAATGCTCAGAGAATTTAGAGCTTAGAGGTGTTGAGTGGCTGTCAAAGCAGTACGTTGCTGATTTGGCCTCTCCAGAACAACCCGTCTGTGTGCCAGCCTCCTCTGGGACAAAAACTGGCCAGGAATCAGCCAGCGAAGAGTCTGCTCCAACAGTGTCTGCTCTCTTGCTTCATATCTCTTAACATTTCTCCCAGAACTTCTCCATATTTTCATTTCTACCTATATTTATACTATTTTTTTTTTTACCATATTTTTAGTTATAAAACATATTGAGGCCCAAGCTTTCATCATCCACCACTATTTTGCTTTATTGAACAGCCCCAATTCTCCAGTTGCATTTGATGCCATGTAAGAGGAGGAATGGGAATTCACCAATGGTAAATGAACCAGAAGGTGCACCGAACAGAAAAAGATGGGAATTTCCCTCTGGCTCAATACAACCTCTGATCCTAATCACTTATAAATCTCATAAGTCACTTTTCAATAGCTCCTTGCTGTATGATTAAATGACTGAAGTAATAAGTAAGGGGTGACATGTCGGCGCCATCAGACTGAGAGAAAGGCAGTGATGATTGCCCACCTCTGATCTGGTGGGAAAAGTGATTTCAGACTCTGATGTGGCAGATGGTCAGCTCCAGTTTTAAGTCCCCGAATCCCTTCAGCTCACTCCTGCGGTTTTAACCCAGTTGATGGGTGCAAATGCAATCAAATGGACACAGTGCCTGGCAATCTCATCCTTTTGAATGTGTTCATGTGTTACAGCAGGTATTGTAGCAGTCGTACTTGTGAAATGCTGGTGCAAAGTGTGACACAGTGAGCTAAACGTTCTAACCCTTCCCACTTAGGAAGGGCGACACTTGCCCTGGGCTAGCTGTAAGACATTTGAGCAGACCTCTTGCTCTGTGCTTTGCGCCTGTGTGTCGAGAACATTGTAAAGCTCCCTGATATTTTCCATTCCCCTTGAGGGGTGAAGGTCATACGCTCTGTCTGCTAAGTGAGCGATGCAGTGTAAGAGCTGCACTGTGGCCTCCTGCACCTGTAGATAAATGCTGTGTGACTGTAGTTTAATAATAGCTTTGGGCGTTTGGCTCCGGCTCGGCCAACCCCTGCTAGCAGATGTAATGCGATCAATACTGATCAAAACTCTCAGCTTCTGTTTGGATATATCTATGATAGGCTGGTGCACAAATACATTCACACCAACACATGCACACACAGAGACACACAGACATTCAGCCAAAAGATTACTTTCAGACTTAGTTTTGTGAAAATGGGAGCTTGCCTGAAGTTAATCCAACTAAGCTATTCCACTTTTCTGTATGCCTAATTGCTTCGCAGCATATCTAACTAACTAAGAAGGAATTCCTCGACTTTTTTTTTTTTTTAACTTTCTGTCACAGTGGCACAGCTGAAGATATGTATTCCCGAGGCCACAGTCGCAGTTTCTTCCCACAGTGCATTGTAAATCAAGGGCTTTCAAATTAGCTGCTCGTATTGTTCTTGATGCTGTTGTGTGCTAAATCTCCAAAGTGTTTCGGCAGGGACGATGAGAGAGAGAGGAGATCTTGAGAAATAATTCAGTTTTATTTCCTCGGCTGCGGCTGTGCTTGTCAGATTTAGAATATGCGTCAAACAGAGATGGATAGGAATTGGTGATGATAAATTGACCCAATTGCAGAGCTTAATGAAGAGGAACAGGGAAGAGGAAAAATGCAAAAAAGTTCTCGAGTTAGAAAAGGTCAAATGTAAAGATTTAAAGCCAAGATAAAGGCTTGTTATAGTCTGCTCGCTATGGGAATTAATGTGGATGTATGTGGCATTCCTTTTGTCCACTGAGCATAAATGACTCTCACAATTAAATTATTTGCAGAAAAACGAAGCTACCCATCGCTATGAATCTCTAATGTTTTTAAAAAAGTTTAATGTCAACATGGGTTATCTTAAGAACTTCACATATTTACCTTTAATACTTTGGTTGTCAGTTAATGTATAAGGTTTTGGCCTCTATAGAAACTAGTATGCTTTTGCTCAATAATGTCTGTAAACAGAGCAAACAGTAGATGATAAAACAGAATGAGGCACTTCCCAGGCAGCCAGCAGGAGGTGCTGAGTTCAGGGCCTTTTGTGTGCCTTCTGTTTATGGGCACTTGGAGAGCTCATCTGCTCTGGCTGGAGTTCGTGTCAGAAGGGCTCTGATCTCTTTGGGGCACCGATAGGAGTCTGGCTTCGTTTAGACAGTTTAGATCTTTTATTTACGCTTGTTTAGGTGCATTCTGGGAATATTATCTACATGGTTTGTCTTTGTTAATATCTCTCTGTCTCCTTATCTCTTGTCTCTTCTCAATGCCTCTATAGCACCTGCTTACACAGTCATTTACAGAAAGTGTCAAAATCTTATCACAGGACATTAAGCCGGGACTTGAGCATAAGCCACAAACAATAACCAGAAAGGACACCGATTTGGTTGTTACACTGATTATGTCAATTCTGAGTTAGTTTCTACTATCATACATCCACATTACCACCCTCCACAATTTTTGTCTCTTTTTTTTGAATCAATGTGATTACAATTATTCCACAGCAGGATAAATAGGGGCACATGCTGTGTATGTCATTATCTCTTCAAGCTCTATCATTAGCTCTATCATTAGCTCTACTGATGTGACTGTAATCCACATTGTCCTTCCTCCTTCACACAGGAAATGTTGCCTCTGCCACCAGCTGCAAATGATAAACTTCCTACTGCTTTCATCTCAGCCTCTAAATTACAATAAAAGTAAAATTAATTTCCACAAAGGCCAGGCACATTTATCCATGTGGTCGGACTCAAGAATGAAGGTATGATTAATTCCAACTGTGTTTGGTGTTTGGAGCCTGAAGTCCTTAAAGTATGTCTAAACCCTATTGGAGTCTTTCTTTTAATAAAGTTTATAGTTGGAAAAGAGAAGATGAGGCAAAAAATCTCAATCTTCTTCAGCCAAGGGGAATCCTTGGAGAGCGGTATTGATTTGTTGGAGGAGATTTGATACAAGTTCTCCAAAAGAAGGGGGAATATTATTACATGTCCAAAAGGCATTTTAATTTTGAGCTTATGAAAGTAATCATCCACAGCAAACAATATTATGGTGAATGTGCCTGTTAATACAGTGCTAATTTTGAAATTTGAGGTTTTCGTTGTCAACTTAAGCTACAACATCTCATTAAATTTTTCATATCAGCTCAAATTATTTTCCTAAGCTGTTTGGAAAAAAATGTTTTTACCATGATGAACAGTAATAACATGCTGTCTTTTCTAACGTTTGTACTCGTATGAGATGTTGGACATCAAAAGCTGATAGAAGTGCCAATTTTTTGATAATGATCGACATATTTCTTTTCCTACTGCAGGAATTTAGTGCATTCTGACATGTACCCATGAAAGCAAATATTGTGCAGATTAATTTTTATCTGTGTTGTTACCTTGGGGGAGTGTGTGTCTCAAACTCATTAAGATGTTAGGGTTGGATGCAAGATAAGCCTTGCAGAGTGACAGGTAGACCACTGCAGTATTTAATGACCTGGGAGTTCAATATGTGTTGGTTAAGGAGGGGGTCTGCCTTGACTGACTCTATCTGGCTATGCTCTATCTCTCTGCTTTTAATCCCTCGGGACTTAAATAACATTCCTTGTCACTGACTATCTGAACAAAGGAGTTGAAGAGAGGACAAGCTGGAGTAATTCGTGAAGCATATTGTGTGTCATTAGCATGGTTTAATTTATGCACCATATACCATAAATGTTGCCGAGGTGAATCTCAAACACAGACTCAGCAAGGTGTAAAATGAGCTAGCACTGATTAGGCTGCTCTCTTGCGAAAACATCATGACACATTATCAACAATAAATAGACTTTCCAGAGTGTGTAATACACTGCATGTCTTTTCAGGAGATTAAGAAATTGTAATTGATTTTCCAGTCGTTTGAAGAGAGGGAAAATAAGAAAAAAAAAAAAAGCTGAATATTCATCCATTTTACGTAAGAAAGGTTTACAGAAGATTTATGTGCCTTTCAGCTAATGGCCGCCTTCAAATCTCCACAGTTAGATTCACACTGAGAAGCTGCACATCATCCAAGATATCCAACACACTTCCGTGGCCGGCCAGCGAGCAGCTCCACTGGAGCAGATGTGTGATAAATGCCTTGCTGAAGGGCATGTGGGTTTTTGGGAGAACATTACTCAGTCATTATTTCCACCTAGATTGAAGCAGTTCATCTGGAGAGTAAACTGCTGGACCTGAGGATTCTTCCTTTAGGCAATAGCCTCACCTGCTATCATTTATTTAGGTCTTTTCCAATTTTTTTTCATGATTGTAAGACATGTTGTAGTAATTTAGAATATATTTGTTTTTTGGTTTAAGCCTAAAGTAAGAATGTTATAGGCTAGATTTACTTTGCTTTAGCTACATCAACCATTACTATTTAAACTGTTGGTCCATTATAGTTTTAGCTAACTAACTATTTATTCAGTGCTTCTAACTAACTATTTAGGTTGGTTTGGTCAAGTTGGCATTCAGTACTACCACTTGGTGGACGTTTCAACCTCGTCCATTACCTTTAGCTGTCTATTTCAACCATTTATCCATTACATCTAGTTCAACTTATCTAATACTTTTAGTTATCTTTAGCTATCTGTTTTAACCATTTATTAATTACTTTTAGTTATCTACTATATTTATCCATCACTTTTAGTTACGACTATTTAAATTGTGTATTCACTACTTTTATTTTACTGTTTGTTTTTTTTTGCTGTTTGCTGTTTTTCAGGGTTGTCTGATTTTTTTGCAGTTGTGACTGAACTTTTCATTTATTTTTGAGCTTATGTGAGCTATTTAGTCAGTCAGTCACTGTCAGGCACACATACAGAGAGAGAGAGACTAACCTAAGACTAGTCTTGCCTTCCTCCGTCCCCTATTTCAACATAATATATCCCCAAAACACAAAATTTTGGTAATAATGTTTGCTGCTTGTTACTAGAAAATAATATCTCAGCAACACTGTAGCTTTTAAAAATATTTATGCTGTAAGTTTTGGACGTTATGCCCCGAGGTGGTAACTCAAAGCCCAACTGTAGAACAGAGCAGCCTATTGAATTGTTTTAGAGTGCGGTGACAAAAAGCCTTTGCTGAGACGACAGAAAACAAGGTCGCGTCTGACAGATCACTGGGTGGCCAGGGAGAGGCTAGAGGAGGCAGGAGCATGCTAATATGCTCCCACAAGAGTGTGAGACATTAGGGCTCTTCAGTGCAGGTGATCTCAAGTGAAGTCACCCTGCTTGTGGAAGAACCAACAGGTTCACACTAAAAAGTCATGTGATATCTTATACTGTACATTGTATTCTGCACTGTATGCAAATGCATCTGATAAATGTCTTAATATAAATTTTAAACGATTAACTGATCTGTTTGTTCTTTGCCACAGATTTACAGAATTCCTGGAGCCCTTTGAGAGAGTGATTCAACCGGAGGAGCTTTGGCTCTATAAGAATCCTCTAGTTGAGTCAGACCACATTCCCAAGAGGGTCATGTTCGTAAGTACCTGCTGTCTAATTATGCTATCCTCTTATTACAAACTTGATTGCCACTAAATTATTGTTGTTTTTTTCCATGAACCGTATCCTCTGCTTAATTCTTAGTAATCTGTGTGGCGCATAAATCCTTCATTTAAGGCAATCAATACTATGAAGCCTCTTCTCTCCCCTGTTGAGGTGAGGCCTGAACTGCCTTGATAGATATAAGTGGGGCTTTACAGAGCTGTGGTGATTAGCACTTCTAATGTAAATATCATCTCTTCTTAGACAGAGGTGGGCAGTACAGGGTTAAGATGAATTTCTAACCAATACAACACGGACTGGAAATATTTTTCCTCTGGCTCATGCTGTAAACACTGAGCAAATAACCTACAGTAAAGAATCTCTTGGCAAACACTTCTACCCAGCACATATTCAAGCGTCTGTCCTCAGCAACCACCACTGGCTTCAATACACTTAAAATACAGCCTTCTGGGCATTGCAGAGCTCATTCTAATATTGCTGTGAGTCATACATTGCTTTCACACTCAGATGGTGAACACTAGATGGTCCTATTTTCAAAGAGTGATTATGGTTAAATAGAACAACAACATGGATGCCCAAACAAAACCAGCTGTTGTAAAAACAAAACCAATCTTTCAATTATTTCCATCTGCCACCAACATCTAGACCTTCTAATGACGTGCAATTTTTGGGAAACAGTTGTAATAGGATACTTTATGGGTTTTTAAAGATCATGATGGTTAACATGCTTGTTCTCTTTCCTGCCAGAAGTTAGAAGAGTAGATTTACACAGTTCTCATGTCTGTGCAATAAATATGTTGCAATAAGAGGGCAATTAGCCTTGCTTAGCATAACAGCAGGAAGCAGGGGGATACAGCTTGTCTGGCTCTGCTTAAAGTTCCAAATACACTTATAGCAGCAAGTTTATATCTCACTAATTAACATGTTATATCTTGTTTGTTTGATCCATATACGAACGGAAATGTAAAAACAGCAAGTTGTGATTTTACAGAGAGTTACGGGGTCGTATACTGTCACTTCTGGGTGAACAGCAGCCAGGCCCCACTGGTTGCTTGGCAACTAGTGGGGCCCCATAGGAGCTCACAGCATCTGGTAAAAAAAAATATAAGCCTGGGCATATATATGTTGGAGAGTTGCAATGGTAACTTTAAACAAAAAACACGGCTGTCTAAAACTGAACATCCAGGCACTTTCAGCAGAATGCGCTCCATATGAAGCAGAACTGCTTTTTAAAGTTGTTATAATAGAAATATCATCTAAATATATTTTCCATTCTAGTGGAAATTGAGCCCTGATGATGATGATTGCATTATGTGCCCTATACTATATATAATAATCTTATTTTCTCCTATCACATCAAACAGTGATCAAGCCATCTTTTAAAGGTTTAATACCAAGTTGTTATGTGGGGTATTATCAGTGCACTGTAAGGCCTTGCACTGTTATGTGGCAGCAATGACAGCTTTTTGTACAAATGTAACTTCATTATGGCTTTTAAAAAAACCAACAGAACATTAAAAACTCATTTCTCGTTATTATACCAGAAATATCTGTTTTGTGAATTAGCTGGACAGCCCACAGTTTCATTTAATAATTTCTCAGATAGGTTGAAACTCCGTACAGCAGATGTACCAACTTTTCAAAGGACCTAGTAGGTATTCACTGTTCAAGCAAAATATGAAACCAACTTAACAAGCAAAGACTTGCCTGCCCATTGCTTGTTTTGCACACTCCTTAGCAAACTGACAGGGTTTGATTGACTGGTGCTCAACTCCATCCAATGCTCCTCCACACACATCAGTCATCTCATTATGTTCAGAAACAGCTGCAGAGAAGGTGGTAAGCACAAACTGTCAGTCAATTCACGTTATAAATAATGCCATCTAAACTTTAGTGTATGGAATATTAAAATAAATTCAATATGGACAGTATACTATATTTCAAGGCTCAGCTTAGCTCCACTTAATGATGTTTTGAAGCCCGTGTGCCAGACCACTTCATCCAATGATTAACATAATAGGGTTAAAAAAGAAATTTATTGAATTTATTTATTGAATGGGACAGTGTGCAGTTTGAAACATTAAAGATGCACTGCACTAGAGTTAGCTTGAAGCTAATTTGCGTCTGTAGTCCCCGACAAAAAACATACAACAGCACAACAACAAATAGTAAAAAGCAAACCCCCCTCACCCCCGACAATGTCAATTAGAAATAATGTAAACTAAACTCAGTGCGACTCAATGGTCACACAGCTGATTGGTCTTTAGTACATGTTTCAGTCTGGTCTTGAATGCATTGATAGAACTACAGTTCTTCGTATCATCAGGTAGATTAAAAAGAGCTTTAGATTCCTCATCAACAAACAGTTTGCTGGGTATTTGTTATAAGCACTCAGAAGTGCATAATAGAAGGCTTCAAAGAATCAAGAAGTAAGCACACACTAGCATAGACAAAACACCTACAATTAAACATCCTATTCCATTTGTCTTTGGTGCTGAACATCCTGAAAAAGCCATAGATAAGCCCTTGAGCTTGTCTACAGCTTATCTGTACTCTATTATTTCTATATACTTTTTCCACATGCTTTATGAAAAATGATGACAGTTTAAATTAACTTCAATGTCCATGGATCTTTGCTGATGACAAGCCACTAAATAATGAGTGGAAGAGAAAGGCCCTCCCCCCAGACGCCTCTTAGGGAAAATGCTCCCAGCGCTGACACCCAGCAGTCAGGCTTCTTCAATGTCATTGCTCTGACAGTGGCCCTGAAGGTGTGGAGAATTTATCTGGCTATTAAAAATAGTACATGGAGAGGATTTATATGAAGCTACATTATGACTCAACACGACCTTCTTAAAGATATACTGTATTAGTCTGAACGCGGCCTCAAGAGGCAATCTTTGATTAACTCATTATGGGAGTAGCAGGAATATTCTCAGTGCTTGCTATTTATTAATGGGCCCAGTGGTTTTACAGTACAAACCTCCAGACCAGTGTAGCTAAAGGTCACATTTCTGTCCCGTTGCATGAGTAAACACAGGCTATTAGCATGCAGCTCACAAATCAGTGCCTGATTATTACACTGCATCCTGGAGCAAAACCTTGTTGATCCCATATTCTGCAAAACTTAATGTAATTAAGGTAAAATATTAAGGTTAGTTAGGTAAAACAGATATTCTCTATAGAAGAAATGCAGGAAATAAAATACAGAAAATAACTGAAACTAGGTTACAGTCATTTTTACTCAACTACTGTACATTGAGTCATATTATTACTGAGAGTTATTATTATTGAATCTGAGAGCCACAGATATGAGTATAGTCCACCCTCTTGGCAGGCACTTGGTGAAAGGTACAGATGAATTGTTTAATGAGATTTACACAAGTAAAGATGTGTACTTAGATCTTTCACCCATGAAAAAAAGACTTTCATTACAGTTACTCACATATTGTACACTCACATATCAAGAGACACACGACCTTTGAAGAGAGGGTTCCAGTAATACAGTATAGCTATTTAAAGGAATGATTTTCAAACATGAAGCACACGCATGGTATTAAATCTTCATAGGGATGTGTTAAACAATCATACAAGAGATATGTAAGTAAACAGATAGGATTGCTCCACTGTAAGTATCTATAAATCTTCTTTAAAATATTGTAAGATATATCATCAATATAGTCAAACCTGTAAAATGTTTTTGGACAACTGTTTTATGCTCTTATGATTACCAATGTATAATTTTAGCATATGAAGAGAAATAAATAAGTTAAATACGGTCAGGAGTTGTAAATGAAAGTGTGTGTAAACCACCAAATCACCCTCCAAAGTGAGGCTGACCTTTGTACTGTTATAGTTGTGTCAACCTAAAGACTGTGAGCAGATGTCTCAATTTGACAGAGAAAGAGATATTTTTTTCACTGGATTCCCTCACAATCTCACTAATAAACTGGGTGCTGCTGTGACTGACTGAAATTGAAATTGTCACAATTTTATATCGAATTTGGGAACATCATTACAAAAGTTATTGTAATGATGTGCATTGCATAGAAATAACATAATTTGAGTAATGTTTATGCTTCACACAAACAAGTAACTACAGCAGGGGTTGGCGGTGTGGTGGGGGAGGGAGTAACGTTAGAAGAAAACAGGAGAAAAACTGTGAGTTTGTTCATTTAGTCTAATAATGAAGGCAGATATAAATTCTTTAGTATGTGTAAGCAAACTGGTTTGGTAGAATATTTATGTTTTTACAAAATGAGAGAAACTGCACAATGAAGATGGTAAACTCATATTTTCTGTCCGTTGATTTTCATATGAACAAACAGATCAGCCTGATTGAATATCATGGATGTATTATAAGAGCTGGATACCGGATCGAAAATGGCACCCATTCAGTCCAATAAGAATTGCTCAGCTGGCACATACGCCAAAAAAAAGTTTCTAGCCTCTGGATTTGCCTCCGTGTTGTGCGGCCCACTTAATATGCACAGTGGTGTTTCCCCCGCTGGCCCTGCCTGCAAGTTCCCACTCGGCCAATAGACTTCACATTGTAATGTCAATTATGTCAAAAATTCATAAAAAAAAGGGTCATAATTGACCTTGTTTGCAGTTCGGGGTGTCCTGTCAACAGTTTTACAGATGTCTCTTACAATGGTGGTCTATGGGGAAAACGTTTTTTGGGCCGCAGGCGTATTTTTCACTGCAATACCATGAGCGGCCACAGGGAAAAATTGGCTGCAAGGCTGAGTGGTGGAGCCTTATTCAACTCTTATAATACATCCATGCTGAATAATGATCCAGTGAATAGTGATCCAGCTGTAGGGCTGGTAGCTTGGCTAAGTGATTTCTAGAGGGGTTTCTTCCTGTTAGCTACCACAGCTAATTGGAAGAGAGTCCTCTACTGGTTATTCTTGTAATATACTCTATGTAACTAAAACATAGCATGCGCAGGATTTGTCTGTGCAATATTCTACATTTATCATATAGTAATAAGACAATAGAAAGAGGTTTGCCACCTGACAAGTCATTGTGAGATATAGCTTTCGGGGAAAATAAAAGTGCTGTCCTTTTCTTCTTTTGGTTGCGCAATGGTTGAAGGAATTCCTTTGTGCCATAAATTGAGCCTTCATTTTCCAGGGAGACTGTACCCAGTGGCAGACGGAATTGCTTAGTGAAAGCAACGCTTATAGGGAACCAATCTTAACGCCGATGGTGTCATTATTCTATAGCCATTACACTGTGCAATCCACATTTACTTCATAATGATAAGTTAAAGCAAAAAAGGTGTCTATTTCTACTTGAAAATTTCTTTGCACTGTGTAAGGCCTAGATTTTGCACTATATTGTTCTCACTGAAGCTACAGTATGGTGTTTAATTAGTCTCAAAACCCATGCACATAAAAACCAGGCACGTGCAGGTGATACAAACACATGGAACAATATTGGTGAGCAGAAAAGAATCCTTGTGAGGGCACATTTCTGCTCTGTATGCCCAAATGTGGTCCCCCGAGCACAGACCTGTGACGAGTACAAACGTGTAGGGAGGCTACATGTGCAACTGCTCAACACTCACTCTCTTCTCTCGATTTGTTCACTTTGAATACTGACCATCACCTTTAATTGGTTCAATTGGCCTGAGACAACAACCATTTTAGCTCTCAGTTGGATAGAGGAAGTCAAAGGAAAGGAAGTAGTGCACTGAAGTATTAAATACATGCAGTGAGATACAAGGCAAGACATAGTACTTGACACGGCTCAAACAGAATTCAGAATAAAGAAGGCAGGAATAGAAATTAAATTCATGTGGATCCGTGCACATGTCTGTGTGGATGGGAATGATAATTATGCAAAGGGAGCAACAAGAAAAAGAGAAATAAGTATGGTCGTAAAATATAGCAAGGCTAAGGTTAAAAGTATAATCAAATCAATGAAAAAGAAATGGCAGGAAGAGTGGGATAGAGGAAATAAGGGCTGATACTACTGCAGCATTCAAAGAAAAGTAGGAGAAATGAGAGGAAGCAATAGAAATAGAAAGGAGGAGGACATTATATCAAGAATGAGGTTTGGTCACACCGGTCTGAACAGTACATTAAACGTCATGAATAAGCATGCTACAGGTGGATGTGAACATTGTCGACTACAGGAAACAGTGGAGCAGGTATTTTTATACTGTCCTAAGTATCAACAAGAGAGACAGATGCAGGAATTGATAGGAGAATTTAAAGGTATAGTATAGTAACTGTTCTGATCCACACTCCAATCCAGAAGGTGGCAGTAATGCACCTAAAAGCTGTTTGCCAACCGCCATTAAAAAAACAAAAGACATCCCCGCCTCCAGCCTCAAAAGTCAACTTGATGAGTGAGTGAGTGTTGAGCAGTTGCGAGCGTGTTGGGAGGGTGGACCTCTCACTCGTCACAGCCCCTTGCTCGCGGGACTGCATTTGTGCATGCAGAGCAGAAACGTGCACTCCCATCACGTGCACACGCCTGGTTTTTATGTGTGCGGGTTTTGAGACTAATTAAACACCATAGAAGTGACTGTTTGTATTTATGCGTGTGAATCCAACTGCAAGTATGAATCCAGCTACTTCAAAGGATACAGTGAGGTTCAAAATTAGTTTATAATTGGCAGAGATACACAGATGTGCACGTGGCTGAACTGATGAACAATACTCAAGGGAAATTCAATATGTGTGTTATAATAATGGAACTAAAACCCAGCCTTTGTTTTTACTACCTCTGTTGCTAAGGCAAAGAAAATATATTGAGTTTGGCCAAAGAGTAATTAATACATTCTGAGACATGAATATTTACCTAGGTTCTGAGGTGGCCCAAATCTCTTATCAAGTGAGGTGCAAATACTTTTCTGTGCAGGGAGGAAACCTCAATAAACAATAAAGAAGCTTCTTTGGCCCCTCAGTTTACTTTGTTAAATTAACTCTGAATAATAGGTAGGTTCATGTCATTCCCTGAGGCAGAAATCATTTTACGATTAACCAGCAAAACAGAACCCGTGGAATGCTGCAGCGCATTGCTAATGTCACAGTGATAACTATACATTTTTTGTCTTGATTTCCTCACAGGCAATTTCATTCCTTACCCCACTGGCGGTGATATTTGTGGTGAAGATAATTCAGAGGACGGACAAGACAGAGATCAAAGAGGCATGTTTAGGTACGTGGAACCAATTACTTGAAATGTTATGTCACAAATTTATTGCTCTTGCTTTCGAAAGACCAAAAAGCAGCATTTTCACCATGGTTGCAGCACAAACTGAAGTTACTGAAGCTTTTTTATGACAACCAGACTTTTCTCTTTCTCGTTTTCTTGCTATTAAATATCTTTGCATGGGCTAACATTGGCCACCAAAAAGTACTTTATTGTGCTTTTCAACTCTGTGACCTACCATTACAGTCAATATGGTAGCATATTTAAGTTCATCTTAATCACAGGAGCTGTGAGTACTTACACACATTTAAAAATGCATGCTATCTGTTCAACTCTCAAACAGCATCTAGGCATTTCTCTCACACAGCAGCACTTTTCCCCTTCGTCATTTTCCCTGAGTCGAGAAGCCTGTTGAGGCGTTGGCACATCATAGAGCATTAAGAAAGTTTAACACAAATCCAATTAAAGAGACACAAGGAGATGAATCAGGTGGAGAGAGGGTAGCTCAGTGCATCTGTGTAAAGATTACAGTGCTCTGTAGAACTTAACAGGCCCATTACTGCCTGCAGAGCAGCACTTCTACAAAGCTTTATTGGCGAACAGGAAAACAACATCACTCAGAAGAACAAAGAACATAAGGAAGCCTGTTATACTGACAAGTTTGTACATGATCATACTGTCGTTTTGAACATGGCTCCAAAGCTACTTAATGAAAAGAAAAAGATCATGAAAGCAGTTTTTGGACTGGGCGTGCAGTTAAAAAAAAAAAGTTATATTTTTAACTACCTATAGACCTATTTATTTTTTCTTCCCAAGCTAAAAATCACATCACAGAAATGTGGCTTTCCCTGTATTTCCGCTAATTTATTAAGTTCAAAGTTGTCCCTAAGGGTCTTACAATTCTGAACGCATGAAACAAACTCTCAAACAGATATAATTGAGCTAGCATAAATTAAGGTTTTTGAGTTTGATTTTCACCCTTATAATACCAATGGGACTTAGTTTTGCTAATATATTGCATTTATTGTTTGATTTTCTTCCATTTTTCTTTGGAGGAAACACAATGTTCCCTTTGTAGAGCTGTCTAATAATCTTTTATCATTCCCAAACTCCTGCAGCTTAATTGCGCGACTATCTATTAGTCAGGATATAATGAGGCCATTTTGGAAGTTTGATTATATTTTATGACACAGAGATGATTCCGCAGTGATAATTTTTAATTTTGGTTGCAAAGCAAGAAGAATATTATTCATCATCTGAATGTGAGAGTTTGAGGCTCACACAGACGTTATTGTTTGGTGTGTGAAGAGGGAGTAATCTTCCAGTAAGTGAGACAATGAGAGAGTTATCAATAATAAGTGTCTGTGTGGTTTTTGCAATTTCGTTTGTTAAAGCTTTAACTCTCCAGGAATGTACACTACACACTGCTCTCCTGTTTAGTTATTGAATATCAAAAATAGGGAAACTGATGAAAATATTTGGACTGTCACCGTTAACTTGTTATATCAGGAGAAATTATTTCTCTATTAAGAGATTTTGTTAAAATCAATCCATTTTGTTAAATAAATGGCAGTAGTGATGTTTTTCCTCATTTGGTCTGCAATTTTCTGAAACTGCACTAGTGCAATCACTGGTGCAAACTCTGAGTTGCAAGTGCACATGGGTGTGAGCAATTTTGGTGGCCAGAGGCACAAGCTCAATCCTAGCAGCACGGCAAAGAGACTGAAGCAGGTTGAACACACTACTATTAGGAGGAAGAATGCAGTGTCAGCAGGTGCAGTTGTGGTGAGCTTAATTGCCAATTACATCACCTGCCACCCCCTGTAAAAGTAGCAGATAGAGAGTGAGTCCAGGCTAAAGTGGTGGCGCAATGTGTCAGCACAAATACACAGTATCCCATATACTCATATAAAGCATCTCAAATATGCTTCAAGGGAAAATGACATGCCTTTTATTTATTTGACCAGCTAAACAACTCCAGCTACTTTGACCCAAACTGGCTTGTTTGGTGCCAGGAGTAAGTGTAAAATAATCGACTGTCAAAACTGTGTCATTGCTACTGTTGGCTTTGGGCTAGTACAAGATTTATTAATACTTTAATGACCATCAGTAAACTGGACTACATATGAAAGAAAGCAGCTCGAGCAATACTTGAAAGTGCCAGGCCTCATCATACCGAGAGGGATCTGACAAAGGGAACACATTGCAATTTAATGTCCCATATTTGAACTGGTCAAGCGAAACATGTCTCATTTTGGGCTTTCATCTGATCTACAGAGTTTGCCCATAGTAACAAGCTGTTAAATAATATTGACACTGTGCTACTCTCAGCAGCCCATGAACCTAATTCATTTGGGTGCTGGCAACGTAGGGTGAATTCAATTGGCCTGCAGACTACCAGGATTAACCTACGAGGGCAGGCACTCTGGCTAATGATTAGCCTCAGTGGTTTGCTTCATAGCTAATTAAGTGCATGTACAGTTACAGTGCGTACCTGTCAACCAACTACAGTCCGCCTGCTTCCCATTACCAAAGTTGAGCTGAAACAGTAATTGCTTCACAGTCAGATTAGGCTATAAGCAGGTGCAATATTTTTGTCACCACTTCTGAAAGGAGACTTTCTGCACCTTCCCCTCCCTATTACATATCTGATAGATGTTTTAAACTATAAAGTTAGCACAGGTTTTTTCTCATTTTGGTGACAAACTTTTTTTAAGATTATTATTATCTGTACATTCAGTTGGATTTAGAGTATGACAGGGAAAGAATAGAGTTGAATGGAATGAAAAATCCGACCTTTTCATTAGGTTTTATAAAGGACATGTTCCAGCTATACAGTGATTGAAAGAATGTTTTCTGAAAAACTTGTGCATGAAAAACCTGTGCGTGAATGTATTTCTGTGTGTGTGTGTGTGTGTGTGTGTGTGTGTGTGTGTGTGTGTGTGTGTGTGTGTGATGCTTGTACATATGTTTGAAACCTGCTTACTACTGTAGCTGCTTAGAATTTGTAAGAGGCTGTTTCACACATACTGTAAATCCTGACGAGACAACCATCTGCCCAGCTGCAAGGGAAATTTCCATGCAACTAATTGGCTGTTTTATTTGTACAATATGTCAGAGTAAGTAAGCAACCTTCCAGACTGCACCTGGACTGCACTGATAGTAAAGTTAGTTCTTTTACTACAGGCATCATTGTTTCTATGAAACTTATGAAGAGAATGTATCAAATCTTGTGTCGACCTCGGTTCAACAATAAACTTCTGTGAGATACTTATTTGACTGTGTGTTTCAATCTTCCTTCTGCAGCGGTATCCCTGGCTCTCGCCTTGAATGGAGTCTTCACAAATACTATCAAGTTGATTGTTGGCAGGTAGGCTAAAAAAACACAGGCATTAAACATTCTCTTTCAGTGAAGTAATCCCTGTGAGCAAAAAGTACTGGCTTCAGACTACTCTGAACGCTCGATTTCCAACTGTTTTTTCTACTTTCAGCCCGAGCTGATATCGACTTGAATTTCTTTATATGGTCATCCGCTGCTAGCGTGAGAGTTCACTGCTCTCCTCCACTAACATTATGGCATTTTTCCATTGTTTTGGGTGTTGTCACGCCGAGCCGTGACTCCGTTACTAGAGTTGTTCCAGTACCAATACCGGTATTGGAAATGCCTCCGATTCCGCCTAAAATGCTGGATCAGGTTTCGGCAAGTACACAAGTCTATGCATTCATCCGATAACACATAATTTATTGATAAACTTTAAAGTAGTTTCACACCCAGATAAAACAGCAGTTTTCCCGGAAATCATAGCAATCATATCACATCTATGCAGGGTTAGAAGTATACAGTTGTTAAACTCTTTTTTTTTAAGGCAATGGTATCGGATCAGTATTCAGCATCGGCTGATACGCAAGTTCACGTATTGGAATCAGTATTGGGAAGGAAAAAATGGTATTGGAACATCTCTATCCATTATACAGCACTGCAAAGTAAAATAAGTTGTTCACCTGCTGGAGGTGTGCTGGTTGTCTGCAGCTCTTCATCAAACATCATCATCACTGTGGCTGTTTCTGCTTGTACTATTCCTCCCTGCATTATTTCTAACTGATCCGCTGAACGAAGAGCTCCAAATATCTCCATATCTTGTTATTTCAACTGGTTTTTAGCGCCGCTAACGAAGCTCTGCTAATTCACTGAGGAGCATGTTTCACTTCCTGTATAAAAGTCTCCTGTTATTTAGTCATTTAAAAGCTTTTAATTTGAAGCAGTAAAGCAGGAATTGTTAGGTTTTCGTCGGCTGCAACTTAACATGATTCTGATATGTGCTGCCCCTCAGCAGCTTTTGGAAAGCTGGCCAATCAGAACAGAGTGGGCTCATCAGGAGGGGGGCCTTAAAGAGACAGGCGCTAAGACTGCCTGTTAAGAGACAGAGGCCAAACTGAGGGGCTGCATAAAGGGCCAGTATAAGATAAATGAGTTTTTTGAACTGTGAATCATGCAAAACTACTCTAGTGGAGTCCCACAATAAAAACATAGAGCTGGAAATTAGCCTAATAGGACCCCTTTAAGATGTAAACTCTGCAGAATGCACTTGAGAACACTATCATGAATATATTCAGGAAAAAGTAAATGGAATTCTCTCTACCAGCAGTGCAGTAACCGTCTTTTGGGTTGTGTTTGATTTCCCAGACCCAGGCCCGATTATTTCCAGCGTTGTTTTCCAGATGGACAAGTGAATGCGAAGATGCTGTGCACTGGAGAGCCAGATCTGGTCTCCGAGGGACGCAAGAGCTTCCCCAGCAGCCATTCCTCCTGTGAGTACCAGTCCAAGCAGATCATTGCCAGCACTTGCAACACAGTGCCAAGAGATATATTACAACGTACTCATTAAAACAGCACACAACTGTAACTCTTCACTCAGTTTGATCTTGATGCTCTGAGCAACATTTCACCAAGTAAAAAATATCCATGTGTGTGCTGACTACAAAAGGTGTTTAACTCACATTTCAAAGTGATAATCTTGTTGCCGTCTCTCTTCAAAGGTAATTACATCATCGATGACATCAACAGTAGTTTTGAGTTATCATTCAATTTACACGTCCTGTGGTGACTCGTCGGGTAGCTCATGAGTTTGGTTGATTGAGTCAAGCATATTCAGTCATGATCATTTGGTTTATGTATGTACACCCACTGTTTCAGCTTCATCTGACTTCATGCTGTGTTCAGCTGTGCAGACCAATGTGGGACACTGGATATCTTTTCAGTCATATTGCTTTCCAAGCTGTTTTCACTTCAGCAGCACGTTAAATAATTCAGGTGTTTTTCTGTTGTCCAGCGTATGAATACTAAGTAGTATGCATGGAGTGTTTGCTGTGGGCCACACAGATGTTAGCAATGTTGAATAAATTCTCCACATTATACGGTGCAGCAGGCATGTAAGGACTGTATTTCAAAAGAGATATCTTTCAAAACCATCACTTTAAGTTCAGTTTATTTTATTTGACATGGACATCACAACAGCATTTGAACTGCAACATACAATTATGCACAAGCACCAGATGCACTGTATTTAGTGTTTATAGCAAACGCTAATTTACAACACCTGTACACAGGAGGCTTTTTACAAAATTTAAAAAAGAAAAAAGGATAGAAAAAAAGATACGAAAGTAAAATAAAAATACATACACAAATACATACACAAAAGTACAGGTGTGAATATATGTGGCCTTTCTGCTGTTGAACATTGCAACAAAACATACATGTGACTGCATGGCTTTGAAGTTTCTTTTCTCTCTTGCTCTAGCCTCTGTGTGCCTCAGAAAAGTCCACCAACGATAACATGCTAACTTCTACTATCTCCTACTATCTATTCTGCAAAATCAAAAATATATTTTATATCCTCCAGTGAGCTGTGCCCCAACCGTGGCATGCTTGATATTTATATTGTTTGCTTTTGTTCAAAATTCTCATTACATCCCCACTCTAGATTCACATTCACACTCAACAAGTAATTATGCAGGGTTCGTAAGTATTGCATGAATGTGTAAATAAGCAAATGGTTGCATTTAGCTGAAGCGTTTAATTGTCAACCATGGTAGAGAAGTGAAAATCCTAGGAGCCATGAACATCTTGAACTCATATTTTTTTTATATTATACTCTAATTAAAGTGGTAATATTCAAGTTCAGGAGTTGTTGAGAGGTGGAGTGGTGTTGTTTGTGTGCAAGAAACACGGTGCTTGTCAAATGGTTTTGTGAATGTGTTTAATTGCCATCCTACTGCGAGTGTGACTGTCTTGAACCTCTATAAAAGGCTACAAATCAAACATGGGATTAAATGGTCTTTGTGCATAACAGTAACATGGGAAAATACCGTAATGGATGACTGTGTGCCTCCATGAGCCATGTAGAGTGAGAAATAGCGTAGGTGCTGGAAATGTTGCACTGACTTTAAAAAACGCTGTAATTTCATGGTCCAGACTGATTTCAAATAGATGTTTTAGTATAACATTAAAGCAGCTTCTCAGGCACCTGCTTTAAGAAAGAAATGCTTTGAAGTGCTGGCTGTGTCCCATAAGAAATGGCAGAGAGGGACACTGCTCTGTAATTCACTGCAGCGCTGTGTATGGATTACATTCATCTGTGTGGCAGCTCTAATAGCCTTATGTTGTTGAGCTGTGAGTGAGAAAGTGATTGAGAGAACTGTGTGATGGGGACACAGGGAGCACCCATATGCCAGCCCGTCTGGAGAGCAGAAGAAATCCAATTTCCTGTCTGTGTCCCTTTTCACTGAGACAACGCTCGTTGGACCTTGCATAAGTAACAGAGCTTTTACGCAGACGAATATGGCCATAGGCAGGGAATAGGGCCAAACAAATGACAATAATGAATACAACCTGATTCAAAGTGGCATCTGGCTGTAACACAACATCACTTCAGGCTGCTTTGAAACCTGAAACACTGACTCTAGGTAAAAGAAACTGTTTTGCATTTGGAGGCTGCTTAACTTCCCTTGATGATGCTGCATGGTCTACATTATAGAATAACACCCAAAATAATCCATCAGAATCAGCCAGGGCAAACATAAAAATATAGAGCAGGCTTCAGTGTTTGATGACAGCTATTTTTTTTTAAAAGCACACAAACTATTATTGCATTTCAAAGTTTTTAAAGCCGCTCAGGTTTTCTGTGATTAGATTTCTTTTCCTCACCTCATAGCAAAGTGACAAAGTAACATAAATTGGAGAAGACAGGTCCCAGAAAGAGAAAAACAAAGAGATAAATACAAACTCCTGCGGACCCACTGCACCAATATACACAGTGGTAAAGCAAGCAAGCCCTAAAGCAGTAGAAGCAAATGATCTCCTTCTTATTCATATTCATCTCACCATCCTCCTCTGTGCATATTAAACCATTAGATATGATCAATTAATATGCACTTTTAAAAACCATCTGCCATCCTACCATCTACGTTCTCCTCTATGCCTAAATGATTCCTGTGAGACAGACCTAATCACATTTTTGAATCTCCACACTGCTTCTTTCACTTATACATAACCATCTATATTAAATTAACCACAGCTTGGATTGTACATCATATTAGTTCAGTGTCTGGAGCACATTACCCTTCCGCAAAGTGTGCTCTCATATGTTTACTGTTACTCACTCAGGCACACTTCAGTTTGGAGCGTCCGAAGAGGTAGAGGAACAGATTGTCCAGGAGCGCAGCCGCAATTATACAGCACTGATAATGAGTTCCTGTTGATGCCGTTGCATGTTAATGGATGATAAAGGGTCAGAGGTCAAATCAGAAGGGACAGAGAGGGGGAAGGTATAACCGCTACTGTCAGTGTGTGTGGTTAGACAGTTTGCGTCCGTGTGTGGTCAGGTAGTTCAATGATAGCTATTTCAACAGGATAGAAAAGAAAAGAGGCTGCTTTTATCCAAATTATTAGTCTGCAGAACCTTTGACCAGAGTATGACTCCACTCTTTGAGTGTTCCTCCACTGCTTCACTTGTCAAAAACCAGGTTCAACAAGACAGCTCTTTATAAACTAAACATGGCTTCCTTTTTAGACATACAGTGTGCTGTACTTCACTCTGTTACCAGCAATCCCTTCATGCTTCTTTACTCATCTCGTTCAGAGCTGCCTTTGTGATAGCTTTGCCACAACCCTATGCATATATACACAAAATTAAATTGTACAAT
The DNA here is from genome assembly GCF_914725855.1 of Thunnus albacares. Classification (NCBI taxonomy): domain Eukaryota; kingdom Metazoa; phylum Chordata; class Actinopteri; order Scombriformes; family Scombridae; genus Thunnus; species Thunnus albacares. Next base: position 8,301,804 of record NC_058119.1, read on the forward strand.
GGGTTCTGTTTCAGGTATGAAAACAACAACAACATGCAAAATGCAGTAACAAGTATATTCACACTGGAAAAATAACAAACTGGAGAGTATGATGTTGTATGATGAATGCCAACATGCATTGCACAAACTGTTGTCCCACAAGGTAACACATAATGATAACGAAAACATTACCGACGGCTGCATATATATATCTTTTTTTTTTCATTTCAACTAAGAGAAAGAAAGCGCTCAGAGAATGTATCCCCTCCAAGGCTGAACAATCCTCTTAATGTGATTTTAATTACAGAACATTTGTAAAATATGTAGGAATTAATGTCTTTATCTGCATCAAAATTTATAATACAAACTTTTCTTCAAAGTACATTTCATAGAAACCCTAATCCTGTGCAGAAAATTGTAGTTGTTATTAGAAGAATAACAACTGCAAAAAATGTTTAAAAAAAATATGACAATGACCAACTTGTGACAACTAAGTTATGTCCATTTTAATTTATCATGCTGCTCTACCACCATCTGTAGCTACCACATCTCCATCATTTTAGGAAAACAAACAAATGAATAATTTTTTTTAGATTTATCCAACTATATTTAAAATGTGGTAAAAATGGGATGAAATAAGTAAGTGATGACACAAATTGGTAACACATTTCCACAGAGGAGAAGAAATATCAATATACTCATTGAAACGTCTAACCCAGTGGTAGGCAAATAATGGCCCATGGGCCAATTCTGGCCCACCAATAAAAATATTTGGCTCCATAAGCTGAAGTTTTCCCTCTTATAGATGACATCAAATTTTTACAACACTCTTCATAAATCTACAGTAGATAAACACTGGGCACATGTAAATCCCAATAAATATGACCTTGTAACATCTTATAAACTTATGAGTTGAATAACAGGTAAAAACATCATTTGGTCCATCTGAGCAGAACAGATTTGTGTCAGTAACAGTATTGTGAAGTCATGAAGCAACTCACTTTTTATTGTGTGTGGATAAGTTGTCAATTACATTTCTCTTCTCATACTGTAACACCCAGGATATGTTCATGTTCATGAGTCATTTTTTGCCAGATGAGTATTAATATAAGCTGCTGTTACTCTATTAGCCTTCACTTCCTGATGGGATTTATGACAAATGCCTACAGATACAACCCTAAAACTGCTTTTTATAAACCAGTTTTATTATAATGTAATAATAACTTAAAAGAAGAAACGAAACATATCAACAACATATTAGGAAATGTCACCACACCCGTACAACATCGGTCCCTCATGCAATGAACCTCTTCCAGCAGTATAATCTAAACCATTTTCCAAAATACAGGGTTTTGGAGCTGGAGGGAGCGGAGTATCTAACTCAAAGCTAGTTATATTGTCACTCAGTATGACAGCTTATTTCAGATACAGAGTTAACAAAGTTACACAGATGATAGATAATGTTATTTTCTCCAAAATCACCCAGTATGATGTTTGATATGCCTTCAAATACACCTACAGTGGAATTACTGTGTCATATTTATTACTCATTGTTCTGATACAAAAATTTACATCCGTCTTTCGTTATTTCTCACTGCCTTTTCAAATTTTTGTCTCTAGTGCGTCTGATTTCTGCCATGTTTACACAAATCACCACCCCCATTTGCTGTTGAGAAATGCAATCAGACTCACAGTGCTGGGTTCATCTTCACTTGGAACTTCTGAACAAACCTTGTGCTTGTTTGAAGATGAAAAAAGATATCGCACTGTGCTCATCATTCTCATTAGGCATCTTTGTTTTGTCTCGGGGGAATTACTCTTTGAGTCTTTTAAAATGCATGAAGTGGATTCATTACTATAATGTTTTTCCCCTTGTTGCCCTGCTCTCTGTCCTCTGGCCTTTTGGGGACTTCTGCTGCCTCTTGAGTAGCATCCCTCAGTGGTTTTTAGGTACATCTAGTATTCATCGGTTAACCTTGCTGCTGCAAATATATTGGCTTAGCCGATGATGGTAATTTTACATGTAGAAATGTGTTTTTGTGTCTCTCTGTGTGTGAAGACACAGCCAGCCAGTGTCATGTATTATGCATTTCACCGAAGTATCTCTATTAGTGTAATCCGCAAGATGTTGACTCTCTGTGTCTGCAAATATATTGGTTGTATGCAGTATGTACAGTTATACTTAAAGGATTTCATAAATCATGTGCCACTTTGCCTTATGATATGTTTGTTGGCAGCTTTGCTTTGTTTAACTGGCACATCTTTACACAGCTGTGTGTTACAATTCTATGTCAGGTGACCAGGCCAACATCAAAGCCAACAGAATATTGTTTGCAGTCTCTTCTGTTTCTCTGTCTTGATTAGCACCTACAGTACATTGCCATAAATAGTTTAAATAGAAAATTAGCAGGTTTTTAGAATCTGAAACTGACAACGTTTAATCATTATTTTTTAATTGGTGAGGTAGAGGTAGAGCGAGTCATCCACTAATCAGAAGATCGGCGGTTCAGTCTCCGGCTCCTCCAGTCTGCATGTCAAAGTATCCTTGGGTAAGATGATGAACACTGAATTGCTCCTGAAGACTGTGCCATCGGTGTGTGAGTGTGTGTGAATGATGAGAAACTCTTCCTGATGAGCACCTTGCATGGTAGCCTCTGCCATCAGTGTATGAGTGTGTATGTGAATGGGTGAATGTTGGCATGTAGTGTAAAGCGTTTTGAGTGTTCAGAAGACTAGAAAGGCGATATATAAGTGCATTCCATTTGAAACGTACATACATTAGCTGGTATTTGGGAGATATACTTTACATAAGCCCACTGAAATGCTTTACAGTCTTTATTGTGTTTTGTGGTTTGTTCTTGTCTAAAGACACATAACTGCCCACCCACTGGTGAATACATGCTCACCCTTTCAGTGGTGTTTCCCTGCCCTCCACTCAGAGCATGCTATGATAAGCTGCAGCCCCTATCACTCTGAGTGAATAATGATAACAGATAGTATCTGTAAATCTTGTACCTGCTAGATCCTAAACTTTGTTTTGTGTGCTGTCTTTACAGGGGTATACAATGTTGGTGGTGGTTTTCATAAACCATACAGAACTATAGAAGAAACAAAGTAAAACACAATAAACTATGTATTAATATCGAAATAATATAGATGAAATTGTACATTGTGACAATGAATTAAATGTTTTTATCTCTATGTGTCAATGATAAGGGATCATCTCCTCCTCAAAACCGGGGAAATAACTTTGGAAATGTGTGATTTTCTCATGTAAAACTAGTTTGGGGTGCTCAGTCAGCAAACTGAGCCAGTGGTTTATGGATAAGTTAGTTATGTCATTCCAAATGAGTAATGTAATCATCTTACCTATGGTTACAGCTATTAAAATGAATGATGTGAGCTGCTGTGTGATTGAAATGTAGAGAGGTTACCCAGAAGTGAGATGGATGGCCATAGAGGAATGCTGAGGCGGAGGATCTTGGCTAGCTAGTTCATGATCCCAGAACAGAAGGACTGGGTGGGAAACAGAGGCAGAAAAACACAAAAGTAATTTGTCTGTTCATTGACGCTTTGTGGGTGGTGATGACTATGGAGAGGCTATTACATATCACAGGGTGGTAATTAATTTTAGCATGTTTAATATTTTTCCTGCTCTCCATATGGAATGATTTAATGGGATGAATTTATTAACTTGATTAATAAATTTAACTACTGGTCCACTTTAAAGCTTAAGCTATTAAAATCACATCACACCACATAAACCACCATATGGTTTCTGTGGCTGAGGTTGTATAGGTCATCCACCATAAGGGGCCCAGGCAGCAACATGAGCTTGTCAGGCGGGACCCATGTTATATAAGTCAAATGTGCCAGTTTTAAGAACATGTTAGCTGGAACATACATTCTATGTCTGCATGTAAGCAAATGTACACCGTGGCAGAAGGTTTGCACTTCGGTTCCTCTGTGAGCCTCTATAACCTGTATGGGCGCCAGAAATGTTCAGATGTGGCCTTGCAGAAGCATAATTCCCACATTCATGGGACCCACACAGTTTACTTTTCAAGCTCCTGGCTATGTGTTGGCCATGTTGCCCATATTTATGACCTTACATGGACATGTTGACTGGGGAGCAACAACAAGAAAACATGCAGTTCACCATACATAACAAAAAATCCCACATTAGATTCAGCCCTGCTAAAGGATTCATTATAGAAATCAATTTTAAAGTAATTATGCAATCAAGCAAACTACATAATATCCATCATTTCCAAGGTGGGTGACACTGTATAACCGTTTTTAATAAATAACCCAATATCAGCCTATACCAGCCATCCAATATATTCATCTGAATTGTCTAATAGAAAATACAGAGTTCTTAATGGAGCGAACTCCTGCTCCACGACAGCAGAACAGCCAAGACGACAGCTGGACTTTCTGCCTCTGCCCTCTCTTCCCACCATCCCTCCTCTCTCCCCCTCTCTCTACAGGCTAAACACGTGTTTCGACATCCTTAGTATTCTTGGTCCGTTTCGGGGTTGAGTGACAAATGGGCTGCTGATGGGTGCTGATGGGTGCTGTTTGGCCCGCTGCGGCAGTAAACTAATGACCCTGTCTCAGCACCACCTTTTACGGCTCCATCATGCTACCTTTAATTCATACAATTAGACTGTTTGATGAAGCCACTGTTTCTCTTACACTAACCTAGTAAGTAAGACACAGACCCCCTTCAGCACAGCATGACCAGTAGCTCAGTCACATTTATTTTAGTTTTCACTGTGACCTCAGGCGTTCAGGTGTTAGTAGACTTTTCCAAAGGAGAGCTGCAAGATTAACTGAATGTTATGGATTGGCTTTTTATTCATATATCTACTTTATACTTCTCAAATCCTGGAGTGAGGTGTAATTTGGGACTCACATAGTCTCTTTTGTTATCTTACTTAGACAGCGTTTGCATAGAGGCCACTCATTAGGAACCTAATTTTGTGCTGTAAATTGGCTTAGGGATACACACTAATGTCACATACACACTCCTCTTTGCACATCTCTAAATAGGTCTCCTTCAGTGTGCAGGGTGTGCTGTGTTTAGCTGTGTAGATGTGGTTTGTCTTACCCTGCTCTCAGACACCTGTCGCACACAGTGACTTAGTATGGATGTATTTGCCTAACAGACTGAAATTTCATCCCTCAGTGAGCTTACCTGTGAATAGGTGGCAGTGGACAAACTGCAAATCTGCCTTCTTCATTATGTTTTTCTGTCTTAAACAATTTGTTATCACACCAATGTTGTCCCTGTCATTGCTGATTTTATTCTTTTGCACTGACACCTGTTGCAAACTTGACCATCAGACTGAGATATTATTGCCTCACCATCAGTATAATCAAGAGGCTTGACTTTTACAAGGCAGTCCCTTGAGGCACAGTCAAATTTAATGCACTGGTCACAGTTTTCACTGCTGATATACAAGAGGTTGCTACAGAGAGGATGAGAGTTAATAATCTGAATTTGAATGCTGCTTGACCTCCTGTCTCTTTTTTTTTCTCTTTGTCTGTCCACTTCTCTCCCTGCTAGTCGCTTTCTCTGGTCTTGGCTTTACCTCCTTTTACCTGGCGGGGAAGCTGCAGTGTTTTACGGATCAGGGTCGGGGGCGTAGCTGGCGTCTCTGTGCCATGGTGCTGCCCCTCTACAGCGCTATGATGATTGCACTGTCCCGTACCTGCGACTACAAACACCACTGGCAAGGTTAGGCTAACAGCACAGACACAAGCCTGAATATCATTTTCCTGCATTAATTAAAATTACTGTCAAATGCTGTTTCCTCTTAACTTACACACTGTTAAATCTGCTTGTGTCAGCCTGAGAAGCATTGCTGCCGGCTTAAGACACTTTTATAATTATTATACAGATAATTTAAGGCAAACCCTGAGTGATGCTCATTTCAAACAGATGTACTCTGGTAATCTCACACATTTTTAACTTAATCAGCATGGCTGACAAATCAAGGAATACTCAAGAGTGTACAGTAAATCAGGATGAGCTTGCTTGCTTGCTTGCACAACAGAGTAATTGTGTCTTATAAGGCTGCTATAACATAATGACTGGTTTTGATTTCTCTGAAAACTGCCTCAAATGACAGTGAAGTGGCTTTTAATTCAGCAGCCTGGAAGGAAAATTACAATTATAACCTTCTGTTTTTCATATCTGTTCTAAGAGGACTGGAGGGAGACTTTGAGGGATACAGGGAGGGGAATACATACTATGTGGGTGGTGTGTGGGAGAGAATATATGGTAATATGATGACAGCACTGTCATATGGTGTTAATTAGTTTTAGAGAGCCATATGTTCCCGGGGAGCAGGGCAGCTACATCACAGACAACTCTTTTAACAACCAGAATTTATTTATATCAAAAGCACAACACATACAATAGTTATAGGCCAGCTGACCACTTTCTGAGTCCCATCAGTACTTCTCAGTTATAGTCTTCCTACTTCCTCTACTCAGAAAATTTTGTAAGTAAGCAGCAACGGTGCAGCCAATTTAACTTGAGGCGCCCCACTCTGCACTCAGTGTAAACACAAGCTGGGAGCCCCCATTAGCCTGGCTGCTGAGCCATGTTTGATGGATGCTAATATTCTCACCATCCCTTTGCACTTTGTAGGTGCACTTTGTCCTCGGGGGGGGAAAGGCAGGGCTTCCAATCACTGTCTCAATGAGGCCAACATTGCATCAAGTCACAGTCTATTAAATTCAGTTGACAGGAGTCGATGAAACATTCACAGAGCAAGCTCATGCCTTTTATAGTTTCTGAATGGTGGAAATTGATGTTATATTATATTTCATTTTATCCAGAAGGAGAAAATAAAGAGTGTGTTGAGATCTATGGAAATATATATTTTTGATATCATGGAAGCGTCTACTTCAATTGCTCCAGATACCAGCTGGCGATGTCATTTTGATCTATACCCAGCGATACAGGCTTAATATTCACTATGGCAGTGTGATAGTATATGATGTATTATAGTTTAAAGGGGGCAGGTATAATCTGAAGCTATTCAACATAGATGACAAAGTGACAAAGACAGTCTGTCCAAAGACATGTGAGCCCAGTGCTCAGTAGAACAGAGTCATCGCTTTGCCTTTCATGTTTATTTTCATCATCCTCTCAATTAGATGAAGAATGAAGATGAAGAATGCTCACTGCGACACTGTAGCACATACAGTAATGTCTAATTACTTGTACTCATTCTGAAGAGCAGGTGTTAATTTGCTTCCTCCACATAGGCTAAAATTAACTATAGATGCATACCCTAAAATATATGTGTTTTTGTGACTTTACAGACGCCTTTGTTGGAGGAGTGATTGGGTTACTGTTTGCGTATATCTGCTACCGCCAACACTACCCACCCTTTCTGCATATGGACTGCCACCTGCCTTATGCCAGCCTGGCTGCCGCCGCCCACGCGCCCTCACATCCCCAGGACGACCCGCAGCCCACTGACAATGCCACCACCCTTCCCCTGGAAGGCTTGACTGAAGGGCCAGTATGACTAGTGGCCACCACCGAGACTCCCCCCAACACCCTCACCAAGCCACCAAGCTCACCTCCCCATTCCCAGTGACTGACTGGCTCTTGTATACATTCCAATGGACAGTAATACACCTTACCCATCTCCATTTTGTCTCGGTGACGCCTACATTTTCTTGTTTGTTCATTTTGTTTTTATATCTGGTTCTTGCTCAGCAGCCGTGAAAGTCTATATTTAGATGTGATGTATGAGAGGAACCTATGAATATGGGACATCACCACTGAGAGGGGAAGAGGCAAAAACATGCTGAAAACCTGAGGAAACAGGTCTTACTAATGGCTGTGGAGGAAAATTCAAATATTGCCAGTTTTTTCTTAATGGGGAATGTGGTTGGCAGATTGCTTGATGCTGGAGTGTTTTTAATGTTTGGTTGTTAAATGATTTGGACAGAAAGTTGACAGAAACCCAGAGAAATCCCTTGAAATGTCACAGCAATCAAATCGTAAAATCATACCGATTAAGCTATTAATGATATATGTCACAGATAAATAATGGATTCAGTAGCAGCCAGTGCCAGAACCGTGATATTCTGCTTTTTAAATTTAGACATTTAGGCTGAGGACACCAATGTTTTGGTCTTAAACTCAAGGACTACTCTGGATTCACATATCCTCTGCTTTTAATAATTTTTGGTTGTCCATGGCAACATAATGATAAATATAGAACCAATACCCACTTGGAGAGAGGCGCTGGTCCATGTCAAGCCAACCTGACTCTTACTCTCCTCAATTCCCCCATTTTTTATTATTCCATTCCTTCCCATTCTCTTGGGCTTATTTAGTTTTCCAGTGCAATCCTACATATCGCCCCTCTCCTGTTCCTCTTCCTCCCCCCTTCACCATCTAACTTTATTTTTCAGAAGCCCACCATTTAACACATGTTCCCAGAGGTTGCACAGGGACATAGAGCCAAATTGTAGCTCAATGAGTGCAATCAATAACAGGCAGGTGGAAATACCGTGGTGGAAGTGTGTCTGGGAAGGCACAAACTCCAATCTGATCCTGCATTAATCCTCATTAAGTGAGGTCAGCCACAGCTGCACATGAGGACATTAGGACTATATGAGGTGCCCCAAGGACTGCCCAAGCATTGCAAATGGCTTTCAGTCTGTAGACTGTAGCCACACAAATAGACAATCTAGCATTCAGGAGATGACAGACCTGAACCCGAGACAGTTTTAATGTATTATTCATACATTAATGTTCCATTATTTATTAATATTTTGCGCCTTAATTTAGGGAAAGCGTGTTGAAATGAAGCAGACACCAAAGATTTGTAGCTTTTTCTGCTTGGGTTGTATGTGCCCTGTTATGCTTTATTAACGGAGATGACACATAGCCAGATGACTGGTTCCCTTTCATCGACAAAGCAATTTGTAACCTCTTACAAGTTTCGTTAGAAAATGATGGATCATTTTGTTGCCTTGGTTACTGTGTCTTTTTTGCCATTGCTGTGACATTAATGGGAAGGTAGAATCTCAGTTTACCTCCGAACCCACCATGCTACTAGGAGGGCAAAGAATATACATTTGCACTGAAAAGCGAGGGCGAAAAACAGGAGACTCACATAAAAACAACTTGATTTCAAATGAGTAGAAAGCCTAATGTAGAAAGGTTATTTTGTAATTTTATTATCTTACCAGGATGTTATTCAAGCCTATTTTTTTACATTTGTCTGTCTCCACTGTCAACAGACCCGACATGTTTTTGTAGACAGCCTCAGTTGAGACAGCCGTAACTTCAGCTGCTGTTTGCATAATTCTGGGCACAATTTGGCTCGCGGCACAGTAATAGACAGGGGAAGCTTCACTCTGTTCAAAATTCTTTTAAACATCATTCACTCAAATCAGCTTCAATTAAGCCTCTATCACTAATGCAGCCCATCGGCAGCTTCTTAAAACTATGTGTGTGTCTGTGTGCAGGTTTTGACAGGGCCTATCCCACGCCGATGCAATACAAAATTAAACTTTCCTGGCGTCTTCACCAGAAGGAAAAGGTGCTCGGCTCTGCACATCAGACTCTGTGACGGGACTTGACGAGACTCTGAGAGTCGACTGAGAAAATTGTAACCGGCTTGAGACTTTCAGCACAGGCCTGGAGATCTGTGACTGTGAAGATTTTGACATCTTGAGGCAGATTTGGGATGAATTGATTGTGACACAGATGCGTTATGTTATATAGACCTGCATTTGCCTGACTTGACAGCCTGATGTTTGAACTTTGTCATTTAGTTTTCTCCTATTCAATGGTACAGTGTATATTGGAAAAAAAAAAAAAGTTCAGAAGTCACGTCTGTGGGAGTATTTTTCTGTCATCAACGTTTAAGATTTAAGTTCTCCACCTTTAAGTCATTCCATGATTTGTTTTGATTTGGTGCTATAGATACTTTTGTAGCAGTAGGTGTTACTTTTTTCAAACAGTGGATGTGTCACTTTGAGATGAAACTTCAATAATTTTCTACAGAGAAAGAAAAAATGATTATAATACATGTTTCTTTTTTCAAAGCAGATTGTAAAGGGCAACATATGCTTGTTACTCTGTGATACTTTTTTTCAGTCATTTCACCATCCCAGGGACTGAAGGGATAAAAGTAACTAAAAATATTAAAGAATAATGAAATTATTATCGATTATAATGAATAGATGTCTGAAGAAAAAAAAAAAGAGTGTAAGACTTAAGAATCTTTGTTCATGGCATGCCAGTTCCATTTGTGAGAAAAGACTGTTTTCTATGAATAAGCATGTCTGGCTGTGAGAACTCTTTGAGCTGTGTTTTGCTGTTTATATAGGCTATTTTATGTACAATGAAAGACTGCCGCTGTGTGAAATTTGTCCACGAAGAAAACAAAGGAGCCTACAGTAACGTGTCTTGTCATAGTGGGATTGTTGGAGCTCTGGGCCACTCCACTTGAATTCAACTTTGGAGAGTAATCACAGTTTAAGGATGTTTATATTAAAATCAGAACAATAATCAGAACATATGTATTATTCCCTATTATATGCAAATGAGCAATCCCACATTATGCAGCAGCAGGCATTTGAATGAGCTAAACCCCAAGTTTAGTTAAATTAATTTACGCTTCGACAGACCTGCTGTCAGATTGCACAGTGTTACTGAGACAGTGTGAACTCTGTTCTAAGTGTGTGTTGTGCTTCTCTGCATCAGTTGTGTTGCACTCTTGTTTAGGGAGTTTCCAATAAAGGTGTGTATGCTTAAAACTGTCTCTTACTTTTCATATCAGTAAGACTTTTTCAACCTTTATTTATTCAGGGAAGTTTCACTGAGAGGAAGCCTCTCTTTTGCAGGAATGCCCTGATCACATTCACACCTGGAAGCTGTCCAGTACAACAACAGTTTGACCTGTTGGCCACTGAACAGCTCTACTGGAACAGTTATGGTTAATGGGCTTGTTCAAGGGTACCTCAGTGGTGGTAATGAGGGAGGAGCGACACTGCTTTTCCTTTTCCCACCCGGATTTATCCTGCCGGTTCGGGGATTGAACCGACGACTTTCCAGTCACAAGCTCGCTTCTCTAACCTTTAGTCCACCACTGCCTAAGCTTTAATCAGACAAAGTTTCTTTTTAAACTGATTGTACCTATAATGTTACCACTTCTTTTTAAAGCAAAAAAAAAAAAAAAAAAGATTCATGGCAATGTTGGTCTTTATGATGGTTATATCACTTTGGTTCATGTAATTTGGATATTCATGGTCCTCAGAGGATGGAGTCTGGTGACTGGTGATCCCCTGACTTTTCCTCTAGTGCCACCATGAGGTTAACGTTTCTGTTTTTTTAGTGAAATTTCTGCCAACAGCAGGTCAAAATTTAATATTTTCAAATACTACAAAATGAATGACATTCCCATCAGTCACTTAACTAAGATGGTGAACATGGTTAACATTGTGTCTATACCCGATACACACCAGCATGTTAGCAAGCACCCCTGATACTTACTGTCAAGACTGCAATAAAGATTAAAATGAATTTGGTTATCCTGAAGGGATAAAAATTAAATCCCTGAATGATTTCATAGAAGCTTTTAACCCTCATGACCTTGTTAGTCATGAAAAGTATTCCTCCATGAATAACAAGACAAAGACGCCACAGATCAATAAGGCTGTTGTTGATCCCAGACATCTGCCCTCTTCACTGTGCTGACAAGCTGTCGTGATTGTATTGTTTTCAAAGCTTATTAAGGTGTGATAAAAATTTGTAAAGAGCACAAGGCCTGAAGGTAGCAGGGTTAAAAGAGAAAAGAGAGAAAGAGAAAAAGCCTATTTCATATGTACACTTGGCTAGTAGAAAACTTTTGAGTGATGTCTGGTAACAATCCATCCAATCAGACCCAGGAGTGCTGCAGCAGCCAGTTCTGTAACAAGTGGAGAAAGTTAGTATGCTGAGAGATCCTTATGTGAAAGATCCTGGCTTCACCTCACACATGTGACTACAAGGCTCCAAATATCTGATTAGGTGATACAAGGAATGAGCTAAGAAATAAATTACAATATAATAATAATATTTTTAGATTTAAAGTCTCTTAATTTGCCCACTGTTTCCAAATAATTGGCTCAAAGTCTTCCTGCATATGGCAAACACCAATTTTCCTCTTTGTTTAGAGTTGATAGTGAATTGTTAAAATGGCATAATATGTAATGAGAGTTGCTCCTGCTAGGTATCTTAGATACTGTCGTTTCAAGGCACATCGAGCACTCACACAATAAAACACCCACATACATTGTTGCTCCTGAACAACTCACACTGAATCCTTACAAAGACTATGTGCTGTGTGATTATGTGTTATTGAGGTAAATTATGCACAAAATACAATCTTGTTTAGCCATACAGATGAATAACATTTGATATAGCAGCAAAGAGCTGCCAGTCAGTTACACATTTGTTTGTCTTGGAAATAGAAGAGATGGTTTCCTTTCAGTATGTCAGTGATTAGAGTGCTCAATCAAAGCCAAGTGAGCCATCCTTCAAAACATCCATATTGTTTTCCTGTCAAGGGCAGCTCCCCGCCTCTGGATGAGCAGTGCCATTATGGCAGCCAAATCAACCTGGATCTAATGCATCAAGAGTCAGCTGGCATCTAATATCACTTAACATTGCAATACCCTTCAAGATGCTGCACATAACACTCCATCATACTCTATGTGTTCAAAGGAGCATTTAAATGGAGAATTCATGAAACTGTGTATATTAGTTCACATCTAATGACCACAAACTGAAAAGTTTGACTGGTTGAGATTTTATCTGATCAAAAGAAGAATAAGAAAAACATAAAACCAGTTTCGGATCGCACATTCTGTCTTTGTATGTCTTACAATAGGATATGCTAGTAACAAAGACTATAGTATATTATTCAGTGATAATGTTATTCAATGAAAATGACATAATTGAAAGGCTATGGGTCAAAATCTCAACAGCAGAGATGCCATTTACTATGAGATATTTGCTTTTAAAGGTTCTATATGTAAGAATCAGAAATTCCTTCTCATTAGTAACACTGGTAGTCGTTAAGTGAGCTGCAGGGTGTTTCTAGTTGGAAAAGTTAGCATAGTTTTTGTTATGGTGGGTGCTGGTCATCTGTTGACGTTAGCGGGAAAGAGGCAAGGCACTTGAGAGTGCTCAAAAACATCACATCCTTTGAATTTTCACAGAAAAATTGGCCCGAGTCCTTCACATAGAAATCAGTCCACAGGCAGTTACAGTCAATCAAGGAAGTCGGGGAACTTCTCATTTTTTAAGTTATGTTACAACCCATTCACTCATTGGCAATAAAAAATGATTCATACATGTAAATTGCTTCATAATTCTTACATATAGAACCTTTAAATAAGATTCCTGACACTCAGGCATTTAACCAATTTCATGGCCCACAAGCCCAGAAATGGTGGGAAAACAAGTCCATTTAATCCTTACTACCTGAAATTGCAGACAGAAAAAATATGTCCACACAAAATGTCACATGAAAGTGACACTTAACCAGCTGGGACTGGAACAAACTTTTAATAAGAAGCAAAGGATACAACTGAGTTCATCAGGTGATCTACTGTACTCAGGTCAGGAAAGCTTAAGTTTTACATCTTTGGTGACTAATCTGTGCACATAAAACATATTTTCTATCCGCAAACATATTTGTAAGAATTACACTGAACCAAAGGAATTGTGCCAATTGAGGAAGTCCTGAATACAGACCAATACATGTTTGTTATGTTGGAAAGTCACAACTACAGTAAATAAAGCAATTTAGTGTTGCATGTCCATTAAGTTGGAGGACTCACGAGAGACAGAAAAAAGGTCAATATCCATATAGTTCTATTCTGAGGTTTAGCCCTTAGTATGGGTCACCTTATAAAAACGCTGGATGCTACACTTCCTTTCACTTTGATAGTGACTTTCATTAGAATCTCTCTGACTGCAAGTCTATATATCTTTCAAACATGCTGCATCTTAAGAATTAGATTTTTATAAGCTCCATCCTACTGGGTGAGATGTTATTAAAAATCCAACAATGCAATGCCTGACACTTTATAGATGCAAATATTCAGTCCTAACTCTACACCTTGACCTCTTCAGTGATCATTCAAAATGATGATTCACCAGTGTCCAAAATCTCAGTTTACTGCTTGCTATATAAATTACTGAGTGTCTGGTGAATGAGGGAGATTTCAGGGTGTTTCAGACACAGCTTCAGATCTTCATAGAAGGTACAAGAATACATGCAGCCTGAGCGGTACTCCCCATGACGAGTAAGCGATCTCGATGTCTAAAATTGATGGAGTGCCCTTTTAAGTTTTGCTTAAAAGCTTTTGATTTTACATTCTCGATGCTGACACAACGCTAATGGAACAGCTCACACTACAAATAGCTCACCTTTTCTGTGTGTTTATGTGTTTTATTCCTGAAATGGCCAATCTATACTGACAAAAATGTGTTTTTCTGGAGAGCGTTTCAGTTACAAATAGACTGAGTCAGCAAAGTCGTGCTTTAAATAAGATGTTTGGGATTTATCGAGTTTGTCACAATGACACCTCAGACTCATTTGGAGTGCACAGAAGGGAGCAAGGGATCTTTTGATAATGTGCATATCCATTGTAACAAATTGTTTCATTACAACATCAGCTTTTAATAATGAATACTTTTTTCTCCCCTACTTTCTAATTTGGTATCATTTTTTTGAGGAAATGCGACATTTCTGAATAATGAATGGATCTGGATTCTCAAGCAAGTTGCGAATAAAGGAGTCATCAGATTGGCTCATAATTAATGGATCAGCCAGGGGATGTGAGACTCATCTGTTAGAAGTTTCTTCTTGTGGTTTTGTAACTCATACTGGAAAATCTAAGGAGAAAGAAAGGAGAAGTAGGTTTCTGCTGAGCTCACTTCCTCTCCCCAGAGGTCAAAAGTCATAATTAAAATATAAACTTCTTGTGGATTCACATATTTACATCACTAATGGAACATTATTGACAGCTTCTGAATTTTAGCTTTTGGGTAAAGAAGTGTTCAAATGTTCAGAGGCTGATGACACTGCTCAGATCCAAGTCTTAATTCCTGGCGTATGGGTGTGGCCAACACATTTTTGCAGTTTTCCCGACCATCAGCACTGGTGCACTTTGAGCTCAGCCAAGCGCAACGTGGAGGACAGACTGAATACATTATTAGTGGGAGGAATGTATTATGGAGGTGGAGTCGGGGTGGGCTTCAGTGATGAAGAATCACTCCTCTCATTCCCTTTAAACGCAGCAGCAGGTGAAACAGGGGAGAGGGGCTGAGTGAGAGGGAGAAATGAGTTCACCTCTATGAAGCCTGTAATTCCAAAATATAGATTCAGGACACTGACACCCCAAATATTAATATACATCAATACAATGCTGAGAATGATGGAATGGAAATAAAGCTGATGTGTTCCCATGTCTGCTGCAGCTGCTATCATACCGGTGCTGCCGCTCATTTTTTGCAAACAACAGATTTGCTGGTTACAGAGTATCTGGTGCGCGCAAATTCTATCACTGTTTCGTCGAAATATTTAAATGATGAATGAAGGTATCCACGTGCCCGGCTGTGCGTAAAGTATGCAGGACTGTGTTTAAACCTGTTTTAAAATGTTTTCACGAACATGTTTTATTTGTTCACGGCATAGAGAATGTTGATGTATGTCTGCTCTGTTTAGGAAGGAGCGCGCACGGCACACCTGTCAGACCTCCGGTTGTCAGAGGGTAATACACTGATTGCATGGATACACGTTCATGCGCAGAATTGACTGCTGAAAATATTTTGAGATTTGACTGTAAGTGGCATAGCTGAAAACTCACTGTAATTATCTTCGCGACATGACAGAAGAACTATTTTGATTCTCTAAACTGAGTTCCAACTTTTATTTAATAAAAATGTCCGGACGGATTTGATGGAGCTCAGGACGCATCCTGAGGACAGCCACGTTACTTCAAATTATTTTATTGTTAAACTTGGAATCTGTGATTAACAGCTTTCCTGTCTGACGTTTATAAAATGCAGAACATTAATTATATCGTAGATCCTGACCGATCCGGTCGGTTAATGAAATTTCCTCTGCCTCTGCTGTCCGTGCGTAAAGTGATGCACAGCCCCTCTCTCAACTCAGAGACTGCAGATGAAACACAGGTATCATCCCTGTTGCTCTGTGATGAATACAGCTGTATATCTGAACTGAATAAAATTTTGTTTTGATTCTCATATCAATCTGCAGTAGATGAAAAACGTGTAACATACTGAGAGGGGCAAAACTTAACATAAATTAAATGTGTTTTGTAATTTTGGAGACGTCTTGTGCGTGCGCCTCTGCCAACTGAAGCCACGAAAATTGCCCTGCGTCTGCACGTGCGATAAAGGGATTTCTGAGCAAATTTTATCGCAAACGTAATTTCACAAAAAGTAGACCCCGGGAAATTGCAGAAAGACTGCGTTTGGACCAGCGCGGGCCTTGCGCCTGCGGGAAAGTAGGACCCTTGGTCTGACTTGGACACACTCTGCAATAAATAAAAAATCTGATCTTGAATCATGCTGTAGTTTCCGATTTCCATGAGGTGATTTTGTAAAGGTCAGAAAGTTTATCTAATTTGCTATTAAGAAAACCATATGTATTGTATACAATATCATCATGGTTGAAAAGTCTCATTTTGTATAATATTTTACATGATAAAAATTCTATATATGTAAGGTAGCATGCACAATAAACCTTCAACTCAGCATGAATCCCAGCCGAAGTGGAAACTGACATTCATAATAGATCAATAGCAATGAGCAGACAGCTGTAGATGTACCTTTCATGCTCCTGTAAATTCCTCAGGGTACTGTGCTATATCGCAGAACTCAGTGATTTCTGTCATGTCTGCCTCATTAATACACAAACCACAATTCTCTCAAAGTGCAACATTCAGTGTAAACCCTCCAGAAAGGGTCTAGGGATTTGATGGCAAAGTGAGTGGCAGCCTTGCTCTCGTCTCTTAAATGCTAAGTACTGATTGCACTCTCGTTTGGCTCACTCAGAGGGAGAAATTGATCCACATCATTCAGAAACATGGCAAAGTCAAATGCTTGAAAAGGACAAACATTCATGGAATGAATGGAGGCTTTTTCACGAGGGAACTCTGTCTATTCGTTATGAGAAGGGGTTTAAGAAACTTTGTGAACTAAACTTTTTCTGGTGCACAGTCAACTTCAACGCACTTTAAGCAACACTGAAAATGATCTTTCTCACACTGTGTATGGATAGACCTTAACATCTGCTGTGTGGTTTGATCGATCGATACACCATCTAAAAATGTCAATTTAAAACATGTAAATGTCAGTCAAGATCAATTTTCATGTCTATCAACTCAAAGTTGTTGTTCTTTTGCTTCATATTGAAAGCTGGTCAGTAAATTGACTGCTTATCCACTCAAAACTCAAAAACCATGGGAGCTAAAGTACAGTTAAAATGCGGGTTTGTTACATCCATTACTGTGGATATTATCAATATGAAATGCCAGTCTGGAAGGTGGTGGTCCAAGCTGTAGCAGCATTGAACAGGGTGGTGCATTTCAGTCTAAAAGAATCCAGACACACATGTGTTTATACCTAACAAAATGTCAAGGTAAGATTTGAACAAAAGCTTGTATAATTCCTACTTCAAATTTCCGTCCTTGCAAATCTGGTGTCTCCTTTGACATTGCTATTTGTTGCCTGTATCTGCGTAAGCTATTATCAAAAGAAACACACTTTTATTCTATTATTTAATTCTATTACTTTCACATTGCTTCGTCCTCGTCTGTTTACTCCCACTGCTTCTGTTGTTGATTTTACTCCCACATATTTCCTTCAGAAGGAACATGGAACTTGCATCTGTTTGTCAATGTGAAAAAAAATCTCTGTTTGACATCATTACACAGTGAAAGGGAAATTACAACTACTACATGCTTGAATACAGTCACTGCATATGTAATTATGTTTAATTTCTGAAAATTACTATGTGGCTTTTAACTGAGAGAACTTCAGCCTGATTAAGGCCATGGCTAAGGTGATGCATCAGAGAGTAGCAAGATTGCCACAGAAGGAACAAAACCAGATGAAGTAGTGCGAGAAAGTGTTTAGATCCATCTTCCCAGCAGACAGATGCAGAGGCAGAGCCCCCTCAGGGAAGAAACATTGATAAAGTTATAAATTAACAAAAGGGCAAATGTTTTATTAATTAAATGCCAAGGGCAACTCCTCTGAGGGTGATGCAATGCTCTGTGACTGGTGTGGCTGTATGTACAAATATGATCGCTGGACTTCATCAGCCTAGCAAGCTTCCAGATCCATTTGCAAATGTTATTCTGATTATTGCAATAAAGACAAAGACAAAGACTCAGAGAAATAATTTCTGCAACAATTTGACAACGAGGATGGGTGACCAAATGTGAACCAGTGATGGCTCATCACCAAAGGAAAAACTGTGCACAGGCAGAGGCCGGGGACCCTGGCGAGCTCCAAATACTTCCCCTCCAACAACTGCATTGTAACCGAGGTCTGCTGGGTGAGAAGAGGAGCACCTGAAGGCATCCCCTGAGAGGACAGGAAACAGCAGAATTCACTCGGAGAACTTGTCTGGTAAGAGAAACTATTCTATGATTGTGATTCTGTGAAAAAGACCAGGTATGAGAAACAGACTTGTGAATAAAACAAGAGTAAAAGTTACAGTGCAGTGCAAGTCTTCAGCCTTGACTTTAGAAAACTGAGAGTTGCAGCAGACCTGTAGTTTTCTGGGAGTTTGAGAAAGTGAGAGAACAGTTAGCTTGTTGATATCATAGAATATAATTTAAGAATTCATTATGCATTTTATAATTGTGATATAAAGTTATACATAGTTGTGACAGGATCACTATGGGTACCAAAAATGGTAATAAAAGTGTGAAAAAGCTGCTGATGTGAAGGTGAAAAGGTCCACCCATGGCCCAAGTAGAAAAGAGATTGTGAGTCACAGTCTAGCCAAGTAAAAAGTAAAAGGTGAAAAAAAAAAAAAATTCTGTGCAGCTCTCTTGGTTTGACAGCTGATGTTTGAGTTGCATCATTTATGTGCTTGATAGTTTGTTAAATTTGGTGGTGATTCTGGTGTAGATCCTGCTGGTGTAGGAGCAGACCAGCCACCCCAGCCTGGGGGTGGAGCTGTGGGAAGGATGGGAGAACACACATACATTCCTTATAGGACACACATATGCTGGATGTGTGTTGGTTGTATATCTGTTTTCCCAGTAATTCATGGAACTGTAAGAGAAAAATACATCCACCCCAGTATATAGTGAGTTCTGGTTCAAGATATCTTTAGTTTTATATAAATAACACAATGGATTTAGATTTTTCAAATTTTTTTATGTATGATTTATGTGTGGTTTCTAATAGTGTTTATGATCTATACTCTTTCAATTTCAACATCATTGATTATGATTTTAATAGCAGGGGATTGCCAAACACAATGGATTTAGTTTTATGATAATTTATTAATGTCAAACCATTTCTTTGAACTTTTCATTTCTCTTTTGATTACTTCCAAAAGTTGTTTCATTTTTTCCCAGAGCAAAATGTGTTGATGTTGGATTGGCAGAAAGAAGCAGAATTCAGGCATAAGTGCAGGCAGAATCCATCCATGCTGAATTGGAGTCCCTCCAACCCATTTGGGACACACCACGAGGCTGCAACACCACTTAAAAAAACATCCTCTGCCCACCCAGCGCCTCCAACACCATCTGAACCTCCTGTGGCTGACACTGGAACGGATTGGAGCATAACAGGCAGGCACATGAGAGCAGCTGGACATTGGTTTAGCCCTCCAGCGGTACAAGGAGGACATCCTCACCACTCCAGAAGCGAGACAGGTGGAAACCTGTCTCTTGCACTCATCTTTCCCATGCTTGAGTCTGCACCGGAGCCAAATGAGACTGTAGCAGAGTATCTGGTGAGACTGCTTCGAGAGATCCAAGCTGAGATTAAAGCTGCAGCGATGATTGGGCCCTTGCACCTTTGTGCCCCTCAGGGCTCTACACAATCATCATCAAAACAACAAATGAGGGAATATCTTTTTAAAGAATAGTGTTCATCCCTCCAGTAGAATTTCATAGGCTTGTAGAATAAATGTCAAGGCGCACCGAATTTTAAGGTGGCGGCTTTTAATTTGAAATTTTCTAGGGGGCGCCCGCAAGCCATTTTGCTACGTCCATGCCCAAGACCCATACAATATTAAATTTTTCACCACTTCTGACGCATGTGCAAAGTTTCGTAAGTTTTTAAGCACATTTAGCCCTTCAAAAATGCATTTCTTTTGGAAGAATAATAAAAATTCCTTCAAATACAATAGGGCCTTGACTGTGATACAGGAGGGCAGCAGCTGAAAGATATGTTGAACATACTGAAAGAATGTTCAGAGTAAATGAGAAGAAAAAGACCAACAAGAACGAAGACACAGCTGCCAAACTTCAAATGGCACAGTTGATGGTGTTTAAAATTCAAGCCAAGGGTCGTGACAGTGGCAGAAGACAAGGCTGCTGGACAAGGCAGAGGTGGAGCCAACGGAAAGACTGGCCGTGAATGCTTCATCTGTGGACATTCTACTTGAGACTGCTGCCAAAAGCAGACTGAAAGAGACTGGGGTTGGAGGACAAGTCGAGATCAGTGATTAAAAGGTGTGATTTGACTCCAGCTCTGAAAAATGAGCAGGAGAACACTGGTAACAATATAAGCTAGTGATAATACTGTCCAAGAACAGTACATTGTTCCTTTATCAGTCCAAGACAAGGATGGAAAGAGAATCAAACACTCTTTTCTCTTGTCATCATATTGTCCAGTAAACCTAAATAAGAGGAGATCTGGTGTGTAGTTTGGGCATAGTGGTAAATCTGCACAGATAAGGGAGTGACAGGTAGCAATTTCACAGGAAATGACCCTAGAGCAGTGAGAACAGAGATAATGAAGCAAGCACACACACACATATGCAGAAACAGGAAGCACAATACATGAAGCAGACAAACTTACTCTGCACTACACACATTTATGACTCAGCACCACACATCTCTCTAGAAGGAAAAAAAGAGCAAAACAAAGCAGTGGAAAGACCTAGGACCGTGGGTGAGGTGTAGAACTGAAACACAGTAGTGGGAAAACATAGACGGGATTTTGATGTATTACAACCAACATCTTAAATTGCACAGAACAGGTAAGATTTATAAGTAAAAGAGAAGTAAACCTGCAACTAGAAAGTATGGGAGCAAAAAAAAACCAGTTATGTTGCAACTAACAGCTGATTCTCTGGAGTTAACAGATTTGTACAAAGACCTGCAGGCAGTGAATGCAGCAGTACATGTGTGTGCACCTTATGTTCCAAATCCACACTCTATCTTATCCAGGCTCCACCAGATAGTAAGTGGTTTCCTGTTGTTGAGCACCTAGAATGGATTAGCACAGAGGTATTGTGAAAGTCCGGCAATATTTTCTGCAGCATTAAAAGAAAACCTGGAGGGGTTAACCTTACCGTGGGGGGAGCGCTCTCTTGCAATATGTGGATGATTTGATGATTTGTTCATCAACAAAAGAGGCCTGTGAGAATGATACAAAAAAAATTTAGTTTCAGCAAATTACAATGTGTACAGCAACAAGTGACCTTCTTGGGGCACGTGATCACAAGTGAAGGTAAGTCCTTATCCCCAAAACATGAAATGAAATATTCCAAAACCCCAGATAAAGAAACAAGTAATGTCATTTCTGGGAATGATGTCGTACTGTAGACAAAGGACCCATGGTAGGAAAATCTTCTGAGGGTGACCGAATGCTCTGTGACGGATGTGGCTGTATGTACAAATATGATCGCTGGACTTCATTGAACATCTCTCTCAGCCTAGCAAGCCTCAGGATCCATTTGCAAATGTTGCTCTGATTATTGCAAGTAAAACTCCGAGAGGCAACTCGTGCTCTCTGAATTCATCTTTACTAAGTGAAATAATTTCCATGACAACTGCGAATGTTAAAATAACATTTCAAGTAAAATTAATAAATGCTCTGTGAGGGTCATGTTATCTTTTCCAAAGACTGTCATGCGAGGCAGGTTTTAGAAGTTGTTTTGTAATGTGTGATGGTGAAATGTTCACAATGTAACCAGTCCTGCTCAGGTTCAGAAATTAAAATCATAGCATTAGTGCTTATGCACAAAGCTGGTTTTCCCTGACGAATCGGCAGGCTTCCTCTCACTCTGGAGGAACTTTTATTTTTATCCTCTTCTTTGCTGTTTTTTGGGCGTTATTGATGGCTGAGGTGTAAGGACAGCTACATAAGTGACACAGAGAGAATAAACCCACTCTGCACTGTCAGCACGGTTGAACACTTGTCTGACAATTCTAACCTTTCACCAAATTTTACAAAGTCTTAAAGGTATAACTTTTCAACTCCTCTACCAAGGTTTAATAAAATTGTACAATTCAGGACATTTTCATCATGTAATAAACATTTTTAGTGATGTTAGTATCCAGTACAGCAAACTCATCTAAAATAAGAATATTATAATATTGTAAAAATCTGCATGTATATGTTAATTTAATTCCAGGTAAATGTGATCCTTATTCATGGAATGGCTATAAAATATCTCAAGATGCAAGAAGACACAGGTTCCTCTACTCAGATGTCAGTATACAGTGGGCTGTTGCAGATGAAAACTAACATTAAAACAGTTAAAATCAATGAATATATGCATTGTGGCACAACTGTGATACACTGCTGCAGTGAACCAACATTGTTAGCACCACAGACAGCCCTCTCTGCCACAGCTGGATCCAGGAGGAAAGCTTAAAGACTACCCAAATTATCAGTTCGGCACCAGGCACATCAGGTGTGCTGCATTATGCTAACAGCTCCTGACCCAGTTGTGAGCACTGACTGAGTGGCTGAGCCTGTTGGGACTCAGCAGACATCACTGCTGTGGCTGCTTCAGCTAGCTGCTCACACATACAATGTATTGCAAATATAGAGTGGTTCTTAGGGCATGAGGTGGAAAACTGGAAATGATTTTTGGCTTTGATTTCATGTAGTCTATCGAAATCCAACACATTGCACAGTTATTGTCCAATGATTTATTGCCCAAATGTTTTGGCTATCTTGGAAAAGGATATGCAGAGAAAACAATTAGAGAACTCAAAGCATAGCAGCATGTAAAAGTACTATATGATGTAGAGAAATAAAAAAGATTTATGAATGAAGCATTTGAGAAGATATGAGCAATTTGTTTAAAACTCAAACTGGTCTGTGTGTATTCTCAAAGTCAATAGAGTGTTTTCATGTAGAACATAACTATGTTCACTTTTGGAGACCAGACTGACCAGAGGAAAATTGATATTATATGTGAAACAGCTTTTTAGGCTTCACTAATTTCCAATACAGGGGCAGACGACTGAGTGTGTGTGTGTGTGTCTAAGAGAGAATGAGAAGAATTTAGTGTTTGTGTGTTATGAACATATTGATCCTAATACAGCACAAACTTCTGTCATATTGACCTAAAACAGCATTTTTCTCAGTAGTAGTAATGCAGTAATTCAACTAAAAAAGTGTTGGGATTTACTGTATTTATTTATTTTTTTTTAACCCTTTGTTTAACCAGTTAAGTCCTGTTGAGCTCTGGCCAAGATAGCAGCAATAAACAAACAACATACAAGAAAACAATTTTAAAAAAGCACATAAAACAAAACATACAATAGCAGCTCACAGAGTCACATGCCTTAAAAAACCAACAGGATTGAATATGCCTCTAAACCCTTCACTACACTTTTAAATGTCCTAAACGGGATCATAAACATGATTTGTGGTGAAGTTTTACTTTGCATTACTCTGCATTTTTGCAGAATAAATCATTAAAATATCTGTCAAGTGTTATGACTGAGCAAATTTTCCACCCCATTCTTCTACATGACACTGAGATCCTCAAAACCCAAACACTACGTTTCTAATATTTTGCTGAGAAAATAATTGACATTTTTATAACTGTTCATTTGGCCATCACTGACGATTTATGTCAGCAGCTGCATTTCAGAAAGACATATCTGCCAATCAGATACCAGCTCCACTGACAGCACAAAATTGTAAATTATGATTCTGAGAGGAGAAAATGATAGTCTGCAGTTGACTCACACACTGGCTGGATGTATATCTGACACTGAGTGATAAACTTTTTTTTCAGAATGGATTGTAAGATGACTCATTTTTATGGACATGATCTCTTCCAGATCAGTTTCTTTGTTGAGGTTAGAAGTTTAGTCGACATCGTGCTCCCCTGAAATATTGACTTATCTTCTATTGGCAGACCTGTGGGATGGAGCTATCACAGAGAAGAGGAGGAGGTTATCTCAGCTCCACCACCACCCCCATCTTAAACACCATGACTGATGACACTTGGCAGGATTTCTCTTTCTGATGACTCAGTTTGTGGTGTGCGTATTCCTTGTGCTTTCATGCAAATATCAATCTCTATAGTAGATTTTCACAATGATGTGATGTGACAGGTATTTTGATGTCTCCTGCAGCGCTTGTATACACAGTATACATGTGCGTTTGTATATCTGGGTACATTAGAGAATAAAAAGATCTGAGGTGAGCAGAAGAAAAGCCCAATGTGGAATAAATAAATATTTAATAATAACCAAGCGCTATACGAAGTAGGTGGATATACCTGACTGGTAATGCTGAAGTGGAATCGGTCCACACAGGCCGATACACATAGTATAGCACTAAACACCTACTGTGACTGTGGAGATATTGCGTGCTAAATTTAAAATTCAAAATCGTCACAGTAGCATAAAAGATCAGAATTGTTCATCTTTTCCATTCAGTACAACAGCTGAGACAAAACCTGCAGTCTTCCATATGCACTGTGGGGAAACTGGAACAAAAATTACATTTCCAGTAACAGCTCGAAATGAAAGAATTGGAGATTTTTATGTGCCGCAAGTTACTGCTGTAAAATAGGTTGATGGGGTAGATGTTAAACTTGTAAAAAAAATAGGTATTACCTATTGTCATGCAATAACTTACATATTCATGGAACATTTACAGCCCACCTGAGGTGTTCAAGTATTAATATATGACCATTACAATGCAAAGTGAAATTACAGATCCCCTAAAAGCTGTGTGGTAAAAGCCCCGAAATCCAATCTGTTCCAGCTGACTGACTCGGGGAACAGTAGAAACCACAGGATTACCTGTCAACCAATTTACAGACACACTGACTGATGGTCTCCATATGTCTGTGCATGTTCACGCACATGCATATATTTGGGTGTGAGTGTGCAGTCATGCATGTTTGTGTGTCTTTCTGTCCACCTGCCAGTTTGCCAGTGAGCAGGAGAGATTGCAAAAAGATGAGAAAATGAAACTGTGAGGAATAACTGGTTTGTCATGAGTAGCACCACCTGCCTCTTAAAAGCATAGAAACATTAATTATTCAACAGGTGCAATAGCTCATTGCAGGTTACAAACCTGGATGTCAGGTTATATCTCTGCTTTACAACATCCTGCCTCTGTGTTTTCCAATGTCACACTGCACTTGTGAGCTACTAAACCTCCAGCGCTGAGATCTGACAAAACAATATCGTTTTACCTATTATCTGTTCAGGGCTTTTTCTTTATTATAACCTGAATCACACCTTATGTGATGGATGCTGTCCACTCATACTGCTTGTAGCCACGTAACACAAGGACTGGGTGTTGGATTTACACTGAAAGATGACCTAAAAACTATCAGTCGAGTGTCATGGGTTATATATTTGAGGGTGACAGCCAGGGGTGCCACATGGGGGGGGAGGGGAGTCAGGATAATTCCAAGGGCCTGTGACTGACAGGGACCCTAAAAAAAAATTTTTTTTTTGAGTATTAAAGTATTAACCTCTTATCATTAATATAATATTTTATTTACAGTGTACTAGTAAAACTAATGGTTACGTTTTACTTTCTTGTTTTTGGCAAAAAAGTAGACATCCAGAGAGCCTCTGTATTGCCCAACCCCCCACCCCTCTATTTACATGAAATGGTAAGGTCATGCCCCCAAACCAGAAGCAAACGGTACACAATTTTTTTTTTCCTAGAATGGCAAGGTCATGACCCACCCTACTGTATAGAGAAGGGTGGGTCATGACTTCGCCATTCTAGGAAAAAAAAATTGGAGAACAGTACTTGCCAGCAGTGAATAGGGAATGTGAAGTTGACGTCACTCCGTGTTGAATTTTGGGTATGTGCCATGTTGTGAGGATCTCACTGCCTTTCTGTTGGTGAGTTGGAGCTATGAGTTACTTTTAACAACATTCCTGCATCAATCAAAACGTATTCGGCAGCCTATACATGTTTACTCTCCTTAAATTGACCACTGCAGCCAAACACGCTTCAAACCGCGCAACTTATACTTTGAAGGCTAGCTGTGTCTGTTTCCAGCTCTCGACTTTCTGTTTCAATTTTCATTTTACAAGTTGGATGATGGAACCAACTGATGCTTTGGCACGGTGAATTGCATTGCACATCTTAGAGGAATAAAATCAGGAAATACCCTCACAAATGAGATTTTTCATCATACGACGTGAACAACTGCAGATGAATTATACTTCATGCACGGATGCTGTGTCAAGTCTGAGATGAAAAGTTATTTTCACCAAGACTTGTATTAAAGCTTTATAACTTTTTAAGGCCACTGGATACAATAAGCTATGGATTGTTGCATACCATACTGCTTTCATAGATAGAATTTCAAATAACTGTGTCTGAAGCTTATACAGTCCCATGGTCAGTGAGGCAATAAAACAAATATTTCTTTATAACTGAAGAACTTTGTGCATGCTCAAAGTAATTGAATTCTAACACATCTTTGAAACTACAATGATTACTGCAACTTCTTCTTCTGAAAAGTCACACTGTCGCTCACATTTTTTCAAAATTCACTCATTGTCAAATAACTGTCACTGTCTCTTCCTCGTGGATTTCTTCAAGGATAAGAAGCTGGTGGAGAATGAAGTCATATTTCGTACTCACCCACAAAGCATGACTATAAAGTGCCCAAAAAGAGATTGATTTTGATTTGTACTGTATTTGAATAAACCAAAAAACTTTTGCTTCCTACAAAGTCTCATCTTGCTAGAGGCACAAAAATTGTCTCAAAAATATCTGTCCCTGTTTCAGCCTGGCAGCTCCTCCACCCAAAGGCTCCCTGAAGCACTCTATCTCTCAGGAAACATCAGACTTCACAGGTAAAGGTAAATGTCACTGACAAATGCACATGTATTACAGATTTCATCTAGAATTTTAATGTTGAATTTAAATTGTCTTTGTATTTTTTGGTGCTGTCACTGTAGATGCGTGCCTTTTAAATCAAAACAGCTAAAGAGAAAAGCAAAGATGGCATCCACCAAAAAATTTAAGATGGACATCACTTTTGAACAGAGATGTGTGGAGTACATCGACTTGACAGACAGGATAAATATTTAAATTGTCTCCCTTCTTTCCTTATTTATTCATTTTGTCTATTTAATTGGCCTCCAGTCCTTTTGCTTGTTACAGTTGATGAACCACAGATGAATCGCAGCCTGTCAAGTTTTGTTTTTTTTTCCACAGAAGAGCCTGTGGAGGTAAGTTTATTATTTTCTCTCATCTCAGAATTTATTTTCTTCCACTCACGAGGCTATGGTTTCTTCCATTGCTTGTGTATTGGCATGTTTTCAACGTCATTTGGAGGGCAGATACTGTAGGTCTGTGATTTCCACCACTAGATAACTGTTGTTTTGTAGCAATATCTAAACAAACTTAGAGATTTACTTAAAAAACTTAAAGATGTGAGAGAGAAATGATGTCTTGGAGAATTTTTCAGCATTGGCAGAGGTGTCCTCTGGTTGTGTTTGTGTATTTGTATGTAGGGGTACACAGATTAAAATCACCTTCTCACTACAAAGGAAAAGCATCCCTTCAACATTATTCAGGTGGCAGGTTGTATCAGGTTTGTTTGTGTTGGGCCTCTTTCACACAAAAAATGATATTCATGAAATCTCTAATTGCCTCTTAGTTAATTTTATGCACTCATACACACACACACAGGCGTACAAGCAGTCGGCCAGCCCTCTGAAGTGGAGATGATGTGTGAATCTGGGGCATGCAGTGACTGATGTTCAGCACTGATGGGCATTGGCACTGCCTCTCCACCAAACCCATGAGGCACCCAGCTGAGGAGAGGGGCTACAGCTGGCCTGGATAAGATTCACCATCAAGAACGACCAGAAACCTGGCTTCAAGGGGAATGGGAACACACAAGCCACCCAGGGACGCTTTGAGGATGCTGATGCTGCTGTTGTACACTAATATGTGAAATATTTTGTGAAAAATGAAAGTGCTTTCTGTAGACTGGGCAAGGACATAGTGAAGGGAAACCCAGCAAGATTAAGTGTGAGTGTAAGGTAGAAAGAAACTTCGATGAACACTCAACTTCAATTTGATTTGTTCTGGACCAAATGGTTCAGCAAAGATTATCTGGTTAGTGCACGGAGGTTTACAGATTTAAAACGTAGCCTGTCCTGTATACTTGCAGGCTGATCTGAGCCAATCTGATATAAATTTAACATTTGAATTCAAGTCCTGTGGTGTGTAGCGATCACAGATTTATGCCAAGAATGGAAAAAAGCCAATGAGAGATGGGTTCACAGTGAGGTGAATCTGGCTGTTTTGTTTGACTAAAGACTGTTGTACTATGCAAAGGATTGGAGAAGGGTAATGTGACAGAACACGACTGGATTTACTCAGTTATCATTGTGTAATCATGAAGTGAGGAAAGATTTACCCCTGATTGAAAATGTGTTGTTAAATGTGTGTGATGCAAGTCAGTTTTTAAAATCCTGACTGAGTTTGAAGGTCTAGTGTGGTAATAATAAGGCAGTCCATGCAGCAATTTTGGATGGCACTGTTGTCCACGTTTAGCCCTACAACAGAACCGTCTACAGCCCTCTTTACTGTCTGTATCCCCAGTATTAATGACACCCTGCTCGAACTTCAGTACAAACAGTAATAAGCAGCTGCCAGCATACATTGAATGATCTGTTGCAAGTCTTCTCTGGTCTCCCCCTGAATGGTGATAAATTAAGATAATGGGTCAATTCAAGAAGTCCTTCAAATTGGATACCTTCTTTTCAGACTCCACGTCTTGTCTGGCTGCTTCTAAGAGATCATGAACAGGGAATAGCCCAGAGCATACAAGGTTTCAAAGCAGTAGATTTAGTTCCTCCCTGGCTGAAAGCACTTACACCAGTGAAATTATCTTCTTTGCTGTTTAGATGGTTTAAATATGTATACTTCTGGGTCACAGTTTGTAATTTTCAGGTGTGAAATGAGTGGACAAATGGGAAAATGCTGGATTAGAGCTAGCAGACCATGTTCACTGTGTTTTCCTTGAAAGGTTACAAAGTTTCTTTCCATCCGTTGGACTGACTTCACTCTCTCTCTCTCTCCCCGGGGGGAATGAAACATGTTGCCGTTGATTCACAAAGTTAGAGGACTTCAGCCACAGCAGGTCAAAATAAAAAAAAAAAATCTTAACAAGCTATGCCTCCCACACAGTAAGGTCAATTGCATGGAATCTCATGCTCATAACAAGCTATACTTGCTCAATGTATTTGCTTCCAAGACCAGCGATGTACACAAGACTGCGTTTTTCATCTTATAAAAGAGTTTTTTCAGCTTTTTTAGTTAGTTCATGGAGAAAATTGTTATTGTTCCTGATTAATTGTATATTAATCGTAGAGGACAGCATTGTTGCCTTGGTTACTCAGTGGTAATGAGATGCAGTTCCACTCCATCAGTTTTCTTGTTGTTGCTCTGCTATAATGGTATTTCTTGCGCTAGTGTTCAAAAAGAAGACCATTTACACTTTGCGTAACCTTTAAGAAGGTTACTGCAGAGTAATAAGCTATAAGACATCAAACATGCTCTGAATGAATTCCTCTTAATTTGCTCGCCCCAGTCCGTTTCCTATAATGGAAAGGGCTTTGTTAGCTGTAGCAGGCTGTTTGCTTAGCAAAAGGAAGGATGCGCACAGGAAGCGATAGGTTTGTTTATCCACTCATTTCCATTTAAGTCTGCATGCCTCTCATCCATCTGAGGGGCTCTGTGAAGAACGTGTGAAAAATGATGCCTTCAGGCTGGTCAGTGGGGTGCTGGCTGCTGAGAGCACCTATGTTCATTATCATACAAAGCAGAAAACATATTGGCTCTAGACCCACTTTTTTTTTTTTTTTTACTACTTACTGTATGAGGCTTCATTAAATATGCATGAGTCATAACATTGATTTACAGATGATCACCTGTCTATGAATCTTTAATGCTTTTTACCATGTCATCTGGCAACTGATAGACCTCTTCTGCTAATCAGTATGAAAAACGTCTCACTTTTTTCAGCACCCTCACTGTTTGTAGCATCTCCTACAAAGATGTGTCCTCAAAGGTACCTGTTTAAGAATGTACCAGATGTTTTCATAGGCTCAGATGTCAAATTACGGTTTGCCTTGTCTCATTTTGTTTGTCTTACTTTGAAATGATGAATGGGTATTGCATTTGCATTTATTTTAAGATTAAATATCCACTAAAGGAGCTCCAACTCCCAAGTTTCATTATCCCTAATTGAAGCCAATTACATTCCAGGCTGTATGGGCGCATGGATATAAAAACATCTTTGAGGCATCCAAGCACCAATAAACAGGGTGGCCTATAGCAAACTCTGCTAATATAGTTTTGCAACAATCAAAATGCAGCTACTCACATTTTCCTGCAGCACAAATGAGTTTA
This sequence comes from Thunnus albacares, assembly GCF_914725855.1. Classification (NCBI taxonomy): domain Eukaryota; kingdom Metazoa; phylum Chordata; class Actinopteri; order Scombriformes; family Scombridae; genus Thunnus; species Thunnus albacares. The sequence continues at coordinate 8,332,708 of NC_058119.1, forward strand.
ACAGTGGTAAAAAAAAAAAATAAATGAAAGGAATCTGCCTAATTAATGCACTTTGGGTAAGAGGAACCAGAAAAGGCAATATTTTATTGATGCGTGTCTTTAAATACAACTACATAGCACCCTAAAACTGCAAGGTCAATAAAATGAGTTAGGAAATGTATAAAACCTCGGTCTCCCTAGCTGCCATCTTTCCATCCTGCAGTATTAAGTCCCTGATCTAGCTGCCAGTACAGAACCTGCCCAAGTTCACAGCTAAATTCAGCACAGACTCCTCAGCAATATTTCTTGTGAGTTCACACTCATCAGTGTGTATTGCTAATCTTCTTATTCCACTGCCAGTCGGATTACCTGGCTGCTGATATGTTGAATAAACCTCCATGTGTTTTCCCTCTCCTTCTTCCTTTGAGCTCTCTCATCTCGTGAGTGTGTCCAGGCAGAAGATACAGCTAGTAATCATTTAGTTGCAGCACAGCAAAATTGCACCATATCCAGGGATTCCATCTTATATTCGCCATGAATATTATCTGAAAGCATTCTCAGGCATGTGCTGCTTTTTCTCTTGTCTGCTGGAGAAGCTTAGTTTGTTTAACTATTGAGTGAAACATTGCTGCAAAGACTGATAATGCATACGAATTATACACATTCAGCAGGGTTGGATAATTTCCTACATCATACAGTGCTGTAATTGTTCTTTAAATTAAGCATGCATGCATAATTTGGAATAGGATATTTCTGGCGACTGTAACCTTGTAGTGTTAATTACTGGAAAGCCTTCTAGAGTGTTGTGCTAGAAATGCTCTGCTGCTTTGTCTTTTCGTCTGCTTGGTGAGCAACAGTTGCCAGTAGCTGATTGGAGGACAGTGGTCTCACAGTGTGTTGTATACTGTGACATCCAGGCAAGGACATAATTAGCCTTTCCTCAGTATAGCCTCAGTCAGTGACCCTGGGCTGTGTTTTTATTTCTGCCCGTCTTTCATTTTGTGCCCCTTTGTCTCTCACAGAAACACACACACACACACAGGGAAGTGCTTGCATCTACTTACACACACGCACATAAACATGCTGGCCTTGCTCTTTCATCTCCCTCCGCATATACTATCAGCCCCCAAAACACAGAGATTTGGCATTCAAGTCAGCAACAGCTAAACAAAATGTTTTTTCGTTAATTTTCTCTGTTCTCTAGTTGGTGCAATGGCTAAATTGCTGCTCATTAAAAGAGACGTGGCCACATAGTGTCCCAGGTCCATCCTGCTCCTCTGTGTATGGGAAACAATTCCACTATTAAGAGGAGAAGCATTAAGAGTGGCCATTAGTGAGTGTACAGTGGAGACACATAAAAAGCAAAATAGCACTGCACATTCTGGCAGAGAGAGACAGAGAGTTTCAGGATTGCATTATTATCTCTAGCATCTGGATAATGGCATTACCATTTGCTTTCCACCGTGGGACGCCAGCTGTATTGCAAACACAAAGTCCTGGCAGAAGCTCTCAAACATAAGGACTTCAACATGTGTGATGTCAGAAAAATATGACTTTGTTTTTAGCAGCAATTGGAGCAACACTCCAACTTAATGACACAAAATGTCATCAAATTTGAGGAGCTACTCCCATTGGATACCCAATATGGCAATTTTTTAATCATTATAACCCATGACATCCACATATTGGACTACTGTTATGTAATGCTCTGACTGCATGACAAAAGAAAGATTCTAGGTAAGACACTGGCTACTGAAAAACTTTGGTGTAGAATTTTCCCACTAAATATTTAGCTTTTTCTCCGTATAATCAGTTAATAACGTGCAGTCTTTTTTGCCAGCCGTAGCGAGGGGAGATCCATGTCTTGTGTGAACTTTAATGACACCTCTCCCACCCACCGAGCAGCAAAAAGGTCAGTGCTGCTTCTGCCATCAACACCAGTTTAACGTGCAACTAAGCCGAGGTCACTGTGGAACCATGCTGCTGCGAAATTCTTTTTTCCTGCTGCAACCTGGTTCTTAATAAGTTCCTAAGTTTACTTTAATAAGCTTTCTGCTGAGATGAAAGACAAAGACATGTTTGCTGATGTATAAAGTACAGGCAGCGTGGGGAAAAAAATTCTGTTTTCTTTTCTCTGGCTTAAAAGATTATCATCAGTCCTGGTGAGCATGCACATTTAAACAGCACTGCTTCATGTTTGTCCGTCTCAATGTTCAGTTTATTCATCTCACCGTGACAGCTATTTAAAATTGCAAACTTTCCTGAATGGCAGCGGCCGTGCAATAAATTATTCATATAGCAATGCTATTTTGCCATATTTTAGGGCACCATAATGGGTACTAACAGTAGGAGTCAGAGGAAAAATAAGGCTTGTTTGTGTTAATTTCTACTGACAATCTCAGCCCACACACTGTCTTAATGTGTTCTCATACAATCACCATCTTTTGGAAAATTACACAAACTTGGTACACACAACACAAATTCATAAGGGACAAACAATCAAATCAAATCGTTCTTATATGTTCAGATTTCATTGGAAGTCTACACAGTTTTCTTTAAAGAAAGCTTTATTTATTCCAGTGATATTTCTTTCATATATAAGTTCCGACTGAGCTCGCAGTGTTGACCTCTTGGGGTGTACACAAGACCAAATTTGAATGTGCTTCAGCACCAGTATACAGTAAACTGCATAGAGAGTACATCAGCAGCAACACAGTTGAGTTGGTTCATCATGTTTTATTCAACATCACGCTGAAAAGAAAGACGTTGGAATAAAAACATTTTTATCAGGGGATGGAGGGAGTGAAAGGGAAGAGGAGGAGTCAGCAGAAATTCACCTCTTTTTGACAGCACAAAGTTCAAGGTCAGTGTCCTCAAGCTGTATTCCTCTGTTGTCCAATATCATTCTTTAGGGATATACAATGTGTGTTGAATTGACAGTCCTTTCCTTCTCTACAGGACTGTTGCTCTTTGCCCTAGCTCACTTATTTTGCTTCAACCTCTTGTACATCAGTTTCTCCTCTGACATTTTGAACATTTTCCAGGTCTTAACAAATGTGAGACCACTGAGCTGCCTAGAGGCACTGATTTATAAAAGACTGTATGCATTATCCACATGTAGATTCATTGCACCATCACACAATCCCCCTGTTGACTATACAATGAAATACCACTTACAGTAAACATATAACCTATAGGTATAATTTTGAATCAATATGTCCTGCCTAATTCCTACCTGATTGCAAAGTCAGATGGTGAATAGCTGCAGGGCGCAAATTGCTCCTGAATGGCTGTAACTGACATAAGCTGTAATCAAAGTGTTTGCAAGGCTAAATATATTCATCACCCGTTCAGAGAATAACACACAATCTCATTTCCTTCACTTCTAATGAAAACGCAGCTTTGTTAAGTAGAAAAGATGGAATTCAGTGGTATAATACTGTCTGGTTGCCTGCAACACATTTGGGGATTAACACCGCTCCTAAAGTTTGGACAAGAATGTATGTTCATACTTGAGACAGTTTTGAGGTTTAAGGTTTGAAGTTGATGTTTAAGCCGAGATCTCCTGCACTACTAAGTTTCTCTCCCCCCTCAGTGCTCCCTGTCTGTGTGGGTCAAGTCTTGGTCCTGTGCCCAGTAGGGACGTGATCAAACTTCGCCTTTGTCTTTTCCACTCTGTTGCACTTTATCTCGCTAACCTCCTCTCTCCTGCCACCCTGGTGTCTCCCTCCCCTCACCTCCCTCCCCATCACCGCCTCGGGATCACTGCAGTGGAACCTGCTCTCATCTCAGTAGTGAGGATGATTGATTACCCATCAGCACCCAGACTCATCTACCCCCTACCATCATCCCTACACTGTCGCTGCTCATTTTTAAAGGCTACTGTTGGTCTGAGCAGGTCACCAGAGCCAAAAACAAGGGCATGACAGACTTTGATTTCATCCCAGTGTTGTAAAAATCCTCTTATCTTGGTCGTTACTCTAACCAATTACAAGTGTTGGCTCCTCAAGAGTTGAATGCCCTTCCCACTCCAGTTAGAGGATTAAAGTCAGTTCTCATCTTCCATAACAGGCAGTCAAGTCATCTTTTAGTCATGACAGTACCACATAGTCTTTTGTCATTGAAATTTCACCTTTGTAGTGACTCTTAAGGACTCTCTTCAAAAATTCCTCCCTGTTAAATCAAGTATTCTGTTGCTTTTCTTAAAGTAGCTCTTACTTAATTTACTTTTTATGTCTTTTAAACAGTAAAAATATCAGTAGTAAACAAAATTTAGAACAGATTTCCTTTTTCTGCAAGATATCAAGACAAAATAACAACAAAAAACGTGACTGATAAGCAGAACCACCAGAACCAGAACCAGAAAAGTTAACACAGGTTTGACAACTGGTGAGATGGTCCCATTTTGTTTTATGAATGAGAAAATGGCTGATTTGAATGTGAATGTAAAATTTGATGGCTAAATGGAGGATCAAGGCATTATTCTGTGATAATACCCTATCACAGGATGCAGCAAGGCTAAGGGCTACTCCTGCCAACGACCCTGGCCTGGCTTTACCTTGTCCACCCTCCTAGGAGTCTGTGGTTAAGAGTCACAGAAAGCTCTCTCTTCCCCTCTATGACCCATTCAGTATCGGCAGTGACAACATCCCACTCACTACCTTCTCTCCTCTGGCTGAGCTTCCCCCAGAGCGTGTCATCTCCCCTATTCCACCTCCTGCTCACAGAGCAGACCACGTCCGGCCTGCCACCAGAAAGCACCCCACGCTGTCCCCTTCATCAGGCCCCCCGAGTGCAAACGTCCCCATTTGTCACCCCTGCAATTGGAACCTGACAACCTGTTCCCCTCGGTGTCAGCTCCAGTGTCTTCTTCTCCTTCACCACAGCCGTCTGTTACTATGTCAGTGCCTCCCCCCATGCAAGCATCAGACCAGGTAATCAATCACTTAGATCACCTGCACTCAGCCCGCTCGATAACAATCGGCCATAAACTGAGATCAACACTTCCAGTTTACAAAGGCAACCCTGAATGAAGAGCTCGGAATGTCTTTTTTGTCTGCATCTGTGGATGCAAAATTTTACTACTGCCACTGGACTTTGTTTTATTCATTCATAGTCATTTTGATTCCTTGTGAACCAAGCAGGATCTGTTTAAATATGATGGGTTGCATTCCAACAGGAAAGGAACAAGACATTTGATTTGTAATTTTATTAACTTTATTGCGTTTAGCCTTAATTGATGGTTTCCCTAGCAAGGCCCTGCCCAGCATCCTGCTCTGTACTTCATAACAATGTCCCAGACAATGCAGATCCTGTTGTTACTGGTTTTGTTTCCATCAGTAATTCTCTCATTCCTGGTAGGATCACTGAAAGGCGGCATGCAATACCAAAGTCTTACAGTCCACACAGAAATAATCTCATCACAGTTAAAACCACTTCTTCAATCCCTGCTGTTGAATCAACTCATTTCTGTTTACTCATTGTAAGATCCCTTGCAAATCTTTTTTTTTATCTGCCAGGATTTTAACATGACCAACAATATTGACATTTTTTATCATCACAGCGTCCTGGATTAGTCCTGATGAATGTGTTCCTCTCATTGAGATATCCCCCCCAGAATATTTATTTTTCCACCAGCCAAGAATGACAGGCCGAGGGGTTGGCCTTGCAGTAATACATAGAAATGATTTTAGTTGTTCTCCAGTCTCACTTGGCTGTTTCTCCACCTTTGAGAGTCTTATCTTTATTTTAAAGAATAAATAACTCATTTTATGTTTTTTAATCTATAGACCCCCTAAACTTACTTTTGGTTTTATTCAGGAATTTTCAGACCCTTTATCAGTGATCCTGTATATGAAGCACCCCAGCCATGACAAATGTCACACACTCGACCTTGTGCTCTCCCATTGTTTCTGTGTAGATGATGTGGACTTCGTTGATTTTGCCATCTCTGATCACAACACACCGCTTCTCTCTCCTGACCCCAAACCCACCACACTGATTTTCTCTCACCCCCTAAATTCACTCTCTGTTCCTCGCCTCTGTCAAGCTTTTACTGCCTCAAACACATTTTTTAATACCAGTGAACCACATGGCCTCACTGTAGAGGAGCTTTCAGTGTTTTTAACAGCTCCTGCACAAATATTTTAGATAGCTTCAGTCAGAAATAAAATATGAAACCTTCTTCTCTGCAATGGTTGAATGAAGATTTAAGGATTTAAAGATACAATGGAAAAAGGATAAACTCAGTGTCTCCATTGCTTCTCTAAAAGATCTAACATTCACTTATCACTGTACAATCAAAGAAGCAAGGAACACATATTTTTCTGAACTGGTCGCTAAACATGATCATAATCCCAGAATCCTTTTTAAAACTGTAAATTCTGTGATTGATAAGTTCCTTAGCCAGCTAATTGAATCTTCCTCAGAGAGATGTGCAGAATTTCTCTGTGACTTTTGTAACAAAGTAGTGGAGATTCAGCAGCACCTCAACACTTAATTCAGAAAGCTTGATGTTGATTCCTCCCCAGCTTCAACATTAACTCACCTCAGTGAAATCTCTCTGTCAACCCTTGAATACACTGTTGCGCTTTCAAAATCTTCCACCTGCCCCTCAGACTGTATTCCCACTTGGTTTTCAGACCGTTGGTCCAGATATTTTAGACATTATTAACTGCTCTCTGTCTACTGGTATTTTTCCCTCCTATTTTGAGCATGCCACTGTACCCCCTCTTAAAGAAGCCTTCTTTAGATCCCTATGTTTTAAGTAATTTTAGACCCATCTCCAAGCTGCCATTTTTATCAAAGATTTTAGAAAAAATTGTCCCCTCACAACTGATTTCTTTTATGAACAACAATCAAATTCTTGAAGATTTTCAATCTGAGACTGCTCTGGTCAAGGTCACCAATGATTTACTGCTTGCAGCTGACACTGGCGTGTACTCCATTTTAATTTTTCTTGACCTCAGCTCAGCCGTTGACACAGTGGACAATAATGTCTTAATCAGCCGTCTGAAGAACTCTGTTGGCATGAGTGATGTGGCTCTGGATTGGTTCATCTCGAACAGGTCCTTCTCTGTAATGTTTGGAGATGCCTCCACCTCTTGTGCTCCTTTCTTTTGTGGGGTCCCCCAAGGGTCTATTTTGGGTCCCCTCTTATTCTCTATATACATGCTACCCCTGGGGCAAATCATGCTTAGGCATAAGTAGTAAATCTCTTCTTAAGACTCACTTTTATCTTATGGCTTTTTCTTAACTGATGGTATTTGTTATAACTATTTAAATTATTGTATCTTCTTTATATCTTAAGTTTTGGATCTTATTTACTTGTATTATCTGTTTTCATTATAAAGCACTTTGTTTTTATTGTAAAGCACTTGTTTTTGAAAGGTGCTATATCAATAAAGTTATAATTATTTTTATTACAACACAATGGTGGGCAGAAGGAGGAGGCTTGACATTAATCTTGACGCTGTGTTGTAAAGCTTTACTACTGGTTCAGCGATTCACATGGTAAAAGCTGAATTAGAGGGGAAAAAGGAGATTGTAGAGAGTGAGATTGTGTGAAGACACATTTGCAGTATGTGCGAGACAGTTAAAGCAGATATGGTCTAATGACCTTGCAGTTTGTTCTTTCATTTACTCTTTTATTTGTGAGTTCGTGAATACAGGCTTGATAGGTAGGTAAGACTCAAGCTTTACAAGGCAGGCAGTGCTTTAAAAACATTTAAACTTTAAAAGAAACTGAAAAAAAACTTAAAAAATAAGAATTTAATTGCAGCCAGCCATGCAGAGTGTTAGATGTTTGACCCGCACTGTGCAGAATGACGTATATGAGTTTAACACTAGAAGGCTGTCTGCTGAAGAGGGAAATTTCTCTGTGCTCACCTTAAATCTGAGTTTAACATGTTTTTTGGTGTCACCAAATAAGTCATCTGTGGTCCAGTGTGCAACTCTGGAGTGCACACCAAAGACTAAGTGCTGGTCATGGCAATGATATATTGAAGAGAAGATGACCACACACTACGCTAAGATGATTTTAAGTTATGTTAAATGTCATTTTATATTATATGGTTGAAGAAGTATAGTATCATCAGTATCCAGGCTGATGGAACATTTGGGTCAAAATCATCTTCATTGACTGCCCATACTGCAGTATATTAGCAATGAAGCGCTTCTCCTCTAGATTTGACCTGAACAAAGGAACAGTACTGCTCTGACAGTGGAGAGCCCAAGACAAATGTGTCACATAAACAGCCTAATGTGAAGATTTACCATCATGTTAGGATTTTAAACTGACTAACTCATTTATTGCTTCTGTCTATTTCTAGTAGTTCCTCTTTGCACATACAAAACTTCCTCTCACTCACATACACATACACACACAAACCTGCAGACAATCACACATGCACCCTGGCTTTGGTCAATTAATATTGAGCTGTCATGCTTCCTTGCTTTTGGAAAGTAATCTGGCTTAATTGAAACTGGGGTAATTAGCACATAACTCGTCCCTAGTCCAAGATGGAGTGCCTCTAATTCAAACCCATTCACACGCCGGTGAACATGTGGGTGTACACGTGCACATACAAAGATAGACACACAATTAAGAGCTGCACAAGTGAGTTCACTTGTAATTCTTTAAGGTATAGGTTGGGTAAATTTACACTAGGAAAGGAGGAGAGTGGAGTGTAGAGAGTGCAGTGTCTTGCTGTGAGTCCCTGAGCTTACTGTGCATTCCTGCCATTTCTTCCTCCCTTAAAGGCATCAACCTTGAGCTTCTTTCACTCTCTGTCTGCTTCTCTTTAACTTTCTCCCTTCCTTGTCACTTTCACCCTCTCCGTTATATTCAATCTCGATTCAATTTCGCTTCAAATCGATATTCTTTATTATTATATAGCCAATGTGATCAATACTTCCAAAGTGTCCGAATGCAATGGGATGTCACTGAGATAAAGAAAACCATTATTTCTCTCTCTTCCTTTCTTTCTGCCTCTTTCTCCTCACTCTGTTTATCTTTCTATTCCACCGTATTTGACCATGATTAAAGTGTATCCTTGGCAACAGGGTCTATAATGTTTCCATTACCAACAACTGTATGGTTGCTGGGGATGAACTTATTCACTTATTCTCTTTTAAGAGAAACTAACTCCACACAATGTCACTATCCACTGAGTTCAGACCACAGAGCCAAATAACACTGTCAGGAGGTCAGTGTTCATATGTGTGTGTGTGTGTGTATGTGTATGTGTGTGTTATGCCCAAGGCTGTAAATTAATGCATCACAGCTGCACTCTCTGCTTTAGGGAACCAACTATGGATCACAGAAACATATGCTTGTGATTAATAAAAATAATTTGCATGACTGTACAACATCGTGTTGTATAGGCTGCATCATCACGGTAAGCTGTTAAAATACTTTCAAAGCTGCTCTTGTGGCCTTTATACCAATCCCACGCTACTCTTCCTTAGTGTAACTAATAAGTAGGTTGTGAAGCCTCGTCTGCCCTGCATGGTGAATATAGTCTTACTGTTTTATTGAAACATCACACACCCAAGCTTTAATTCATTTTGTTTATACGCCTCTCAGAAGAGGCTTGTTTTTTTTTCTTTTTAACTGCATTTCATGTCTGACCATCTGCCACCTTGTTATTTATTAGACATTAATAAAAGAGGTAGGCCATAGCAAGACTGGTAATAAATTATGCTGACAGCCACATCAGCATAAGCATTTGTGTTAATGAGGCATTGAGTGTTTCCAGGAGACCAAAAGCACCATTGATGGTTCTCTCAGGGTCAGGTTTATGTGACATGCTGTTGCACCTGGCACACCAGTGATTAACCCCATGACATTAAATGATGAATGAAAAATGAAGCTGACAAATATTTGTTCAAAGTAAGTATAAGTGCAATATGTAGACGTCATTTGTCTGTTTTTCTCGAAACAGATAAAAAAACAGCACTGTGGTCAGTTTATGTGAATTCATTTTCATCATTCAGCTTCTCATCTCTGTCTTTGCTGAGTGCTTAGTGGTTTATTGACTAACTCCGTCTGATGTTTAAATGGTTTGAGTAGGTAGACAGTGGTCCACAGAGGGCTTAATTATTATTATACATAGCTTAACTGAGCTCCATCCCACACATATCTCAACCCTAACGAAAGAAAATGTATGTACGAGCAAAAAAACACGAAGGCTTCTCAAATTTCTATCGTTCTTTATTCTTACTATACTTATTCACAAACACACATGTGAGCTATACAGTAGATAGAGATAAGTGACAAGTAAAGGAAATACCAACCATTTACCTCAGTAAGGTGTTGGGCCGCCAGAAGTGCCTCAGTGCATCTTGGGGATGAACACCATTCCTCCAAAACATGTTCCCTCTTTTTGTGTTTTGATGATGGTGATGGAGAGCACTGTCTAACACATCAGTCCAAAAATCTTCCATAGATGTTCAATTGGGTTGGTTTTTGGTAACAGGCAGTAACTTATTTGGTAAAAGTAGAGGAGGTTGCAGGAGGAGGCTAGCTTCCCATAAAAAAGAGGTGAATACGCATTTGTGTAACTCAAAAGTTGTCTGTCTTATTTACATGTTGAGTCTTCTTAGCTGGCTTGCTAATGTTAGCCACTGGTAAGGCCTTCTTCACAGCAGACATTTTGACTTGTCTTAGTCAGAAAGGTAGAAGTGTTACTAATGATATGTCCTATTGAATCAAAAAAAACAAACAATCCTATTTAGGAATCACTTGGTTTTGTTCAGAGCTGGATAGTATAAACCAGCAGCTTCACTGTAAGGACAGGATTAGTGGTGTGCTGCTCACAGTCACTGGGGCTAAGCTAGTTGTTGATGGTCAGTAAATACCTCTGAACAATGGACTGTCTGCTTTTTCTCATTTTCTCTTTCTCATTGTTTTAAATACACAAGTATAAACATAAATGTGTTAATGCACTATCACACAAAGCTTTCTCACTCTCAACTCCTACTTTGCACTCAGATGAAGCTCAGTCAGACGTTACTGTGCAAATACATGGCCTTCATTCGCACTCAACTGATGAGAATTACCTTGCTGTATGGGTCATTTTGGACTATGCTGTGATGGAAAATATCTATGCATGTGCAATGCAGGAGCATTATCCTCTCTTGATGATGTCCAACAACAATCATTATACATGTAAATTATCAGCTAATGCCAAGCCTGTTTCCCTGTGAGGGTAAAATGGATGTTGAGTATTCTTTGATGTTATTCCCTCCCCTTCTATATGTACACATGGTCACAGCCTTTCATAAGCCTTATTGTTTACGTCATTTATGTCCTCTCTGTCATCCCTGATTCCACTGTATTAATGATAAATAAAATGTGTCCGTAATGTATCATTTTCCCAGTGTGAAGAAATTATGCAGCCTGAGCATAAAATCATGACTCATTTTGCTGTTACAAGCCAGCAATTTAGAGTCATTTTCATACCAGCATAAGTAATAGAGAGCGTGCCAATTACACAGATGACAATGCTTTTACAATACGACTTATTCAGGCAGTCATTAATATTCATATGGCAGATGTTCAATTGCCTGGATGATAAAAATAAATCAGGGTTATCTTGTGGGGATCTCTCCTCTGAAAGTGTGACATCATAACTCATTGTGACATCCAGCGCTGTAACCATCAAGCGAGAATGTTTGAAATATGGGATAGAGCTGTTAACACATTCTGGAGGCATGATTCAAAGGGCTGGTCCATTTATGTGGATCTGACATGCTTCATGAGTACCAGACGGACTAATCTGGTGATGAGAACTTTGAAGGAAAATATATTTTTTCAACTATACCTCAAACTTTTCAAGTGAACTAAGACATGACAAAGTGAAATATTAATTTGCTATGGTTTTAGAGATATCAATGAGAATTTTACGGCCCTGTTGCCTCTGTTTTATCTTTCTCCTTCCCTATGCCCACTGTGCTAGCAGAGGGTCCCTAATTCTCGCACATGATGGAGCTGGATTTGTTGAGTGCCAGTTAAAGGTTTGGAGGACCGATAATGATGATTAGGGGAGCCATACTATAAGCGCCTTGTTTTTTTGGCTCTGAGAGCACATCCTATGATTCTCTTCCTACCCAAGTAATATTCTGTAGGTATTTAGCAAGAAATTTGTTACCATCCAGTGAAATAAAATCTCCAAAACTAAGAACATCAGCCTTGTTTTCAACTTGATGTGTAACATATGTAGCCACTGGATTTGTTGGATTTTGAAATCATTATAGCCACCAAGGACACTTGAGATTTCTCAGCCCTTAAAGTGAACCTATAATTTTGATGGACAGCCAGTGATAATGACAGACAGTTAGTGCTAAAACTTAGAAACAGTAACACAAGTAAAACCCATCAAGTCAGTAACTGACAGTGATGTCCATTATAATGTACAGTACAGCAATATCTATTCAAAGTTTGCCAATGCCATTGCTAATGCTAGTGCCACTAAAATTAGCCCGTTTAAGCTAGTGGTCATACCAGAACAAGTAAGCCTGTAGCAGTAAAACCCCTGAATGTGCTGAAATAAACACTTTGCATTACTGCATTTGTAACAGCAAGAATAAGTTATTTCTTCTTCCAAACATTGCATGATTAATGAAAAAAGAGTGGAGCACACTGATTGATTTGCAGCCTTTAATAGTGCAAACAGACCAACATTTCGACACTACTGTGTCTTCATCAGAGTTAAAGGAGGACAAAGGAAAAATGTAATCACATAGTCAACCAAAGATAGGTGTGCATTTGTCATTGGATAGAAAGTGGAACAAGAATTCAGCCCTATTGGATAATAGATACAGGGGTAGGGATTGCCAGAGCCAATGTCCAGGTGCCACAGCCATACCTTAAAAACAAGACAGGAAAACAAGAATACACATATCTTTGAGTTACTTGAAATCAAGCATAAAAGTTGTAAGTTCTGCAGCAAATATATCATGAATTAGAGGAAGCATGACAAATTTAGCTCTTCATTGAGGGCAGAGGGTTCAGCTGTGTTGAGAGTATGAATCCAATATGCCTCTCTGAAAAGCAGTGAGTTAACTATACCACCACCTTCAGAGGCCTTTTTGTTTGTCCAATAAACACCAAAAAAAACAAAAAAAAAAAACAAATTGCATGATCTGCCTTTAAAGTCATTATCATTTAACTGAAACTAAAGCATGGGAATCCCCAAAATTGGCACAACCTTTTATACCTTTGTATTTTATTCCCCGTGTAAGGCACATCAAAATGCCAGAGGGAAAGTGTTTGTGTATATACATATACAATACATGCTGGATATCAATAAAACATTCCAGCTTGCGCATAAGCACATCTAAAATACGAGTAACGGAAATAGAGGGGATACTTCACATGACTGATGGCCAGAAGTCAAGCGTACTCAAAGCACTTTAAACCCTAATTGGGTTTTTACGTGCCCCAAAGTGTGATTATCCCTAGACTCCATTTTCATTACAGAACCTTCATTACACTCTGCTGCCCAGGCCAATATAGCTACGGAAAATTTAAGGCTATAGGAAGAAAAACAAGCGAGTGAAATAAAGGACTGATTTATTACCTTTCACTCTGTCAAATAATGCCTGTCCTGTGAGGATAGCCTGGCTAAACACTACCTCTTCAGCACAAAGCAGGACAGAGCTAAGGTAAACCAGCGACTGGTGAAGAAAGCTGCACAGCTAGCAGACCCAGATATTTTTCTCCAGAGATCAAACCAGACTTAAAAGGAACATTGATTATTAGACATTCAGGTGGCCAGAGGAGACTATCCTCCCCAGAAAAAAACAACAGCCTCAGTTGTTTCAGCAAATGCCCCAAAACAACTTGTTATTTTCACTCTTTGGTTTTTTGTACACATTAAATAAATGTGTTAATTGGTAACCTTTTGTGATGCTGGTACCTTAGGCAGATTTTGGACAGAGCCAAGACACCTGTTACCTCCTGCTTCCAGTCCTCATGCTTAATTAAGCTTATTCGCTGCTGGCTGTAACCTCATGTTTATACACACATGAAAGTGGTGCTGATTTTTCTGTCTCTCGGTAAGAAAGATAATAATGGGTAATAAAGATAAATATGGTAACTATTCCTTTAACCAAGTAATTATTTTATCCCAATTCCACAATCTTTCCATAATCCTAATAGCAATTGTCATTTTTGTTCCTAAACCTAGCCAAACATTACTTATGGAGGTGTCAGATATGAAAACAGTTTTGTTTTTGCAACAGTGATTTATAATGTTTTGAGAGGTGCTGACAACTGATGCCGTTCTTCCAAATTCGATGTGTCAGATCAGAACATGTGCTCTGGAGGACGAGTACAAACAATGTATTTGGAAGACTCGCTGGGCCAGAAACACAACTCTAATGGGATGCTCATATTGCTCTGTAGTCTTGCCTTAATGGCATGTCAGGTATTTCTGTAGGATTTTTTTAGCAGTCTTTCTACCTTCTACTGGTCACAAATCATCCAGTGTAGCAGGAATTTAATGTAAAAGGAACTTTGCACACAACTGTGGAACTATGCAGCATGCAAATAAATGTATGTTTGATGTCAAGTTGTGATAGACTACTCACCATGTCAGAATAAATAGTTAAATGACTATAATCAACTGGAAATCAGACTCAGAGTCTTAATGAGGCAGTGAAAACACAGCTGCAAACTTGTGCCCAAGTGGGCTGCACTGATGAAGGCAGATGGATGCGATCTGTATAACGCTCCGCCATAGAAGCACATCAACAATTTCAAGAGATAGTTTGACAGTAGAAAATAGATAGTAAAAAGTAAAAAGTGACAGAAAACATGATCCAACCAGTGGGTACATGTTTTTAGATCACCAGGTAACCAGGACAACCCAGACCATCATTCTTAAAGAGACTTTGACATTGTGGGAAATATGTTTAGTGCTGGTCTCATGCATTCAGATGAGGAGATCAACATAAATTTTAATTTCTGGGCATCCGCTGGATACTGTTCCTCTTTCTCTTTTCAAAGAAAGAATAGGCACTCATAAAATATACTCATATAGGGCTGGTTTTCTACATCTCACCATCGTAAATGTGTCAGTGCCATGGGGGAAACATCAAACCTCTTAACTGAGATACATTAGATATTGTTCCCCCTATGGTTAAAAAACAAGGTATGTTCTAACATGCACAAACCTCATACAAAGTAGACTTCTACCTCCTTTAAAAGTGTCGATTTTATTGAAATGACTCTACTTCATTTCATATACCTAAAGTAAAAATGCAAGCTGTGGCTTCAGTAGCATACTTGATGAGAGCTTCCTTTCTCATGAACTGTCTGCAGCAACCACAAGGTCACTGCAGAGACCTTGTGGTTGCTGCAGAGTTTTGATACTTTCAGAAATTCTTAAAAGAAACTGCAAGTTGCTTATGTATTTTAGTCATAACTTGTCAAAATAATATTGCAATCTCATTAATCCTGGTATGGATACCAGCTATACATCTGACTTAAATGTACAGCTGTGTGCTTCAGGGAAGGGTTAGAAATAGGATAATATTTCAATATCAGTTCAGCAGGGTTCCTAAAGGCAGCAAGCCTGAAATAATTATGACGAATGTGACAGGTTCTTGGTGTGTATGTCGAATGTGCAGAAAACTGTGACCATGGGATGATTTTGACAGACAGTCAAACATCCAGGATGTGAAGTGAGATGCAATCTTCCGTCAACTAGCAACTAGCTAACAATTAACATGCAAATCAGATAATAGCTGTGAGGGATTGTTATCAAAATCCAATAACCAAATGACAAAGAAAGCTATGAAACATGTTCACTTAGTCTGTCACATAGGACATGGAGGTGAAAAGGTGTTGTTTTGTTTCACTATTCCTGGAATTGTGTATTGAATTTACTGTGCAATCTATGTAAAGTTTGATATGTCAGAATAAACATTCAAGTTAAATGCTGTGATTGTGCCACATGATGCAGGTTGTCAATGCATTATGTGGTGCAATCCCAATGCAGAGTGCTAATATTTTTTTGACAATCTCCTGAAGAAATAAAATATAAAAATTTGGATTATCACCATTGACAGTGCAGAAACTGTTAACCTGAACATTTTCTGATTATAAAAGTATTTGACTTTACAAGATAAAAACATCCCATGTCAGTGTATCTGTGTATCTATAAATGGGAGAAATGTGCTGCATTGTTACAATCTTATCTTGTTCAATATGTCATAGTCAGTGGGGTAAAAAAAGATATATCTTTCTCAAAGGCCAAATCTAGCTTTCATGAGAATCAATCAAATGCTGTCATCTACCAGTTAATGAAAAATCTTCATGGTTACTAAACTGTAAAAGATAAACTGTCTTTCTATGCCCCAATTTATATTTTTTCTGCACTTTCAGTTCCTCATTTTAATGTGTTTTATTTGACTTTGATATTTTATTTGTGTTGCACTGCATGTGTTGCCTCAATTAACCTTCTCCATTTCTGCCAAAATGTCAAAGTCAGCCATTATCTTGGAACGAAAGGTTCAATGTAGATGTTTTTCTTAAGTGCTCCACATCAAAATTCAGCCTATTTTTTACTGTTAAATGGGGGAGTTACTCCTCTTATCCCTGACATGTGGATATAATATGTAGAAATAAGGACAGAATTCAAAGAAAACTGACTGCCACAGAAAATTTTAATATATATGATACAGGCTGTGTAGGATCGTATTCAAAACAGGTGCCTGACCTTAAACAAAAATCAGAGGGAATAGAGTATGGTATGGTAATACATTGAAAACAAACTGTATTGGATCACAAATCTGTCAAACCTGCATAGGGTCTATCCCTAAGTAATCATCCAGGACAGGTGTTCTTCCTTCAGGGTTGTATTTATATTGATTTACTCACATGCTCAACCAGTGCACTAGTTTGTGTAACTGCATGATGGTTAAATGCCACCAAATAAAAGAGAGAAAGACTTTGAGACTCTGAAATGCCAGCAGTTATTTGAGGTATAGTTTATATTCAAGTTGCACAGCTGTGGTGGCAAAAAACCATTCACTGTCCTCCCTTGTGTATTGCCTTCAAGCCCATCAGACTGGAATCCAACGTCACCACCTTCCTCTGGGACACTGCTCTGAGCAGTATGCTCACCCTGAACAGCAGGGGGTTTCTCAAGAATCTTTAGAGATCTTGTGACCCATAAGATCATCAGTGTCAGATGAAAAATCACAGGGGTTTAAATTATAATGAAGGCTGAGAGGTGGAATAATTTTCCTCACTGGATGTTATTAACATTTAATAAGATACTATACAGTGTTAAATTGCAGCATGAACCCCACAGTTTAAGAAAATAACTAATTTCTGGTGATAGAAAAGGGGGCTCTTGAGGTTCTAGATTTTAGGTTCAATCAGTGACATTCATTTTCAACTAAAATGTCAAGCACTCTCAGTTTGTCTATATGTTTATAATTACACATTTTCACCCCATAAATACCTTGTGTGGGCAGTAAATTATCACTTCCACAACCTTTTTAAATTAAACATTGATCAAAGATGGGACTATAACAGCTCCCCAAGAATAGATATATAGTCTTAACCCAAATAATGTTTTATATCATTTTGTGCATACTTGTGAGGTAATTGCTTTCAAAAAGCTATCATAACGTTTTCGTTGATTTTAAAATTGCTGTGTGACACCACCTAACAATAAAAATTATTTTAAAAACTTTCAAACATATAGCCTAAAACCATATTGTGATGGGAAAATGTTATTGTTCGATTCAGAGTCAGTGTTGGTACTTTTTACCGTATTTTCTAACAAAAACATTTTGATTTGTAGGAGAATTTGTTAATTTCAATAGCATTTTGCTTCTGCATTGAGAAAAATGAGTAATCAGATGTGGAACCTTTGTTACGCTGGGATTTGTTCCTATACGGCGTTCCATTTAAAATACACTTTTTCACTTCCTGTTAGGATTCACAACAGAGCCGAACCGCAGAAGCTAATTCACTGTAGCAGCATTTGGTCAACAAACGTGAATGTAGCATAAATACTGGCCAACAATAATGATTCCTTACACTGTCAACATCAAACTCGCGGCTCGGACGTTGACTGGCACTCTCAATTTGCAGAATAAAACCGCAGTAGATTGGTGAGTACTGCTGCTTCTGCCGTTAGCATCATTTGATAGCTGGTTGATTTTGATCGATTGACAGATGATGTTCCCGAACTGCGTTTTGCATTGAATGTGTTTCATTATATTGTTGCCTTTTATTGTTGATTAGAAAGATGTCAGTGTTCATTGATGGCGGTAACGTAGATTTTTCTCAACTAAACACAGGAACATACATCCTGGGTCATGTGATGTGACGTTTTGCTGGGCCTGATGAATTTCTGAAGCCTTGTCTGCATAGAAATCTATTAGAGACTGTGACTGTAGTGTGACTCCACAAAGCCACATTGCCTGCTCTGTGTTAAAACTCCCTTAAATCTTCCTGAAATGTTAAAACTAACAGAAATTTTACAATTTTACACAAGGGTTGCACTATCACCAGGTTCTATTCTACATAGATACAGCTGATAATGGTTCATATGTTTAAATTTAATCATCTTTAACTGAAATTGTCAAATTATTTACTTCATGTAACTAGACAGTATGTTGTTTGATGATTTTTGTATTAATGGTTTGGTCTTCACCTGCAGCTACTCTTTATTAGTTCCTGTTATTATTTCTTATCTTGGTTTAGAGTCACACACGATTCATCTGTGAGTTTTGTGAGCCTGCTGCACCAGGACTCATTCATTTAAAGTCTGTTTGCACAAAAATCAACTTCAGCTTACCCCATATTTTCAAAATATGGGGTTGATTTAAAATTTTTGTTCAGTCTGGATGTGGTCCAGCCACATATGCATGCAGGCACTGAATGCACGCTGAAATGTAATGTAGACAGAACTTTCAATTAGGCTCATACTATATTCATAGGGAGGGAATACAAACCAGTGCCAGGTCAAACGGCCACGTTCACTGATGTATTCATCTAATAAAATAAATTATTTAGATTCATATTTGCCAATTTACGTAAAATGGACTTGTGCATCCCTTGGCACAATCTCCCACTTACAAACCATCCCTTTTCCTCTGCGTTGGAAATAACATTCAGTTCCCTCACACTTGCCTCATTATTCTTCAACTTTGAACATCCTCTCCCCTCTTCCATTCTCCGCTTTTTATATAGGGGCTGGCAGGGGCTGATAGCTCAGGGATGTCACTCCAGCATTCTTATCATCGATCCAAAGACGTCCCAGACCATCCAGGTGTTGGAGAGGCACAAAGCCAATGTGGTTAAGGTGAGCCAGCCACCTAAGTAGCTCTTCTTTCATCTGTGTAAATGTTTAATACTGTAGGCTTCAAAAAAGAATTTGATGTCTGTCATAAAATACATTTTCTGTGGGAAAAACAAACATAAAGGCTTCAGACAAAATGACTGATAAAGGTTAGATTAGGTTCTTTGTAGAACAGGTTATGTTTAGTCAATGTGTTTCACTGTTCTCTTCTCTCAATTATAAAAAGAATTTATTCATTGAATATTCAGTCCCTGACTGCAAAAACATAAATCTTACCTGTTGTACATTAAGCCAGCATATATTGTAGAAGTGTGTTTTGTAAGCTTTCAGACAGATACCTCACTTTTATCTGTGGTGCGTATTTTAAAATGTCTTTGACATATATTTCAGTTTTTGGCTGATAGTGAATGTGCTTTCTAGGTGAAACACAAACACACACCCACTGGTGAAGTGGTATTATATCACCCTGTATTAATGTTAGTACTGTGTGACCTTGAGCTAAGTTGTTTTTGTCCATCTCTGGCAGATAAATGCAGCTCTGCTTTACTGTGTAGCCAATGTTTGCTTAGGAATTGATGGAGAGTCCTATTGTGAGTGCGTGTGTGTGTATGTGCGTATATATGTTTGTGTGTTTTTCAGAAGGGTAAATAATGGGCAATAAATTGTGCAGTGATTATTGTCTTGGCTCAATCCGAGGCTATCATTCCTCACTACAAAGTACACTTTAATCTTGTAAAGCACTGCAGCCACAGCAGCAGACCATTTCTCACCGCCCAGCCTGACACAAGAAAGCTTGGTGGATAAAAAAAAAAGTAGCCAATGTAAAGGGCATGCCTGTTCAGGAACAAATACACAGACATGATCAACACCATCATAGAGTCATTTGTCTTGTTCCCACAGGGTCTGTAATTTATTTCTTCAGATTTCTGTAACTTTCTCCCCTTAGCGCACATTTACAGTATATGCACAGTCGTAAAATCTTTAATGATGCTAATACATAATAACACATTTGTTTTAAATCACTCTACGGTTAATTGAGAAGTCCTCAGATCTCAGCATCAGTTGTGTGACCAGTGAAGTTCATCATCTTCTATTTCAGGGAGACGTTGTTGCTATCAGCTTTTGTTGTTTACCTTCTTTAGACAAATGGCAAAATATGGAAGTCTTGCGATGTCTCCATAGCGACTGTCAGATAATCAGCATTTTCTTTGTGTTGGTAGGTGAAATGGTCCAGAGAAAACTACTACCATAACTTGAGCTCGCCCTATTCTCTCCGGCTGGCTTCAGGAGATGCCGCGGGGAAGATCATAGTGTGGGATGTAGTCAGCGGCACTGCCCACTGTGAGATCCAGGAGCACTCCAAACCTATCCAGGGTAAGGGATCTTTCAGAAACCCCCTTCCCTTTTATGGTGGCGTGAATCGATTCTTTGTCTAGTCTTAGTCTGTCATTGCTGCACAGGAAGAGGGCATTATCCCCTTAGCCCTGCCAAGAAGATAATTTACGCTGTTTCTGTTGTCAGCTATTTGTTTTCATTAAGATGCTCTTACCATCACTCTCTGTCTGTCCTACTGGTGCACACTACGCCTCCATCCTCTTCATTCCTACAATCTCCTCTTTGTCTTCCTCTCTGTTTCTCTCAGACTTGGAGTGGTTATGGAACCAGGATGCGTCTCGTGATCTGCTGTTGGCCGTCCACCCTCCCAACTACATTGTTCTATGGAATGGAGACACAGGCACCAAGCTGTGGAAGAAGAGCTACGCTGAGAACATCCTCTCCTTTTCGTTTGACCCCTTTGACCCCTCCAACATGGCATGTAGGTGAACAACATGGCATTCTGTCTAAGCCTCTGACTCAACCTTAGTACACTCACTCTAACATTTTCTCATTTCCTTGCTCACATGTATATTCTCTATGCTGCATTCGGTATCTCTTCTCTCTATATCTCTCTATATAAAGCAAGGAATCTCTGTCTGTCTGTATGTATGTCCTTTGCATATCTCAAGAACCCTTCATCCGATCTACTTCATACCTGGCAGGTGGATTGCTGGGGAATGAAGGAAGTGCAAAGTTGATGTGTTAAGTTGTTTGGATGAGCGGTTCTCAAGAAATATATTAAAAAAATACCTCATAAACAATGTCGATTTGCTGCTTCTTCTGCCCGTGGAGTCAACTAGCGGAAATATGGACAGCGCCACTCTGCCATTGCAACCTACATTGTGGTCGGAGATGAGATTACATCTGCAGCGTTAATGACTTGAAAAGGTTTTAAAAACTTAAGCTCTACTGCTGAACTGTGTTCTCTGAACGAAACTTGACATGTACGTTCAAGACTTAGTGCCGGATGTCTCAGGCACGTTCAGAAATATATAAAAATACCCCATAAACAACGTTGCGCCTGCTTCTTCTTCTGCACATGGATTCAACGAGCGGAAATACGAACAGCGCCACTCTGCCGTTGCAACCCACATTGTGGTCAGAGATGGGATTACACCCGTAGTGATGAGAACTACTGTAGAGAGTGAATTGAAAAAGTTCAGAGAGTTAAAATCTGTTCCCGTTCCTCACGTGCAGGAACTTTGTATGTATGCTCAACACATAGTGCAGGATGTCTCAGGCATGTTTTGAACGGGCACTACAGTTCATCCAATCAACTTCAGCTCAACTCAAAATTGTGGTCTCCAGATATTCTGCGTGTGAGGCGTTTAGGGGACGGGCATTGTTCTCTCTAGGTATTGAAAAATCGGCCTGTTTTGAACGGGCACTGCACCAGTTCGGTAGAGTTCTGCATGATGTCTGCATATTTCTTAAGTAATATAGAAACAATGCGGCACCTCTAGAGGGATGTGTGGCATTCTATTATGCTAACCGTTGAACCGTTGGTAACATCTCATTTTCAATTCTTCACTCGTTTGGAAAAAAGAGGCAATTGACAAAAGAGATTTTTCCAAGTGACACTTGTTAATAGAATACTGGCAGTGTCTTCAGCTGTGACAAGAATATGCAACTTTTTAATGATTTCTTTCTTTTTTTCTCAACAGTGCTGACAAGCGAAGGAATAGTCTTCATCACAGACTTTTCACACTCCAAACCACCAGGCAGTGCTGGCAAAAAGGTCTACATCGCCAGCCCCCATGCAAGCCCCGCTCACACCAAGCCTGCTCCTGCTGCTACCCCGGCCCCTACTGGAGCCAAGAAGGCCCTCAATAAGGTCAAAGTGCTCATCACCAATGAAAAACCCACGTAAGAGCTACCATGTTACTCACTTTTATAACTATACTTGAGGATGTAATATACAGGATGTTTTAAAGGGGTAGACGGTGAAGTGTTCCTCATGCAAACATACCCAGCTGATGTGAGGGTTGAGCCGTTTGACAGCATCACCTCTTTAATAAGTAGTTTACCTAGTCATGCTCTCACATTAAGTGTATGCCCTTAAATCCCAAGCAAAATAAATCTTCAGATTAATCAAACAAATGTGTTAACATCTTATGATGTTAATGTAAGTTGGCAGCAAATCAGTAGTGATGAGCCGCCACTGCAATGATTTTTTTTCTCCATATTTTAAACCATTTTTTAATTCCATCAAACTAATGTCCATAAATTAGTCTCAGACATCTCCCAAGTCCCTACTCTCTGTAATAAGTGCTCCTGTTGGCTACTGAACAGTTTCATCCCAGCAACTGGCATTGCCCAGGGGCAACTCATTGGAGTTTTATTCAAACAGAATTCTAACAGATAATTTTATTAGACAATTTCTTTTAGACTTGGGGCATCTGCAGCAGCAAAGTGAATGTATGTGCCCTTGACCTGTAGTGAATCAGCACCTGTCAGTGTGCATTAATCATGTTTTTTCCTCCGCTGCTGGACAACATATTCATGCACTGGACATATCTGCCTTGATTAATTAAAGCTTCCATCTCATAGATATGACTGCAAACCACAAAGTATAAGATGCAGTATTAGGAGCACATTAACATAATAACATGCCACTTTTGACTGTACGCTCAACAGGTTGAGTCAGCTAGTCTGCATCAGGGGTTTGTTGAGGTGCTGTTGTGAGATGCTGATGCTAACTCGGTGCTGTCTGTTTCCAGTTTTGTTTTTCTGTCACTTGTGCTGCTCTTCCTATTTTTCAGTAAGTGAACTGTCATGTTGGAATTGAATTGTGACATTTTCTTTGTTTGGGAGGAGACAAAACGAAGAAACTAAAAGATTTACCAAACCTGATGTTCTCTGTAAGAAAGTGAAGTGGCAGGCTTAAATATGTGAGATTAATACTGGATTTAATTTCCTCTATTTTTTTCATTTTGTGCAAAACATCCATTGAAGAGTCTGTCCGTTCAGTTCAGAGCACAGTTTGATGTACAGCTCATACTTTCCATCTAGATGTTAGCTTAATTGATTTGACAAAGATTGGCATTGAAACTGTTCTAGATCAGATAAGATCTGGTTATAAATCATTTATCATAGATGATGTTAGAGAGGAAAATATTACCAATGTCTTTTTAATTCTGAGACACACAAGGCTAACCTAATTTTGACACCATTAAATGACTAACTTGGGAAATGGTATCAGGCATACTTTTAAAGTTAAGTTTCGACAGATCAGGACCAAAGCATTGTTTGATGTGCTGGCAGCTTCCTGCCTGAGCGGTTGTGACTGTCAAACAGGCTTATTTATAGCAGCAGCACCCCGGCCGCTCTGTCCACCCACCCAACCAGCTCTAATAACAAACACTCCATTAATCTTACTTGTCTTTATTCTCTCTCCTGCCTCTCTCGTTGTGTCCATTTCAGTCTTGTGTCTTCTCTTGGTATGTGACACCTTCTCGCCTCACCTTTCATGCTGTGTCTAATTTCTCTTGAAACTATAGCTATATGACACCAGTCTGCCTGTGTCTCTGTGTCAGTTTTGGGTGTTTATCATATTCAGCGTTACGGTATCTTTCCTCTTTCGCTCTTATTGCCTCCAGTTGATAGATGGAGGATTTAAACAAGACTGCTCTCCTATACTGTTATCAGAAACTCGTTGAATACAGTGCTATATCATGCACATTACTGTCATCAGGCGGCCATTAATCTGGCTGTTAGCCAGCACAGATTTGCTTCCTTTATCAAGATGACAGGAATTGGCTGCACACTAACACGCCAGCATGTCTGTTCATACACTAAATGCACTGTCGAGGAGAATTGCTTGATCACTCAATAAACACAAAGAGAGCACTGTCAGGTTATGACATAATGGAATCAAATAATACAATCAGAAGTACAATGCATCATATTTCTGAGAGGCAGAGAATACATATCACCTACTTATCTTTTCTTTGTCTCACATGTTGGCACTCAGCCAGGCCTTAAATACTCTTGTACAGGCTCTGAAAATATCTATAGTTAACCTTAAAGGTTAGTGAACAACCCTCAGATAGAAAGAAAGGTCAAGAGTTCAACTAGCCAAGGAATAGTATTGACATTGCTATCACATTGAATTAAAGAACAAACAACTCTATCGTCTAAAGGTTTGTCAAATCAACACGTTAAAGAGACATAGAAATCTACGTAAGGGATAATGTACACAATAATGACCAGCTTGCTATACATTATTCCACTTATTACATGGCTATTTACTAAAGAAATCTATAATCTGACACAAAATATTGATTTAAAAATGATTTTATTGCTTCCGCTAAAAAAATAGTCAGTTGTATTCTACGGTTGGAGCTGCGTGCATAGCAACGTAAATATCTATGAAAACTCTGTCCTCGTTCATCTCTATGTTTCCTTCTTGCCGGGGCTTTGCAGTTGACACTCCTGGAAACACAGTTGTTACTAATGTTACAACTGATAACAATATTACTATTATCACAACTGCTTATCGCTTAAGTTAGTATGTAGCGATAGGCAGCTAGAAGAGGCGCTCACCAGATCTGCTGCTGTTGTCTGGATTGGACGACAGGATCTGTAGTAGTAGGAGTCCAGTAGCTCCTCAGGCTGCCGTCACATCTGTGCCTGCAGATGGTAATTTTACCGGACCTCTTTCCACTGATTGATATAATTGGACGTTGTCCTTCAGAGTCTATGATCAGAACTGCGTCCATAGCAACAGTCAATTATTCATAGCAGCGGTCTGCTATTCAGAAAACAGACCCTATAACGGCATAATTGACCAATCAGAATCGAGTATTCAACAAAGTCGTATAATAAATAACTATAATTTGTCCTAACTCTGGCTCAGACAACATAAACTAACTGTTCAACAATCAACTGTGCCATTTTACAAGGAACAAGTTTGAAATAGACACAGCATGAAGAGTTGTGGAATAACAAACTACCACTTAGCATTTAGTTCAAGAACACCATTTGTAACATGTATAATATATACAAGAAATACATCAAATGATAACCACTATTGAAATATCTCTCACAGCCCACACACAAACACACATGGAGAAACTTTACATTTATTTTTAATGTTTTTAATTCTCAGAAATTTAGTAGTTACACTTTTAATATCAATGTCAGTAATGAGGTTCAATATAAAAGATGACAATATATTATTCACCAGGGCTTATATAATACTTATTAATACTTAAGTTTGCTTCTAATCTAAAGATATGATGTAAAAAACAGAAAATTAAAAATAAAATAATAATTACTTCAACAATAGACATGAGAAACTAGGAGAGTACCTTTTCAAATTTCAAAATGTGCCAAAAAAATTCATAAAACCACAAAAGATTAGATCTAAAGTTAAAGAGGGTCATGAATTTTAGAACCTTGTAACTAAATTGAGGAACAAGTTTTATGTTACGGGAACAGTTTTTCATTTGTTTGTGGTGCTTTTGAAATTTCCATGTCCCTGCTGTGGTGAGCCATCTCCAGCTGCTGGTCCTCTGTCAGCCAAGACTGGGGGGGCCTACATTATAAACATAATTATACACACATTTGGTGCTCATGTGTAGATATAAGCCAAAGTCATGATTCATGCACCCCTGCCTGTCAGTATGAAGTTGTATCAGTTTATTTTGTATTGTCAAGAAGCTACAGCTGAGGTGACTACATAATGTATAAACATGGTTTGATCAGTGTATGTGCACACTCATGTACGCATGTGACAATGTATTACCACTTACTACTGACTGCTGTAGTCTTTATGCCTCAGCAAAGAGAGAGAGAGAGAGATGTGAGGAGTGTGTGATGCTTTGAGTCTTGGACTGTGGAATATTTTGGGAAGGGCTTGGGCTTATAGAACTTGTCTTCTCTCTTTGTGTTTTTCCTCCTTCTGTCTGAAGATCTGTTGCTTTCTTTTTTGCATCTAAGAGACAGAAGTCTCTTTCACGTTTTTTTTTCTGATGTTTTACCTTTGGTAGCTCAGACATTTCAGCCCCTATCTCTGCCTCGTCTGACTCCACTGAGCTGGTAACAGTGTGATTTAGCTCAGCAACTCCTAAAGGTTCCTCTGCTGAGTCAATTTTATCTGTTATGCCTACCATAGATGATAATAATCTCCACTTTGTTATAAAGTTTGTGCATCTATTATTTGATCTCATCATGACCTAGAGAGGAATGAAGCTGGAGGAATGAGCTATGGCTGTGGATCCGGTCGTAGATTCAATGAAAATCATCCCTTTGTTCTTCTCTTGACTTCATCTCTTGGCTGAACTGCTAAGCATTTGTGACTGCTGTGTTGTCATTGGGAGAGAACAGGGCTTGGCTGCTGCCATGACTAATAGAAAATCTAACTAGTTTAAAAACGTGTGAAGTAAATTTCAGCAATAAACAGACTTAATTTAACATTGTCAGGGTTCATGGAATGAATAATTTTTGTCTGAGCTGCCAATACCTGCTTAATTCAAAAGCCTCCCATCATTAGACCAAATTCACTTTAAAGTTCTCCCTCATTTGCCTTAGACTCAGAGAGACCACAACAGTAATAACTAATTCATTCAGCCCTGCTGTATGGGAAGACATGAATAAAGATCAAGTGGATCTTAAACATGAGAGTTGTTATTAAACTTGTTTTAGGACCCTCTAATTCATCATCACATTGGTGTGAATAATATTTCCATATTTCATATGCATGTGTTGTTACAGCCATGTCTCATTATATCTTTGGTAATGTGTCTGGAGAATAAGACTGGCAATACGTCAGGCGATCTAGACCTCAATTTCGAGTTATTACAATTTCTTTCTGCCTCTTCCAATATGTCATGTGTACAGTATCTTGAGTTCAGGCAAGTTTAATTTAGTTCACTGTAATTTGGAGTAACAGCTGGGAGCAGAAGGAAAACAAGCATGCAAAATCAAGACAGCGGCGGTGAAAGTAGAAAACGCTGAATCCTGGGAACATTCAGGAAGGGGTGAGGGCATAATTATCCCTGAAACGTGAATTCATTTATCAATAAATACTTTATTTGGTTTTAGACTTTTAGCTCACCGTTTTCAGAGAACATGCCAACGTTTTCCAGTTAAGAAAAGAATTTGTCAGTGAAATTGATTTTCTTTTCCTGTTTTCCTGACGTTCCTCTTCTTCGTGGCCCTGTAGCGCAGAGGCGGTGACGTTGAACGACTGTCTGCAGCTGTCCTACCTCCCTTCCAAGAGGAACCACATGCTGCTGCTTTATCCCAGAGAGATCCTCATCCTGGACCTGGAGCTCAGCCAGACGGTGGGTGTGGTGGCCATCGAGCGCTCCGGGGTGCCTTTCATCCAGGTGAGGCGGTCTATATATGTACAGTAAATTCTGTGTAATAAGGATTTTAGTAGAGCTCGATGGAATCAAAGTTTGTGGAAACCATATATATAAAAGGAGTTAGCCTAGTTTTGGTGGGCACGGTGCCAATAGGATGGATTTCAAGGTCAGAATTCTGTCAGATGTTTTTTAATTAATTGGAATGTGATGGAAAGACACTCCTGGTGTGCGTTTGGAAACTACAAGCAAACACAACTTGCTAAATGTTTGCACTGCTGCCTTAGTTGGTCTAGGTACGGTAAAGGAAAGGATGGCTGTGCCGTTTCGCTCTAACATGCTTCCTACATCACCGTCTTTCCCTCCCCTCGAATGAACTTTTATTGCATTACTTCGAGAGATTTACCAAATCTGTCTTTTTTTTAATGGATGATTCTTCCAAGAAGCCAATTCCCCCTGCCGTGAATGATCAAGTTCTCTACTTTTCTTCCTCCCCCTCCGTGCTCGCGTCATCACGGTCTGACGACTGCACAGCAGTGCCATGCAGTCCTTAGGTACAGCAAAAACCAGCGCACATACATCCTCTGACTTCTTGTACCTTTCAGCAGTCCCATTCAGCAGCATCGGTGACCTTTAGGTTCCAATTCTTTGCTTTTGGAGCCTGGATTTCTAATTGGAAATTGATGAATGCTGTGGGGGTATTAGAAAGAGGATTTGTCACGGCTACAGAGCCAGTAATGGAACAGAAACTGCCTCTTGGTGTCACTCTGTTAACTGTGCTTTCACTCCTAACTTTCTGTGTCTGCCTGTGAAGGAATGACCATTGTAGTGACTTGTCATTACACTGAGTAGATCTTGTGCTTTTCATTGTGGTGGTTCTGCTCAGTTTGAGCCATAATTTTCCCCTTTTTAAATGTGTAACCTTGAAGTTCATGCCTATATGCACATGCATTGACTAGTTTACTGTTGATAATTGTCATTCTATGTGTGTGAAATTGTGTTCTGTTCTAAATTTTATCACGCATCCATAAATCATACTTTCTTTTGCTTATCATTGATCCTGATTTAATAAATGTTTCCAAGGTTAAACGCTACAAAAGGTGGAGAACAAGGCTTTGTAGTCAAAGAGTCCTAAAGTCACAGAGCAGGAGTAGAGGGGTATTACTCAGCCACCCAGGCTCTGTGCAGCCAACGCCTCCTTTCTGTAAGTGTTATAAAGTGCTTGTCACACAGCCAATTTGCATGACTGATGACACGGCTTCAGCAAATGTCCAAGCTGGAGTTTAGAAGCCAAGAAGAGATGGGGAGATACAAACAGCTACACAGCTATACTTTGTATTGTCAGATCTGGCACATACACATGCGCACTGGATTGCCATTTCATCAGGTACATCTACAGTAGCTATGAATCTAATGCAGTTCATTACAAATTCTGTCCCTGTGGAGTTAAAATGTTCAGTTTTTGTTGACATCATCATTAGGGGTTTAGGTTTGTGTGAGGTGTGGCCTTTTGGTCACATAGTGTATGAACGTGAGGGGAGTTAAGGGGAGGATGCAGGAGGTGTTGGATCTAGTTTTACAATGATAAGTTGAAAAAGAGCAGTTGACAAAATGACAAAGGGTGCTCAAAATTGAAAAATGATAAATGGAAACTGCCAGTAATTACAAAAAATGCAGGCTTACTGATGAAATCTCCTGCTAAGCATCTGTTCCTTACTGTGAAATTTGAAAATGACAATAGGCCATGAGAATATGTTGTTCAGTAGGTCAACCACTGTAGTCCAAACTGAAATATCTTAATAACTATCAGATGGAATTTTGTACAGACATTCATAGACCCCAGAGGATGAATCCTACTGACTTTAGTGATCACTTGACTTCCTCATGTGCCACCAGCAGGTTGACATTTTTGTTTTTTGTGAAATGGATCTATGCGTTGCCATGACGGTCAGGTAGTTGGTCAGTCAACCACTGTAGTCCAGACTGAAATATCTCAACTATCTGATAGATTTCTATTAAATTTGGTACAGATATCCATGGTGCCCTGAGGATTAACCTTAATAACTTTGTCATCCCCTGACTTTCCCTGTAGCACCATCATTGGGTCAACATTTCAATTTCTGTTATGATGAAATACTTGTTAAACTGATGACATTGTGCCAATTACCAAATGTTAGCATGCTAATATGTTAAACTAATATGGTGAACAGGTGAACTTTATATCTGACCTGCTAAATTTCAACATGTTAGTATTGTCATTGTGAGCATGTTAGCATACTGATTTTTAGCATTTAGCTCAAAGCAAAGCTGTGCTGAAGTACAGCCTCACAGAGCCACTGAAGACTCTTGTTTAAATCTTGTTTAAAAGTGAATACTTTTATCATCACGAAGGTGCAGCTGCTGACATAATGACTACTGTTGTTTTATTCTATCTTTCTGTGATGATCAACAAATAGAAGATTACTACTTAAGTTACTTTTTAAATGACAATAAAACAGACTGACATATGGGCTTATTTGATTCAGCTTAGATTTTGTGTACAGTTGTGTGTGTACTAAGTTTTGATAGAACTACACATGCAAAAGTGCCAGCCTGTCTCCCAAAGACAGCTGGCAAACCTGATCATGAACACACACATCATCATCTAACTGTGTCCCCGACTCTCTGTGTTTAGGTGATCCCCTGTGCTCAGAGGGATGCCCTGTACTGTCTCCATGAGAACGGGTGTATCACCCTTCGAGTGTGTCGCTCCACTACCGCTCCTGAAGAGGTAGCAGGTATGAAACCCCTTCAAGCACACTTGTGCACACATACAGTGTATGCTAATAGTACTGTACTCACTCACAAACCATTCTCATTCTCGTGTCGTCTTCCAGGCATCATCTATTCAGCCACACTGCACTGCAGTCAGAGGCTATAGCCTTTCTCTATGCTCCAGTGGGCATTTAGCCTCTTACTGTCTCATTTATCTTTGGCTTAGTGTTATAGTCTATTGTCTTGCCAAATCTCTCTCTCTCCCTGTTACTTACTCTTCTTGCTATCTCTTCCACACTATTCTCTGTCTACCCATCTCTCTCTCTCTCTCTCTCTGCCAGTTCTTTGAGTCTCTCACATACTCATTTATTCTCTTATTTCCTGTCCTCCTTTCTTATCTCCTTAAATCCTTCCCTCTATTTCTACCCTCCTACTCTACTTTCCTCTCACAATTACTCAAAATTCGTCTTCACTTGTCTGGCCACCGCTCTTTCATCCACTCTTATCTACTCCTTTCTTTATTAACATTTACTAAATGTCTTATCCCACATTTGTGTCTCCCTCCATTCACATCGCTCTCCCACCGTCTCAGACGATCTCTGTCGACCTTTCTACTGCACTTATCTCCTTCTATTTTCTCTCTCCCCTCTCTCTCTCCCAGATCCAGAACAGAGTAGCCAGGAGCTTGTGTATGACCTTCGCTCTCAGTGCGATGCTATCCGAGTCACTAAGACAGTCCGGCCATATCGCATGGTTATCTGCCCTGTCAACGAGAACAATGCTGCACTCACAGTCAGCGACGGCAGAGTCATGTTGTGGGAGCTCAAAGCCCACACCGGCAGGGCTCCTGCCAATCCTAGGTATACACACATACAGAAAGCTTTGCAGGTGGTGGCCTAAAGGGGGAAGGTAACAGTTAAAAGTCTGAACACTTTGTGAGATGCCTTAAATAAACTGACTTTAAACTACGTAATCCTCTGACCTAAATTTAGTCTTCTTAGTGACTGTCACAGGTAGGGTGTGCAGTGACTTTAACTATCGTTGATGAGCCCTGCTTTCCTTTGATGGAGCACTCCCTTGCTGCTGTTGAGGAGACAGTTTTGTATTTCTCTCTTAAGTTGGCTTCCTGTGTGAGGCAGAGAGAGGTTTGTCAGCTAGTGAGAAACACCGGAATTTAATTCAGGCAAACAAGACAAATCCGCAACCTTGCATTAAAGAGAGAGATTGCATGTTCTTGACTTTTGTAGCACTGCTTTGTGATGTATTGTCGTATTATAATCTCGTCTAGTTTGAATTAATCTGCTTGAAGTACTTAGGTTTTCTATTTCAGGACTATTCAGATGCAAGCACTTGGCTTTCACGCTTCACTAAATTGATATTCTTCCCTGCGATTGTCTGATGCTCAATGTGTCTATCTGAAAGCCAAAACAAATCCTAAAAAGAAGTTAGGTTAGACATGAATTAGATTTCTGTTAAAACTCTCTTAGTGAGATGTGTTGTCACAATGTGCTGAGCACATAGAGATAAATTAAGATGAGTTATTTAGGTTGAGACACTTCACTGCGCCGCACCTGTTCGATTTACAGATTAAAGCCTGGTTGTAACAAGTTGTATCACAGTTTGCAGCCCACATAAAAACATTTTTTTTTCTAGAAGTCCTCTCTTTTTTTAATTGAGCAGCATCCAATCAATATGAGGAATCATTACTCATTTCATCATGTACAAGTGCTGCTGTCTCCCTCTGGGTCAGTAAATTTTTAAAGAGGGGATCACATTCATCATTCTCACAAGCATTTATCACTCCCTATTCACTTGGTTCTAATAATGAATGTGCACCATGCTTTCCAAATGTATTTGATTAATATTCTCTCTCTTCCTCTGTGTCAGTTCGGGGCTGTCGCCACTCTACTCCCCTGTGTCATTTTGTGGAGCTCTGCTGGGTCCAAACCAGAAAAGGATTCAGGATCTCTCTCTCAACAGCATGATCGGTATGACTGTACACATCAGCACCTACAAGCACCAGATATGTTGCCGTGTACAGCATCAGTACAGCGAAGTTTGGTGTTTCAGAGTCAGCATGTCACATATATTTTTTGTTGCAATAAAAGCTTTCTCTCCATAGGACAACTTTCAGTTTCGAAAACAAAAAAACAAAGAAAAGTGAGAACTCAAAAGAATGAAGGAGATGGAGCTGTAGGTGTGTGTGTGTGTGTGCATCAGGCCCTCTCATATATTTTATTATACCTGTGTGAGTTGTATGGGCCTCAGGGCAGCACTTCACTTTCTGCTTTCATGTGTGACTGCTGGTTTCTCCTCTATGCACTACACAGGCCGGCATTATTCCCTAGACTGACTGGCTCTGCACAAAGAGTCTCATGGGTGCTTGGCCCTTCCTTTCTTTCACTTTTGACTCTTTACCGTCATATCCTTCTGCTTAAGATGCGTTTCCCCCTCTGTAGTCTTCTCCACTCGCCCCCTCCCTCTCTCTCTCTCATCTCTGTTGATTTAGAACAGAGCTGCCTATCAAAAGACGAATGTGGGTATGAAATAGTAATAAGATGCAGAATTTTTTTTTTCCTTTGTCAGTTGTATTCAGTGATAGTCAAACCGCCTGCCAGCTGAGGGCCTTGGGGAGGTAGAGAAGTAGTGGTGATGCTGGCATGAGAGGGGAGGATTTTGTTGTCTCTCCCCTCTCACACACACTCACTCATGCACGCATTTGAGCCAGCAACTGCCTGGAGCTCTGACTGACAGTTGCTAACTAAAGCTCTTGTTATGAAGAAATGTCACTGGCCCGCAGGTTGCTAAAATTCTACACTGATACAGCTAGTTTGTTGCTAAAATTTGATGCTAAAGTTGTCGGAGACTGACACAAGAAGGGCATCAGATGGACAGAAAGACAAACAAATCATTGCTTTAGGCATTAGCTGCCACCTGCAAAACCATATTTGCATCCTTTTCATATTTTGATTTGCTATGCATGGCAATCTGTTGTATCTGTGGTGTATTGATCTACTGGTTTGTTTGTTGTCCTCATTTCATTTTATTATATCTACTAGTTGCAATGCTGCTCATTTAGACATTAAATTTCTAGTGTAAAGAAGGCTATTATGATGCATGAAATGAAAACCAAATGGATTTTTCAACCAGTGCCAAATATAACTTCAAGGTTGTTGCACCTTCAGAGGATGTCCTCTAGCTCTGCAGCACATACACAAAAGGAGATGATTGCCCGTTTAAAACATATAAAATATAGTCATTAACTGTCTGACTGTGAGGAGCATGGCCATCAAAATCCATGCATCAGTAAAGTAGGGTGTTTTTAGGCCCTTGAAGATATTAAAGGGCCTGGGGCTTACATTTATGGTGAAAACTGGTGTTAAATTCTGTGACTGTGTGGGATTAGAAATTCGATGAAATCAGCAAATTAGGTTTAACTAGATGAAGCCTATAGATACTCCTGTGTAAAACATGGGTCAGTGGCTTAATTGTCTTAACTCCCCACTATATCCTTGAGATCATTAAATCGGAACAACTTGAGGCCAGAGCTTAATGAAACAAACAGTATTTGTTCTTTTTTGCTGGCTCCAGCTGCAGTCAAATTGTGCTTTTCTTAGTTAGCCAAAGAACATCTTTGACTTATATCAGTAAGGACAGGTTCACACTTTTATTCGTAAGAGTGCTAATGAGCTCTATTACAAATACCTATCTAGAAATGTGGGAAAAAAGGTAAAGAGAGATAACTGCACACATCTTCTCTCCATGCTAAAAGAGATTAGGTTTATTCCAACATGCTTTGGCTTATGGCTTCATCAGGGTACAAATGACATTGTGTCACAGGACTAAGTAGGATGAGTCATACCTGCACAAAATTAGGACACTGTCTCATGTATTACTGTATACAGCCTCATCTGAAAGGAGCTACTTTGGGATCCTGTTCAATAGTTGATACTGTCGCTGTTTGTTTGTTAGGTATGTGCAGTAGGTGGGCTTGTTACAAGCTCCAAACACTATACTTTGTGTCTTGAGCTTTCTTCCAGTTGCTTGTGTTTGATTATGTCTGATATTGTTGATTACTTTTGTTCATGTTGGCAATGAAGAGAGGTTGTCTAAATCCTGCCCATATTTTCTCGCCCCTTTACACATATATTATACAAAGAAGTTCAAAAAGTTATAGGGAACCAAAGAAGGAAAGTTGTGATGCAGTTATTTTGCTGCCAAACATGTCATCTAAATTGGATCTGCTTGACTAATTTTAATGTACGCCTATAATCATATTGGGCACAGTGAGATCAACATATATGCAGTATGAAAGGACTCGTATAAGGGGCAAAAAAACCTAATCAGTAAAGCCTAATTGTGGCTTCAATTACAGTGATTGTTTCTATGTCATTTAGTAAACAGGCGTCAACTTGTAATATTGATTTATGGCGGACTGCACACTCTATGCCCTGTGTTAAAGATGAAGGAGAAAACAATCTTCACTCTTTTCCTCAAATTACAGGAAAAGTAAATAAATAACATAGAAGTAGAAAAAGGGATATTTAATGGACATTTAATGTTCTTGTAGCATTGCTGAACATTTACTGTTTACTGTATTTTTTAATTTAAAAATTCCTCCATTGATATGTAAGTTTTGTGAATGCCCCCTTAAACCTTTCTTTGTTGTTTTTATCTCTAGGTCAGACCTTGATAGCTGGTGAGGTTCCTCCTCCATCGTCCAACCAGCAAGAAGTCCAGTTGAAGTTCTTGCTCACTGGCCTACTGTCTGGTCTGCCGCTGCCACCATTTGCCATCCGCATGTGTCCACCTCTTACCACCAAAAACATCAACCATTACCAACCCCTGCTGGCTGTTGGTACGTAATAATGCAAAATACAATCACATGCACACACATACGCATGTGCGCGTATGCACACACACACACACACACACAATACAAAGCTCACTTAACAGTAAGGCGCTACTACTGGCACTACATGTTTCAAGTTCTGTTCTGTGTAAAGAACGGTGATGAATCCCAAAGAGAAAGTACTGTGGCCTGAAGTGTATATAGTAGTATATGGAACACTTATGTAGCATATGTATTATATGGATCATTGGTATAGATCAGAGCTTCTCAAAGTCCAGACCAACCACCAACCAATTTTTTGGGGGTGTTTTGTTCAAATATCTTTCTCCGGAATCGCTAACTACACTTTTAAAAGGCCCATCACAGTCACATAATCACATCAAACAAGCGGTGCTACACACAGGCCCATTCAGTTTACTTACTTACGAACAGTAGTTAAATTTAGTTTTTGTCTTTTCACAAAAACCTAGAGCTGATTTGTACACTTTGTCCATTGCTAAGTTTATTTTTTTCATCACAATTGCTGTTTTAGGAATCCAGTTGCATCAATGCAGCAGTTCATAGATAAAACCAAATATAAACAGACTGTGA
Organism: Thunnus albacares; assembly: GCF_914725855.1. NCBI lineage: Eukaryota > Metazoa > Chordata > Actinopteri > Scombriformes > Scombridae > Thunnus > Thunnus albacares. The sequence continues at coordinate 8,368,899 of NC_058119.1, forward strand.
TGAATAGTCCTAGCAACACACCAAACCATACATAATCAATAGGCGAACTCTGGTCCGGATCTGGACCGAGCAACAATTTAATCCGGACCGGGACAAAAATTGAACTGCAACCTGACCCACACTGTTTTTGAATGACACATTGCTATCACATCACCTCACCTGTCATCATTCAGCCATCCACTACCTGCCACAGTATGCAAGGTTGTTGTGGAATGTAGGAGCTCCTATTGATAAAGTAAAATGGCTTGTTCACAACTAACTGATACAAAAAAGAAAGGTTGACAGTGAAAAGCATGAGGGATGACTGGACTGAGGGATATGCGTTCATTTTGCCTGAGGGAAGTTGGAGACCATTTTGCTTCGTATGCAGTGAAACAGTGGCAACATAATGAAGAGTGGGAACACAAAACGCCACAACAGGACCAAACATGCCTGTTTTAGACAAACCTATACTAAAGTGCAGAGGTAAGAACCACAAAACTGAACCAGTTGAAGTCGTGATATCAAGGCTCCAGCAGAATAATTATAAAATCAAACATTTTCAACAATGAATGCACTGAAGAACTCATTAATGAACACTTACACCAGTGTCTCTACCTGGCCATTGTACCTTTTTATGCTCAAAGATCATCGTGTAATGCAGTTACAAAGTTACAAAGTTTTGCTCAGCGTGCAGTTTAAGTGCATGGAGTGCTTCATGATATTGGTGTGTTTATTTTTAAAATGGTTTTTGAATTGGATTCATCCGCGGTTACCATGGAAACCACCAATGCATCTATCAAACCTCCTTGACTCTGACCTACATGAAGACACCCATTTCCTTGCAGAGGTTAATTAAACTTCATTCACACATAAACGGTAAGAAAAAAACTTCTTCTTTTAGCTGTTTGTCACTTGTAGTTGATGTTCTACAGTTTAGAGGAGTTTATCATCAAGAAAACTTATCAAAGTATCAAAGTAAAACTTTGTTTGGCCTCTAGAGCTTTACTGGCAGATAGAGAACTCAGGAAGTAACCACTTTACTTGGAGTTTGGTTATCAGTGTTATACTGTAAATCTTATTTTGGTATTGGTATTTGGAGTCGATCGTAAGTTAAAATTTTTTTGTCAATCTAATGTTTTCAAAGTCAAAAATGAACCTTCATGCTCAAAATAAAAATATATGTTTATGTATGAAAAATTTGTAGCACCTTCAAGCAATCAACAGTGTAAACAGGAAGTCAGTATCATTCCTTTTTAAATGTAGATATTACTTTGTTTTAATAGAGAAATATCTGTATTTCATGAATAATGGTCATCGTGTAGTTTATAGTTACAGTACAGTACAACAGTTACAACTGGCAGTTAGGTGTAAATACAAATAACTGCATGAGAGCAAGTTTGTGTGCTGCAACCTGTTTTCTGATTTAGTTATATGTAAATCTTCACTTAAAAACTTATATTGTGATATTGTTTCTTCACAAGGAATAGCAAAGATTAATCTCTTTAAAAATAATAAGAAAATGGGGCAAATTCCTTTTTTTTTTTTTTTCAGAAAAGCTGTAAATTCATACAGTCAACATGTATCAGTCAAAAATATTTATACACATAATAATTTAAAACATAGGTCTGGTTTATAGTTTAACCACCATTCTGAATTAGTACTCAAGGTATAGTTCACCACCAAACAGCAACTACCAGCTACTACCTACTATAAGGAAGAACACACTTTAAAACATAGAGGAGGATTTTGAACACAGTGATTATGTCCAAAATTATGGGGGACACAATTATTATGTCTTGATAATTGGGCGTCATCTTCCTGTGCCAGAGCCAGAAAGTCAGAAAAATCGCTGTTAAAATGGCAACAACTTTGGATGAGATTGATGGAGCTGCACAGGTTGTTGTAAAGAAATTTACAGAAATCACAGCTCTTAAATTGGCTTGGATAAATCAGTTACTGCTGATTGGTTAGGGCAAAATAAAACCCCTCCTTCTGACATTAACACAACACTAGTCTGAATAATGCACTGATATGAAAAGGGCAGTTCATTGTGATTCGAGGGCAACCACGTTATAAGAGGCATTTTTAGGTTGTAGAAAAAGGTAGTCACAATAAAATAAACCTCTCTCCATTATTCAGGTCTGCAATGTCAAATTTTTACTTTTATAAGGACTCCTCTTCCTGTATTATCAGGGAGCTCCACCATTTAATATCCCCTGAACTCTTGTGTCTCTCTCTTCCTTTGTCCACCTGTTTTTGCTTCACAGAAAGAGACTTGCAAAAGTCTAGCTAGACCTCATGATGAGGGTCAAGGGAGTTTCAATGGAGGACAGGTAGATCAACATCAGCCTTCCCACACTATAGAGAAACCACATGACTGTAACCAGTGTGGTAAGATGTTCAGTGAACCAAGATATTTAAGGCGACATAAGAGAATTCACACTGGAGAAAAGCCTTACTTCTGTGACCAGTGTGGCACAAGTTTTCGTCAATCAGCGCATTTGAAGACTCATCAACGTATTCACACCAGAGAAAAGCCTTACCTCTGTGACCAGTGTGGCACTAGTTTTCATCAGTTAATGCATTTGAAGGCTCATCAGCATATTCACACCACAGAAAAGCTTTACCCATGTGATCAATGTGGGAAGATGTTCTGTCTCAGCAAACTTGAAGGTTCATCAGCACAACCGCAGTGAAGAAAAGCATCATCAGTGCACTAATACAGTTTAGAACGTCTATTTAAACTGTATGACAACTGGCTGTAAAAAGATTATATGTGGTTTGCAAAAGTGTCATGAAATTGTCTCAATTATATTCATATACATGCAAGTTAAGCTGTCAAATTGTATTGTTTACTTCCACTATCAGCAGCAAACACACACACACACTTGCACACACACTCATGATCACAAAGCTCACTGAAGCAAGGCACTACCTTAATACAGCAATGCGTGAGCATGCTTAAATTGAAGGATTCTACAACAGTGTGCTGCCTTGTTAATGTTATCAACATGCTAAAGCCTAGTAATTTCAGTGTGTGTGTATATAAAAAGCCTAAAGGTGCTTCCAGACAGCGAGCAGTTTCCCATTGTGGCAGCATCGATGTTCTGTGCTTTGAATCAGTCTTAACAGGGTGCATTGCCACCGTCGCAGTTCCTAGATCTAAGATCTTATCAGTCTATACGTGCAACAAATAGGTATTATAAAAATGATTGGTTTACAATAAAGGTTGAACTTGTATAAATTATTAATTATTATTACAGCACTTGATTAATGTACTGGCTTATTTTACCTTTCTGATAATAGCAAAATATATATTTAACATTTGAATAGTGGAAGCATAAAATAATTATTTTGTATGAAGTATCCATCCCAGTAATTTGCACAGGGATGTTACTGGTGGTGTGTGTGTGGCCTGAGCTGGTTTGAGTGATATCTCTGTCATGGTTTTGGAGAGTCTGTTTTAAACACTGTAGTTTTGAAAATATAAACTGTCTCAGTGCTCGTCATTCACCTTACCATCTCTATAACTACCACAGATTTGGCCGTTGAGAAGAAGAAGCTTGTCTGGTTTGAAATTTTGAAAGTTGCTGCCCAGTGATGAGAGCACAAAACATCCAGTGAGTGAGGAGTGCTTTGAAAGGGCACAGGGCTGAACGATTATGCAGCTGCAGCTACACATTTTAATCGCTTGCACGTCTAAGCCCTTTATCAAAGTGCGCCTGTGGTTTGCTTCTGAAAAATAAGACATAATAAGCACTGGAAATGGATAGCAGCAGAGCAAGACCTCAAACATCAGTCTGTCACAAAGCAGGAAATGAACAGCCATTGATGTGAAGGCAAGCACTAAGTCAAGCAGGTCTTTACCTCAGAACAGCAACACAGTAATTAGATATTCATTCATATGCTCAGCCTAAAGGACATGTCAAAGTGAATGAATATCCAGGTCAGCAATTCCCAGTATTACACAAGGTAGGATTTTGTTTACTCTTTAATTTAAATATTGTCTTCATTATGTTCTTTGTAGTCCAATTAATATAAACTATTTAGGTTGCCACAAAATATTCCTGAAATTACAAAGTGATCCTAAACCTGTTGACTCTTTTATTAAACCTCTTGACATCTTGCAAATTCTCAACTATTTGCTTTAAAAAGCTATGATTTATGAAGTGAAGTGCACACATCAGCATGTCTGAATATAGAAATAATTGCTGTGAATTTGACTTTTTGAGGCATTAAGTGAATAAGTAGCAGTCCATCGAATCTGTGTGGTCTCAGTAAATGATGCAAAAGGCGTAGATGTGATCTGAAATATCAACCTCTGTTATTACTCCCCTGAGAGCTACTAGGCGTGAGAGAGAAAGAGATGGACAGTGAAAGTTTGGGTTTATTTGTTTTAGATCAGCATAGCAGTTCCCTTATCACCCCCCCCCCCCCCCTCATTAATGATGCATAGAGTTGTAAAAATCCCAATTTGAACAGGAAATTAAAGCCTGAATTGTGTATGTAATGTGTCTATCTGGTGCTCTATGTGTGTAAACGTGTGCGCACACACACTGCCTGTGCACCAAATTCGATTTAAGGCCCAGAAGTACTCTCTAGGCTGTTCTGTCCCCAAAGTAGCAAACCTTCAGTTTAGTTGTCAAGCTGAAAAATAGGCTATGCTCAATCCCCTGACATATCCCACATAAATTAATCACACCTCAGAGATACATTGCCTTCCTCAGACCCACAGACAAGCAGATGAATAATACCACCTTAAACCTACACATCTTACAACCGTTTTCTCAGGGTCTCTTTGTCTCTCTGATATGTGCATCACGTCCACAATGGTGGAACACAGAGATCTCTTAAGTGCATTGCACATTATTACTTAATGACTGCAATAGTTCTAAATAGCCTAAAGGTTTGACCACTGCTGTTCTCCATCTGTTATTTACAGGTTTGTTGAAGGTGAAAGGGCATCTTTACCTGGAAAAACAACAACAACAACCACCACCATTCTCTCAAAGCCATTTCAAAAACACTTTTCAGTCAGAGACCTGTCATTTTTTTTCTTCCAATCACTGTGTGAGTTCTGGAGCGGGTGCAGTAGAGCCCTTCACACTGCAGATGGTCTGAGGTTGACTTGGCACAGCTGGTTCCCAGTGGTGTTCTGAATCTAAAACTAGAACAGGGCGATTGAGTTTTCTATGCACATCATTTTCTCTAGTCCCCATAGTCATCTTGCGGAGTCAAGTAGTTAACAGTCTCTAGTTGCATTATTGAAATGTGTCTTTTGTTCCACTTCCTGTGAGGTAGCTTCTGAATAGTAAGTTTGGAGGACTTGATGATTACATTGAAGATTATGGTGGAGGGCATGATCTCTGCTGAAAGATGGAGGCGGTGTCCAGGGGATTCAGAAACTGCAGTATGTTTAATTAAAATGGTATCTTGAGGCTAGTATATATAATTTATCGACAATTTATTCCATTAGCACACTTGAGGGATGATGCTTATTATTATTGCAAAAAGGTATAATTTAGAATAATTCAAAAGTGCCATATTTAAAGTCTCTGAATCAGCTACTTGGCCTGACTGTCATGCTTCATGAATTCAGTTGATTCCTGGATTACAGTTGCAATTGTCGCTTCCTCAGTAATGACGTCGAGGTTGGTATTGTGTCAGGTATTCTGGTGGGCGTTTGCATCTGTTGCCTCTCCTGTCTATCAAGAATACACCTGATCAGTAAATCCAGAGCGATTCATGGATGAGTGCTTGGTAGCTACAGCTCACTCTCTTTCTTGGCCTCTGTTCCAGTCTGCATTTGGTTTCTCCCTAATGTGTAGCAGAGTTAAAAGGAGGACTCATTGATTGACTCAGTGATGCGAGTCCTGCAGTCAGAGGAACAGCCAAGGGAAACCAAGTTTTTCCACCTTCTACTAGGTGCAAATAAAGTAAGAGATGAGCACACTGCTGATGGTGTGAAAGCACTGATGGTTGAAATTGCCATCCACAGTTTCATTACAGTTCGACAGAAGTCAGGGATTCCCGTCTCTATTTTTTCCTGTCTGTCAGTCTTTCTTCCTCCTTGCCTCCAAAGCGAAAGTTACAGAAGCTGTGCAGCCAACCTAGCTACCCAGAAGCACCGTTGTTTGGTTGCCTGTCTAAAAAGCTCTAATCTGTGTGAGGCCTGACAGCTCCTTTACAGATAGGTACAAGGCCCAGAGGCTTCCTTTTCGGTGACATGTACACAAACACTGACAAACTGACATCCATTCCTAATCATCTGATTGTGGCACGCCTAATTTATTTATCCGTGCTTGCCTGACAGCTATACTTTGCTGCTTTGTTTGGATCAGCAAAATGAAACTGCATTACAACTTCAATAAAGTAGCAGAGGAAAGACATAAATTTGTCAACTGCAAAATGTGGGAAAGAAATGCCTACATACTAATATGAAGGCAGCTACTGAGGCGTGAACCTCAAAAAGCAAAACAATTATCAGATGGACTGATTCTCATCCTCAGCTCCAGTGGTCTGTCAAAGGGAATATCAGTTACGTTTGCAGTTCACTAAATAATCTATTAAAGCCTCCAGTTTAGAATACACATTATCTCCTGCTATCTCACACTTATTCATAGAGTTGGGTTCAACTGAGGGTAGATCAGCTCTGTCATCAGCTTGGATGATTGTTGAAACACATTAGATTTTGCATTGCTTTTTGTGATTTTGAGAAGGATTTCCTTTACGTTTACTAAGTAATTTATTTTTATGGGGAAATCAATTGCAAAGGTCCAGTAAGGATGCACTACATGATGATATTTCAGTACAAAAACTCCAGAACTATGTACATGAACAGCATTTCTGTATGAATGGGAGACATGACACCTTTGTTGTGCAACCAAGTCCTTAAACTTGGGCACAAAAGGTGCTATAGCCAGATGGAGACCCTGGTATAAGTGCTACCATATGAGTTTTTCACTGTATTTGTTGAAAATGTCGTTGATCTTACAAATATTCTGATGGTGGCTTGATTTGATGACATCAACTGGTACAGTTTTGTGGTTCTTACCTCAATGTTCTGGGGTAGTTAAATAAATGGTATAAAATGGGCATGTTTGGTGTCGTAGTGGCGTTTTATGTCCCTACTCTTAATTATGGCCACTGTTTTATTGCAAATCAAGCACAATGGTCTCGTGTTTCCCTCGGGCAAAATAAACAAATATTTCTCAGTCCACTTATAGGTGCACAGTTTTCACTCTGAGCCTTTCTTTTTTAGTATCAGCTCGTTTTGAACAAGCCATTTTACTTTTTAACCAGAGCACCAACATACGGCAGCAACCTTGCTAACTGCAGCGACTAGTGGGTGGCTGAATGAAGACAGGTGAGGTGACGTGATTGCGATGTGTCACTCATAAGTGGTCTGGACCAGCCATGAATTTTTTGAGCAGCATGCACAATGCTACACAGACCATAAATTACATATTTGATTGGTCTATTTGCTGACTGACCTGACAACTAATTTGCGCATTCCATATTGTGGGTTAAGAGGCCATGTTTTATTTTTTGTCAAATTTGAAGTATCTGTCCCACAATCAAAATGAATCTATTCAACCACACTCACCTCACTCTACATATTGGGCTGCATCATATTGGTCATTTTAATCAACGTAAACAAACAGTGGCAGTGGGGCAACTCAGGGAAACCACAGGAACAGGAGTATCTGTGTTTATCTCCCCCCGTCCACTTCCTGTTTGCCAGACTTCCAGCTGAAACATCCCACAGTCACTCACTACATGCCATCTATCAGCTACACAGCGAGCAGGAGGGGATGGCACGCAGACACACACACACACAGACACACACACACGGATGCCTGTGCGGCACTGCCTATCACCACCTCCAGATGTTGTGTCAGCATGTGGTCGTCTCGCTGAAGCCCAGTGCAGATTGAACAGTCCTTTGCAGAGGGACTTGGCACCTCAGCCCAGCTCCATCACATTTGGGATAATTATAGAACTAAATGTGCTACTGCACATTAAAATAGAAATAAATCCCCAGAACCTTTTGATTTGCTTTCACATCTACTGCAGAGTTTTTGCCATGCTCCTGATTTGAGTAATTATTATAATTGCAATGTCTTTCAGCTTCCTTGCTTAGGTTATAACCTCAATTGTTTTGTCTTTTTACAACTACTTGTTTTCCCCACTAATGGAAAGTTAGCCCATGGCATTTTATAATACCATGAAAAAGCTGTTGCAATAATTAGGAAAATGTATAGTAAATGGAATGTCAGCTTTTTATGGTTCAAAGCTGAAACAATAAATAAAAGCTTTTATTACTTATTTTTCTAAATGGAAAAATAAAGGTGACACATAAAATAATCATCTAATGAATAAAAAGGGTCTCCCATGGCTAAGAGTAGAGGAGCTAAAATGTGACATCACTTGTTAAAATGAAACCAGAAGCTACACAATCAAGATTGGTAAAATGAATAAGAGAGTCACTGCTCCCTCTGGAAAGGCTACACTTGAGTACGGCACAGTGAAGAAGATTTTCCTTCACTGTGAATTTGAATGAAGCCATTGCTAAAACAAAAACCATCAACTCTCCCTGCATGTGAAAAAGTTGTAAGTAGATATAAGGTGAATTTAAAGTTTTTATAGTTTGAAACTTTCCCTGGATATGTAAGCATAAAAAGGAAACTTAAAAGTAGATTTTGGTTTGCTTTTCACTGTTACAGTATGAACACTCATGAAAAAAAGTTTTTTGACACTTTGTCAAACCTGCTCAGAGTTTCTGATCAGAGTGTCAAATGTCACCTGCAGTATTTAATCAGGTGGAGTTTAGGGAGGGATTGAGCTGTTGTGCTATTTTCTCAGTAGCAGATGAAACAGTGCAATATTTGCAGGCTGTGAGCTGAGTGACACAAGGTATGATGTGCTGCCTCTATCCACACCTACTGCAGTGACAGGGAATACACAGCAGTGTCACACTGACACACTGTGTCTCTGATCCTGCCAGGGGGTAGGTGCTGCTAAGATAACTGTATGGCTTGTGACCTCTTGTTTTTCCATGTCAGTCTGTCTCATATTTTTCTTTTCTTATGCCCTCCTCTCTGCCTCTGTCTCTTCTTCTCAGGAACCAGTAATGGGTCTGTGCTGGTCTATAATCTCACTAGTGGTCTTCTCCACAAAGAACTCAGTGTCCATTCTTGTGAAGTCAGGTAAGATTTTTACTTGTGTACAAAATGATACACACACCTTAGTGAACATGTGTATGCACTCACAGTACGCTTCAGATGAAAAATCTGTAAAATAGCAGGTCAGATGAACCCCAGTGGCAAGTCAGTCAGCTCGAGGTGGATTGATTTTCTGTTGATTGTCTTCAGGCTCATTAGAGTTTGGAGAGGCAATCGGCAATCACATAATTAGAGTGCTTCAGCCGAGTATGGTACTCTTGACTCAAAGAAATAAAGATGACAACCACAAGAGCAAAATAGAAAGAATTCACACAGGCACTGAGATAGTGATGAAAAATACAATATACATGATCTAGATTTTTTGGTAAACATATCGTATAATTTACTATACAAAGCAAATGAACCCTAAAAAAAATTCATCATATTTTTTTTTTCTTTTTTGACTGAAGTCCAAATGCTAAGAAGGTAGTAGCATTGCTATTATATATAAATGAAATCATGAAGGCCACAAATAAAACTGCTTGATGTTGCTAAGTGATAACATGGTTACCTATGATACACAGCAGTGAAGGTAACAGAAAAATCCTTTAGGGCTGCAACTAATTATTATTTTCATTACTGATTAATCTGCCAATTACTTTCTCAATTAATTAATCAATTGTTTGGTCTATTAAAATTCAGAAAGCAGTGAAAAATGTCCATCCCATTATTCCAGAGTCCAAGATGACATCTTCAAATGTCTTATTTTGTCCAACCAACAGTTCAAAACCCAATAATATTCCATTTACAATACGTATATAAAACAGACGAAAGTAGCAAATCCTCTCAAAGGAGAAGCTGAAACCAGAGACTTGTCATTTTTGCTTAGAAAATGACATGATTATTCGATTAGTCAAAATTTAATCACAACTATTTTGATAATCGAATAATCGACTTATTGTTGTAGCTCTAGTATCCTGGCACCATATACTAAATGTTTGAAGCAGAGCACATTCAAGAACCTAAACAGTCTGGAGTAGCTGATAAAAATACTGCAGAACTGCTTCGGTACGTTTATTCCAACAAGTAACTGAATGTTGAGGGCTGTTTTCCTGAAGTGCGGATGAATGCAGAGGGAGCTTAGATGCACTTGAGAAATGGGACCAGCTTAGTGTACCGTGCAAATGAATTCATCACAACAACCTAATAAACTGAATTACAAGGCCTGCATTTTACTGTGCGTGTGCGTGTATGCGTGTGTCCGAGGGTGTGTGTGATACAAGATGTGTTAAATTAGTGATATGTGATGTTACATTTCTACCCATCGTTGCAAATACAATATGTGTAGTGTTGTATTTGTTTAGTTAATTTAACAGTAACAAAATATACTATTCATCTGAACTAAAAACACCTGTTGCTGAGCTCAACAGAACCTCTAGATCTTGTTTACACCTTTCTCACAGTGGACATTTTGACTTGTGAGTAATGTTACTAATAAGATTAATGGAGGGCTCTGGTATTCTGTGTGCTGCCCCACTAGCACCTGAGCAGAACACAGCCATTATTAATGTCATTCGTTACACCTGTGTGTTTCCTGCCAGGACAAGTCAAAATGTCTGCTGTAAAAAAAAGATCTATTGATTTCTGGGTCCAATGCATGCTTCCTATAAACACCTTTTGGATTGTCACAATAAATTACTTTGAATGTTCCTTTTACCTTTTCAGTACTACACAATTCCCTCGAGTCCTAGAAGCTTATTAATGAACCTGTCAATCACACGTCAAAGGGGACATTCAAGGAAGAGCAGCATTTCATATGAGGAAGCTTTACCCCTCTGTTTAGACCCAACCAGGAAATACAAAAGAAAACAGGAATAATTGGAAAACAGTTGTTGATGACATTTCAAGGAATCAATGACAAGACCACCAACACAATTATTGGCTTTAGTCATAAATCAATGAGCTTGAATCTGTTCTGATACAGGTTTATTCTGTCAGAAATATAAATTGTAGAGATTATGAAGCTTTTGGTTACCCTCTGAGCTCTAAATGTAATCCATTCCTATAAATTCCTTCTGTTTAATACCTATTGTAATGCGTAGTATGAAAACCTCAGTGCCATGACCTTCTGCTTAAACACACTGTTCTAAGTTGACTATTAATTTTTAAAGGGCGGGTCCATTATTTTTGGGGGGAAGTTTTTTGTTTTTTTTTTGAGGTTTTTACATGATTCCATAGCTTCCCAGTAGTGTTACATATGTATTCAAATCTGAAAATTTTAATCAAAGTACGTATGTTTTAGCGTCAAAATCAGTGCACTAACCCATGTCACTGTTTTTTTGCTAATGGCTGAGTGGGCGTTTCCATTTGAACAACCTGGAAAAAAATCCAGATGGAGTTGTCCTTTAAATATTCGTCTCTCTTGATAACCTTTATGTTGACTGGAAACTGTGATTGTGATTGTGAGAAGAATCTTTATTCTCCAGGATCATGAAAAATCATTTTTCAGAAGACTCCATAGGAATAATTGAGAAATCCATGGTGGACAAAACATAACATTTTCTGCACTCTCCTGTCTATACTCTATGTGTGCTAACAGTTAATTTAATCTGCTTTTTGTCTTCCATAATTTTGGATCAATTTGGTTTTCAGAACTTAACGATTGGACACAGATTACTAATAACACTTGTTGTCGTACTGAACATCACATATCAAGTTGTATATTCATGTAAAAAAAAAACACTTTTCAGCATGTTGTATTATTATAAATGTTCACGCTATTTACTCTAATTAGGACAAAATGTGTTCTTTCAAGATAAATTGTAGCGATGTGCTTGACTCAAGCTTTGCATTGTTTCAGTGCAGCCGTGTTATACATTAAACCCTTTTGTCCTGCTGGGCTTCAGCACAATGGTTGGTTAATTATGAAACAGGACACACTGAAAAGGGATAAAGTCGGAGTGCCTCAACACCTTCTGAGTGCCCCACAATGCAACAGCCAAACACCAACAAAGAGCAGGCTGTACTTCATTAGTTAGTATTCTCTAATGAGCAGCAAAACTATTTCAATAGGATTAATTAAGCACGAGATTGAATCAATTAATGCTGTTAAGAGATTGATTGGGAGCAAACACCATCCGTTCAAGCATAGCAAGGCTTTCTTTAATGAGAGAAGTTGGTATCCACAAATGAATACTCCAGCAAACTTTAATGAGCCACGCAACACAAGCAGAAGTTGCTTGAAATCTTTGCAGCTTCCTCTCTATATATATGTTTAGATGTGTGTGTATGTGTGTGTATTAATGTTAGGGATAAGTGTTTAGGCAATGTCAGGTTTTCTGGTGTCAGTTTTATCACTCAACAGCTGCCTTCTTCATCTGCGTGTCATACCTCACTCACACTACTCTAACTTGTGCTGACACACCGCATATAATATTCAACACATGCAAGCACTTACTGTACACACTGTTTAGTTGCTTAATATTGCACAGTGCTTTCATGTATTTCACACATGACCGAAAGTAGAGCACAAAACATTTTAAAAGCAAACGTCACAAAATCACACAGTCATAAACGAACCCACTTAATCAGACATAAACATCAAAGTGATGCTGTCAGACCGTAGCTTTCTCTTAAAAACCTCTCCATTAGATTCTCTCTCTTTCTCTGTAGTTTCATATCGAGCACTGCTGTTATTTCTAGCGCTGTGACGTACAGCATAAAGTTCAAAGAAGAATTTTTTTTTTCTGTGGTGGGGAGAGCAGAGGTGCTTAATGGAAATGAGCCCAGCAGCCATGGCCCCAGCACAACCATGCCAAAAGAGGCCTGACTACTTAGCATCCCATTTACATTTAGTGGGGAAATTGACTAATTAATCATGTGGCTATTTACCATCTCATTACGGTGGAGTTTGTGCTCCCTGAGCTCAGCCCACACCTCAAAAATATTCATATCTTACACTTGCTGGCTTGATTTGCCGTGCATTTTTTTTTTTTTACAGCCTCGTAATGGATTTTATTGAAGTTTTAGGTTTACCATTTACCTTTCTGCTTGTCAGACTGTAGTGGAGGACCATTTCGACAGCTGCACTGCAAGCGTTAGATAGCGATATTCCTCATTTAACTGAAGTGTGTTTGTGTGTGTGTGTGTGTGTTTATTCCACAGGGGTATTGAATGGGTGAGTCTTACCAGTTTCCTGTCTTTTGCCACTTCTGCTCCCAACAACATGGGCCTAGTGCGAAACGAGCTGCAGCATGTCGACCTGCCAACTGGTGAGAGGCTTACACACACGCGCTCACACACACACACACACACACACACACACACACACACACACACAGTACGTTATCACTTGTACCTGAGGGTACCAACCAGCACTTTTATATTGGCTTTTGTTCTTGAGATTTCTGTTGCTCAGCCTTAACAACAGAGAAAATAGTCCCCTCAGTCTCTCTCACTCTCTTTTCTGTTTCTGTTTTTTTATCTGTCTTTCTATTTCTATGTGCTTCTCCAAGAGGCTCTTTTTGTTCTCCTCCAGGGAATGCTCACAATCTCCAAATTAAGGTCCAATCTAATCAGTGTTAGGGTACGACCAAAGGGATGCCTAGCTTTGAAAATGAGATCCTATCATGAGTCTTTGCAGAGGAACTTATATCCCTGCCTGAACCCATGGAAGACGAGCCTATAGAATTACTGCACCACTAGTGGCCATTGTGTGTTCTCTCTTGTCCAGAGGGTGAAAAATACAGTGCTGCATTTTCTTTGCCAAAGAAGGAACAGAGTTGGAATGTAACCTGAGGATGGAGTAGTGAACAGTCAGAAAGAGATAGTTTTAGCGGAAAAGAATATACAATATAAATTATGGATGACCAATTTTATTATTTTCACAAATCTTCCGAATCTGTGTTTGTCGTGTGTGTCTGCTTTTTACACTTTTACCCCCATAGTGTGTAGTTAAGTTAGCAGAGGCACACTAAAAAGATATGGTTGCTATAATGGTTCGGTCACAGAGCCTTTACCTCCAATTCTTTCAGAGCAATGGCCAGGGTAAGTCACTACTTTTAGGACTTTCTCTTAAGCACCAGAGTTGTTAACAGTTAACAGTCCATGGGATTAGCTTTGGTTACAGACCTGCACACTTTCTAACACACATACATTTAATTGTTTTTTCTTTCAAGTTCAAGAGACTTAGATCTGAGATTTAAAGCTATAGCAGCTCATCTCACTTACAATATATTTGGCATACTTTTTTGTTGTAGGTTTCTTTTTTCCATATTATATAGTATTACTTAAATTTATGTATATTCTGACTGTTATGCACCACAACACCAAGGTATATTCCTTGTATGTGCAAACCTACTTGGCAATAAACCTGGTTCTGATTCTGGATATCAGTGTCAGGCCTCACAGCTCTGATGTGTGTGTATGTGTGTGTGTGTTCACTTCGGTCACAACATTTTGGGAAATACTTATTTACTGCCTTACCAAGAGTTAGATGAAGGATCAATATCAATTTCATCTGTGTGTGTTCAGTACAAAGACACAAAAAGGTCTGGGACGTGTTTAATCTAGCATAGCACCAAGATGACAAGGGAAGCAGCTCGCTAAGCTCCATCAAAACTGAAAAAAATAAGCATTTCAGCAACTCCCAAGATGTCTTATTTACAGGTTACAAGCTGTATATTTATCACATGTTGAAATATAAAAAAAACCATTGTGGATCAACATGCATGTGATGATTTGGGAGGTTTTTTTTACAAATGGAATCTCATTCTGACCTTTTTTTTATAGCGGTTTAGCTCATACTTGAACATCTTGGACCAGATTCGCTAAGGCTGCAGGCAAATCTTCACATTTTTGTTTGTGTTACTTGAGCTTATGTGCTTTCATCCTGTTTATTCAAAGAAAGTGAGCAGATTTTTGCATAAACGAGTCCTCAAATAGAACAGCACAAAAGTAAATTCTACACTTAAAGATTCTCTACTTCACCTGTAAGACTAATCCACTAAGGCAGGCACCTTGTGCCCTTTACAGATGGAGCCTTTTCTGATAAGATTTGAGAATCCAGGCTGGAAAACCATTTCCCTTGCTTGCCTTACTCAATTGTGGTGATACCTGGGTTCTGCAGCAATTATAGAAGCTGTTCTGAAAGGACACATTCCTTATCTCTGAAATGATTTTCTTGTGTACTGCAGTATTTGTGAAGACGTGGTGTTGAGAAGCGGTAATGAACCCAGTCTCAGTTTGCATCGCCTCACTTACTGTATAAATATTTATTATGTATACAAATAATAATTCCAAATTATTTATACATTCATGATCATGACAGGTATCATCAGTTCAGCACTATGAGGCATCTTTCTGATTATCACCCACAGCACATGCTCCTCCCTTTGCATACAGCAAATGTAAAAAAAAAAATCCTCTACTGTATGTTCCTGTGTTGCTAATTTTGCTGCACCATGACCTCTATTCAGGATCTTGAGCTGTGTTTGTGCGTGTTTTTGTGAATGATTAGACATGCAGGCTGATGATCTGTAGAGTTAGATACCACAATTGACACTCTGTAATCAAGACATGCGACCCCTCCCACTGTGTCTGACTGAGGAAACAAAAGAGGAGAAGGTGAAGAGGGCTTCATTAGCTTCTAGTGCACCACAGGCCTCCAAAATTTTCTCTACACCATATGCTTAGCTATTTTATCCCCTCTGGTAAAGTCCAACCGCCATTTCCACACAACCGTTGGAGGTCACACGCCACCTAACCCCAAAGCACCACAGGCTGCTCTGTCACTTGAACATTTTAAACAGGCCACCTTCCTAAGTGTCATCCACAAAATCAGATCAGGGTCTCCTTATGCAAATGCGATATGATTCACCTGAAGGGCATTTTTGTTTTGTTTAAAGGGGCACCTTGATGCCCTGCATGTCTACTCCAGTGGGTGGACAGTTGTGAAAGAAAAGCAGGGATTAGTGCAGACGGTCAGAATAAGTTGTCGGCAGTTTGCTCTCTCCACTCTGAGATTAGAGAAGAGAAGAAACTAGGCCGCCCTAGCAGTAAAGTGAAATGTAGGTATAAGGAAAGACACTGTCTCTTGCTTTCCATCATCACCTCTCTCCCTCGCATTCTCACTCTCTCCCCCTGTCTGTGTCTGTTGTGTTTTCCAGGCAGATGCTTTGCATTCAGAGGCGAACGAGGAAACGATGAGCCACCCATAGAGATGATTAAAGTGTCTCATCTCAAGTGAGTTGCCTGCTCTCCCCACCACCACCACCAAAAAACAACTTCCAACGACATCGCACAGTCTCTAATGCACACATATATATGCACAAACTGTGCATTTATATATACACTATTTACACCAACACACATCCTTTCACATTATCTGCTCAGAGCCATCTGCCTCCGTCTCCAAATGTTTAATTTCATTTTTTTTTTTCCTTTGCTTGCTTTTTTCCTGAGGTGTTTTTAATACCCAGACTTAAATCCCAGGAAAAGTCTACTTAAAGACCTGAAAGGCACAAATTAATTCTGTTGTTTGTTTAGTATTGTTTCCAAAAATCTTACATATTCATGTTGTGCAGTGTTTTGGAACAGCAATTTTCTGTTCAAACGTTTATCGTTGCTTGATCTTTTAACATGACTGTCATATTCAGAGAAATAAAAGAGCATACATTTACAGTCAACATGCATATTACGAGAAATGAAAATATACACACTGTTATCAGACAGCAACTCATTTGCCTGTTTGTACACTCAACCGCCAATTATATGATAGTAAATTCTGTTTGCTTTCCAAGGTCAACATGACAATATTTTTTTATGAATTGACAATGCTAAGCCAGTCCAAGCCTTATGTTTACATTAAGAAAAGGTGGATAATGTATGATACTGAAAGCTGCCACCTCAGATTTTTCCACCTACATGAGGTGACTTCTATCACTAGTATTTTGCTGCATTGCCAACAGCAACAAGTGTTCCCTCCTCCAGAGGGAGAAGAGTGGGCTGCTGTGAAAACAATGAATGCAAGGGTCAGTGGCCATGAAAATACCATCATGTCAGCTCTTTACAGAACGTTTAATGGGGATATCGTTAAATTGATCGTGGTATAAGGACACCAAACAAAAGGTGTGCAGCATTAACACCTAGGTAGACTTGTAAGAATGTACATTTTTATTAAAGTAAAATGCATGATGCACAACTGAGGTGCCACACTCCACACATCATATCACAGGGTAAATGGAAGTGGAAAGCTGTGTAATTACTGGACAGTCTTTCTGTTCCGGCTGTCTTTGTATTTCACCCAGGCAAGTTGCCAAAGATCACAATCTTATAATAACCAAGGCCTGGAGGTTGTAGTTACAATGAGAAAAAGGGTAACATGCTATCATACACCGAAACTCAGTGACGAGCTGCCCAGTACTACAGTGTTCTTGCACTGCTTGATACAGTGTTACTCCTGTAGAGCAGCTGAAGGTTAGATATTTGCTCTCTCAGTTGGGAGAGCAGCCTGTTAGTTTGTCAGATTTTTTGGCCAAATTCTTTTCCCAGGTTAGTTGACTGGCCAACTGCAGCTCACAAATATGAATACAGAATTCAAATGTGCAAAGCTTGTTCATGCTGCTAGTTTGTTTCTTGCTGTAAACAGCTACGGGTGGTTTTGAAAAGTCATCCTTGTTGCATTTAGTTTCTTTAGGGATGGTTAAAACATTTGTCAATCTAAAACCTTATCGTAACATACACACAATATAAACATCTTTGTGAAACACTTCAATCGACAATTAAAATTCATGCTGGTATTCTGACACTGTGCTAACTAGGTGGCTGACTTACCATCAACTGTTTAGACATCTAGGCTACATGGTAACCAGAGTGTGAGACCCACTTTGAATTCAAGAAACCTTCTTGTACATGCTTTGAGATTGAGTGTCTGTGTCTGTCTGTCTTTGTCCATGTCCGTCCTCAGACAGTACCTGGTGGTGGTGTTCAGAGACAAACCCCTGGAGCTGTGGGACATCAGGACGGGGACACTTCTCCGAGAGATGGCTAAGAACTTCCCCACCGTTACCGCTCTGGTACCTAGAAATGAACTCGCCTATAAAAACTTTTGGTCTATTTTAAGATGTTTCCCCTAGGGTGTTCAGATATTCTCATGTACGTTCACAGCTGCATATCTGAACACCTGCAGTTAACAAAACACACTGTCAGTGCTGCAGTAACATCTGTTGTTGACTTTTCCCTGTGGTAAATAGTCTCTTATACTTTGTGACCCTTTCCCCCGTCTTTTGTTTGTGTGGGCCATTTTAAAGATTAGTCTGAAAAATTTTGCCCAAGCTCAGCAAAGAACAGTGGCTTCATTAGGCCAGAGAAATGCTCATAAAAAAAAGAGTTATGTTGGACAAACTTTACTGTGGGGCTGTAAAATCTTCCACAGTGCAAATAAAACCGCCAGTAACCTTAATAATGCATGCCGGCCTCCCCCAGCCCCATATTGCTGTCTCATTTCCATATTGATTACAACCCCAAGACTCAGACTGCAGCCACGCTACTCCAGCAGTAAGACAGGAAGGTCGGGGGAAAATAGCTCTCATGTGTGTTTTAGTATCATTTATGCGAGCAAGTCACTTCCTCTTCTTCCTGTCTCTGTCTATCTGTTTTATGCACTGTAATGGTTTCCTGTTACGTTAGCAAATGTGTTTGTGTCTGGGTCTTTGTCTGGGTTTGTCACTGTAACTACTTCTGTTTGTGTGTGTGTGTGTGTGTGTGTAAACAGGAGTGGTCCCCGTCACACAACCTGAAGAGTCTGAAGAAGAAGCAGATGGCGGCGAGGGAGGCCATCGCTCGGCAGACGGTGTCAGACGCCGAGCAAAGTAGCGTTGAATCCTCAGTCATCAGGTCAACACTATAATCCTTCAGAAATTTGTTCCTGAAAGCCTTTAATCAGGATATTTAAAAAAAAAACCCTCCTTTAGATAGGTGAGGAGATCCCTAAGGCAGGGTTAGACAAGTTTTCCAGACTGACACCAATGACTAAAATCCTCTCACACCAGCCCGATATTGTTTTTCTTTCATTTCGAATTAAGAGGATTACAATAAAATGCTCAGTGAAACTAGCCATGGTCAGGGAAGACATTTTATCTGACATGCTTGTGTGCCCACAGTGTTATTTTGCAGGTAAATAGAGATCCTGTGTATTAGCAAAACAATATAATATTTGAAACCAATTTTAACACACATTTTGAAGCCACACCCCATGAGTCGGTGGCTCAAAGCAGCGGCTTGTTTGTTCAGAAAATACACTGTGATTGACAGCAACGGAACACACAAAAAATTGAGACTTACTGTATTTTTAATTTCTGTTATTAGTATATTTTGTAATTCAACAGTTCAATCATTCCTGTGTCAAAACACTTTCTTGATTTCTTGACCCAAATTCTTTCAAAAGTCAATAATCAAGTCAAAACGTATTCCTCCATATTTGAACTCATGAAAAATAAAATATTCTCCAGCCACAAACACACATTGGCAGTGTGTGACAGTGGTAATGCCCCGCCACTGTCAGCAGCGTGCAAACTTAATTATGTCCAAGTCCAAGCCAAAATATTTCACACTGGAACAAATGCAAAAAAAAAAAAAAAACCCTGACATGTTGTGAATATCTGAGAAAATTGTGTGTTTGTTTGATTTCTCCGCCACAGTCTCCTGCAGGACGCAGAGAGCAAGTCAGAGACGAGTCAGGCTATCTCAGCCAGGGAGCATTTTGTATTCACTGACACAGACGGGCAGGTCTACCACATCACTGTGGAAGGCAACACAGTCAAAGACGGAGCACGAATCCCTCCTGATGTGAGTCCAGAGACCACGGTTCTCTCTTTTCCCTTCATATCCTTCTGAACTATACTTCAAGGTCATGGAAGCAGACCTACACACAAAGCTATTCCAACCTTCATCATATCTCTCTCTCTCATATTAATTCAATATTTTGTTAATCCTCTATGTACACAGAGATCTAAATCTGTCTTTTCTTCTTTTCCGTTTACCCTGCAGTGATGTAGTGATATCTCCCATCACTGCTGCCACCTCTGACTTTCCTCTTTTCTCCCTCTATAAATATATCTATCTATCTAGCAAAAAAACGTATCGATACATTCTCTCAGTATCGATCCTGTCACTGTACTTCACCTGAACGCACCACACACCCATCCATCATTGTTTTTTTAAGATAAAAAACCGACTAGTCCCCATTTTTCATTTGTTCTTTCTCATCTTCTTTTGTTCTCGCTCTGGTATCTTCTCTCACCAAGTTAGATGTTTTATGCAGTGTGTACTATTCTTTCTCCATGTCAAAGAGAATGGAAAGATTATAGCGAAGTGTTTCACATCAGCTGCTTCCTTGTTTTTGTAATCAAACATCTGCATTCTGTCAACATTTTACGTCCTTTCGGAGCTCAAAAGAAACACCACTTTCTGGTTATAAACCAGTGTCTGCGTTATTTTTTCCTCTATAAAGTTAAAGCTGTCATTCCTGCTCTATAACCAGTGTCCCTCAGGATTTTTTTGTTGTTTTGTTTTTACTGTGTGGGGGACATAGTTGTTGGATCCTCAACAAAACACAGCCAACCTAAATTGCTACACCGCATGCAATCAAGGTGAAGGTTTTCAAATAAATTCTACAGCTTATGTTTTTCTCCAAATTGAAACCTTTTTTTTTTTTTTTTTTTTTTCTCCAGAGAACAAACAGCCAACCGAGTGTGGGTGATTTTGAGTGTGTCATCAGTGTGTCATCAGTTTGTCCCAGATAGTGTTTTTGCACGTGTTCTCTCCAGTGGTTGAGAGCGTGACTCAGTCTCAGGGTAGGAGAGACCGTTTCTGTATTTACCTGTAAAACATTTAACAGTAACCTAGCTGTTAATTCGCTTTGACAGCAAAATGGCCGGGACGGCAAACAGAAATAAGCTATTACTGGAGAAAGAGTTCCTTTTCACCTGGATGACTATAAGATGCAGGGGTAATATGGCAGCACTGGATGCTTTGATTACAAGTCAGTTTGTCACCAGTAAGAAAGAACCCCTTGGTAGTTAATTAAAGAAAAGTGTTACGTTGCCCAAGCATTCATTTCCCTCCCTGAGCACCATAAAATTGAAGCTATTATAAGTCTTTTAGAAGACTTTGACTTCAGGAACTTTTTTGGTTTTTTCATTATCACGTCGTGACTTGTACAGTAATTGTGTCTAGCTGAGTCATGATAAAGAGTAGGCACTGGTGGTGCCTTCTGTTGTTATGTTGTTGATGCCCACTACTTCTGTCAATGAAAAACAGGACACTTTCATACCTTAACACGCATATTTATCTATCCTTATTCCACGCTTTATTTTGAGATGCTTCAGCATCGTGTGGCATAATATTGATCGGTACAGTATTTGTAAAGGAAAGCCTCTATAGCATATGAAATTCTGAAGTCCATTTCCGAGCAGCAGATTGGATTGTTTGGCAGTGTTTCGCTCGCTCCATACAGACAGACACTAGAGCTTTACCTGGGGATTTAAAGCCTTATCTTCATGACGGCTGCAAATTCATTGCTCAAAGATTTGCATACCCCAAAGGTTTCACAGTCCTTTCAGGATGATAGAAGATGTTCATATCTCTGTCAGGAAACCAACGGAAACTCTCCTAAAAAGTTTTATCCTATCATCCATTGCATACACACTGAAGGTGAGCTGACACTTTATGTCTTCACATCAGCACTCTTGTCTGGTGGCGCAGCCTTACTTACACCCAGCGGTGTCATGCTTGTTTATCACTCGGCTGCCACAGATATTTTCGATTCATTGTCCTGTTTTCCTTTACACTCAAACATGAAATACCTGAGAGTATGAGGTTTTATAGTAGAAGGAAAAGGTGTATTTAATGCTGTTGGGATTGCACTTTTTTAACTCCCTGTTGATTTGCTGCATTGAAGATGTGACTTGTGAACCTCACAGCGTCATTTTTCTTGAAGTCTGTCCTTTAATTATATGGAGGATGATCATGGACTTCTGATGAATTTTTAAACGCTCACACAGGTGGTCTCATTACTTAGAGGGTACAACTACAATGATTCACTGATGAGGGCAGAGGATTGTAGGGCTTCCCCCTCAAAGTCGATGAGTTGAATCATCTGTTGGAAAACCTCAGTCAACTGAGATTCTTCACATTGAGCAGTTGTTTTTTTTTTGTCAGTCAAATCTTCATTTATTCATTTATACTTAAGATTTATTTATTTTATGTTTAAAGAAAAATACAGTTGAAGACGAGAAGTTATTATTTTAAACCAGACAGTGCTGTGAATTTATTGAAAATTCAATTATTATTATTATTAGTTATTTTCATCTAAAAATAATTCCAATCTTAAATAATTTCATTTGTTAATTTATTCTTGTTTCGCTTTATTTATTAGTTTTTATGTTTTTTTATGTTTATTTTTAAATGCTCAAAGATACGGTCCCATGACTCTGTTGCATTTGACTGTTAATGTGGTCGAAATCATCACTGAAGCTCATGCCAGTGGATTTTCTGATACAGACTATCTGCCAGATAGTCTTTAGGAAAAAAAGAAACGAATAGTCGAATCTTCATATTGAACAGCCAAATTCAATTCAATTGATGCAATTGTGAGTCGGGCACAGCCCTAGAGGACAGTAATTCTTACAATTTGTGTATGTAAATAGTAGAAAATAACCCAAACAGGCAGGTTGCCTAAAATAAAGACATGCTGTGAAAACTGTTAAATAGATGTTAAGTTTTACTTCAATAGCAGTTTTCAAATACATCACTTTACATGAGGACAAATGTGCAGCTCTCACTTCTTATTTTTTCTTCTCACTGCCTCTCATTAAATATGTTGCAGGGTAGTATGGGTAGTATCGCCTGCATCGCCTGGAAAGGTGACACCCTGGTGCTTGGAGACGTGGATGGCAATCTCAACTTCTGGGACCTCAAAGCTCGTTTGTCCAGGTAATGGCTTAACTTTAAGATTTTATGCAAGTTTTTAGACCCTGTAGCTACAGCATTGTATACTACATTACTGCTGACCATTCTTCAAAACACTTTACACCTGCATGGGAACACAGGAGATGATAAACAGACTGTATTACTATGCAGTAATAAAGTAATTTCAATATAATAAACCTAGCTAGGATGTTCATAGACTAATTAGCTATCTATGCACCCTGATGTTTCTTACTGTACAAAAAGAATGAAAAAATGTACCTTAAGGAGAAAAATGAATCAGAAATCTTAAAATATACAGTAAAGTTTACATCAGATAATGGCTGCTACTGATATAAAACAAGTGCGCAGTGTCATAAATGATCTAAGATGTACTTGTTGTTGATGTTTTCAGGGGAATACCAACACACCGTGGCTGGGTGAAGAAAATTCGCTTTGCACCAGGGAAGGGCAACCAGAAGCTTCTGGTCATGTACACAGATGGAGCAGAAGTCTGGGACACCAAAGAAGTGAGGCTCCACACATTATGAATTCCCAGCATGCGTCACCTGATGGCACTGCATAACTCAAATAAAATGAAAGAATCTGCTACGGTCTGCAGGGTTCATAGCGGTGGTTTACGGTTTAACAGATTTACTGTGGCAGAAATAATGTGTTCCTGTAGCACTCTAATCACTAAAGCACCACGATATTGTGGTGGGGTATATTTTCCTAATGTCCTCTCTCAAACTAACGCTGTAGTATATTCACTGTAATAGCCCTGTTGTGTTAAAGAATCATTACAGTGTGCTGTACAAACACACATACACGAGCCCTAAAAGCTTTCCGCTGACATATATAAGCTCAACCATAGCAGGATGGATGATCCTGATTCGTCTAAGCGGCGTGCATCCACGCTTCTTCTCTAACTTTGTTTACAGAAGTTGCCTTCGTGCAGAAAGTCTTCTCTCTGCACAGTCTTCATTACACCTCGTCTATGAATCCTTCCAGCTATTTCCTGACCCTGTTCATCATTCGATCTAATGTCATTGACTGGATTTTATTTGTTTGTTATCTGTATCCACGCCAGCATATTTGTTAGGTAACCCAGCGGCAATGAGTGTAGAGAATTGAAGAGAGGATGAATGTGGACATGGATAAATACTCCGGTGTATTGAGCAGTGTAGGGTGGAAGGAGGTGGTCCCACTGGAGCTCTATTGTCTGGGTGGAGGGATGGGTTTTCTTTAGGGGAGCTGCGATAAGACACAGTTTTCAGTCCCCGGTCGTAAAAGCCAGACAACAGATGGATCAAGCTGCAGAGGGAAACAAGCAACAGCTATTGAGCGGGAAAGAGAGGGAGGAGCAGGAGAGAATGAAGGGGGAGAGGACGTGCAGGAGAAATCTCTAAAATGCTTCAACGCTCTGCTGACAGCTGGGTTGCACTAACTCTCATACAGCCCCATAAAAAGCCAGAGAGTAGTTTTTAGAACACCTCCTGAAAAGGCTGTTTGTCCACTGAGTCTTCCCTTCTGCGTCCTGCTGTACTCAACATAAATTAGTTTAGCGTGCTGTGTGGGCCATCCTCTGCTTTCAATCCAGCAGGCTGTTATTGAATCCAATCATCCCATGTTGTGTCTTCTTTGTGTGGAATACTGGTTCATTTCTCACCACATCCTCCTAGAGTTGTTGAAGATGCTTTTAAAGAAACTTTTAGGTGACAGTTTGAATTGAACTACCTCGGCAGGTCCAAATGGTCAGCAGCATGCGGATTGGTCGCAACGTGAACTACCGCATCCTAGACATCGACTGGTGCACATCAGACAAAGTCGTGCTTGCCTCAGATGACGGCTGTATCCGAGTGCTGGAGATGGCCATGAAGTCTGCCAGCTACCGTATGGATGAACAAGATCTGACCGGTGAGCCAGGGATGGAGGGATGAGTGTCATGTTTGTTTGTTTTTTTAATTCTATGTAGGGAGCTAGACATTGAAATGAAGGTGTACTGCATAACAAGGTTCTGCTTTTTAAATGATTATTCAGTTACGTAACGACACGTGATGTAATTCTTCTCATGGTCTAATACTTTGCTCTGTTTGGTTTGTGGGGAATATGTCCAGATTCAGTGTGGTGTCCTTACCTGCTGATGCCCCGAGCTTCCCTCACCCTCAAAGCTTTCCTCTTGCTGCAGCCCTGGTCAGGAACCTTCACCATGGACATCACTCAAGTGTAAGTCTCACCGCTGAATAACTGACCCCAAAATGTGTCCACTTGAGTCCCTTGTGTGTAACAGTAAGACAAACACATTCATTCAATTCAGAGTTTCTCTTTCACTTGACCTGCATGTGTTTGGACTGTGCCATCCGGGAGGAGTAAAAACATGTTATCAGCTTTATTTTTCATTTTCTTCTACTATGTGTGCACAAAGACATACTGTGAGAGAATATAGAAGAATAAAACAGCATGGTATGAATAGATGCTCATATTTTTTGTGCTATGAGTGCCCTGAGCCAGTCTGAAAGATCAGTATCGGGGCTGACCAATGCATTTTATAATGAATTCTTTCAGCTGCGTAAATCTCAATCCAATTCCAAACTGTTGTTTATTTCTAGCTCATTGCAGTTTGGTACACCAGCAGTAAAAAATTATCCATTATGCTCCATTGAAACACTGGCAGAATTCCCTAAAGCAAAGCATTGAGAGTGAACAGAATTGAAGTGAACAGAGCAGCACATTGATAGTAGCTAGTAGTTTCAATTATTGATATCCACATAGCCTGCACCAGCGATGGAACAGAGCTGCTTCAGGTTAAACTGTATTTGAACCTGTGGACTGTACATTGTTGAACCTGGAGCTATAGACATGCAGTCTATCTTCTATTAAACCTTCCTGCCAGAGCTGTTACAGACTGACCTTTCGTCACAAATGTCACATAATGTCACATTAAACACTACAAATTCAGCTATGAAACATATCTAAAATTGTTTAGCTTCATCATAATTTCATAAGAAAAATTTCAAAACAGTTCCACTTTGCAATTGAAGCTTGTTTTAGTTCAGTTTTAAGTTACAAACTTATAATTAGTTGGGAGCAGGAATGGTCAAATAGTTTAAGCTAACCGTGTAGTGATATATGAAATACAAACTTGTTAATTGTTAAATTGTTAATGGATCTAGATCAACTCATTGTTCTTTGGAATCAGGATGGATAAATTATTGCCAAACCACCCAAGCATTCAGTTTAACTTAATAAAAGAAAAAGCGCAATTTGCTAGTTTAAGCAACACCCCCATGTAAACAAGTCAACATGGGAGTCAACAGAGGCCATCCTGAGAGAGAGGGATTCTGTTTTTGTTTTTCAGACTGCTACATCTGTGTTTAACTATAGCCTGGTATAATTATGCCCTATTTAACTGAGCCCTAATTGCAGCACTGCTTTCTTCCATTAAACACACACAGCTGCCTTATCATAAGTCAGGCAGCGATATGAGCAGCACTCACAGGGTACTACCTGACCTCAGCATAAATGTTAAAATAGAGTTATCTATTATTGCATGACACCACAGATCGACTTCTCTTAACAAGCAGGTTCTCAGCTTCTCATTTAATATCAGGTCAGGTTTTATTTCAGGGAGACGTGGTGAGCCGTTTGACAGAGTTTGATCCCTCTGTTTCAGAGACTACAATGAGAAAGTTGAGATAAAAGGCCTGATCCAGGAGCAGCTCAACTCCTTGTCTAAGTGAGTTATTACGCTATTTCTCTTTAAAGTCAATGATTACATGCTGTAGCTCAACCTACAATATTTAATATTAATGTTATGATGCAAGCACCAACAATCAGATTTTGATGCATGTGAGTGTATGTGTGTTCGCTAGTATATCTGTCCCAAGTGTCAGTTTGTGTTTATGTACTTTTGTCTTGCAGTCAGAGACTCAAGGGTCCTTTGTATTTAGACAGCAGGCCCAAAGAGCATGTAGTCTGTGGGTTGACAGATAAGAGGAATCTTCAGTAACAGCCACACTGGGCCTGCTGTGTTTGAGAAATGGAATTGGCTCTTACTGCGTTTTTATTGTCTGTCTCTGATTGGCTCCCCAGTGATATGAAGAGTGTGCTACAGGACCCAGAGCTCAGCCTGCTGCAGCGCTGCCTCCTGGTGTCACGGTGAGTTACAACTCAGCATGGAGTTACAGTAAGACTGTTTGCTGTCTGCACAGACCTAACTGTTGTCATGAGGGTTTGCTGGTACCTCAGCACCATTATTTTAACATTCACACAGTGCAGCTGTGTCAAAGACTCACGAAAGACGAAGTTACTGAGTTCTAACAAAAGTTAGGGGAAAAAAAGCTGCTATGCTAGAGGTGGGCTGGAACCACAGACACTACAGAGTAATGTACTATTAATGAAGAAACTCAGAAGGCATCGTAAACTTCTCTTTGACTTGGACTTAATATATTTGCTTCCAGTAATGTCTTCCTGTCTGTTCTTATGAATATTTTGTTCAGGCAATGGAGTGGGTCTATTTGTTACAATGAACTAAAGCCAATCTGTGTTGGAAGTTGAGCATATTCTTAGCCTTGTTGTTCACTGATTGATCAGGTCATCATTAAACTGAGCAAGACATCATTAGATGGAGGAGGACTATTCTCTCTGCAAGAGTCTGTGTCTTAATGGTACACTTATAGGATAGATTCACAATTTTTCAAATCTGTCCTCAAACAATAGTTGGATGCTCAAATGAGCAATGACACATGCTTTTCTTCCTGTAATCATTCCTTCTGTTAATACTGACCATTAAGAGTTCCCTTCATGATTGACTTACAATGTAAGTGATGGGGGCCAAAATCCACAGCCCTTCTTATGTGCAAAAAATGTATTTAAAAGTTTATCTGATGCTAATATGAAGCTTCAGATGTCCAAATTAGTCAAATCAAGTAGATATCTTTTAAAGTTAAAGTCTTTTTAGTGCCAAAGTCCCTCTTTTTGTTGTGATCCTCCCACTGCAGCTGAACAGGGAAACACTGTCCGTCGGGACACAAAGAGGGAATTTTATACTAAGATACTGTAACTGTGGCAGATATCCACTTTTATCCACTATTTGACTCAGACTGCTGAAGCTTCCTATTAACTTCAGATAAACTTTTAAATGCATTTTTGCTCAAAATGAGGATTGTGGATTTTGGCACCCATCACTTGTATGAACAGGAGGAATGATAACAGTCAGCAAAACCTGCTTCAATGTTCACATAGGCAACTAACCTTTAAAATTCCTCATTAAATTTTTTACAACTGTTATTTGGTAAATATTAATGTAGAAAAATAGATTTAATTTTGAATATGTAATGTATTTAGAGTGAAAGATAAGCATGATGGATATAAGATTATGAGTCCAAAGTGCAGTACAATAATCTTATTTTTAAAATTGTCTGCCAGAACAATAGGGTTTATTTTTGGTGTAACTGTACAGCTGTGTATTCTCTATCTCCGCAAAAAAGCATGACATGAGAGTCGATGTCAGCAACTCTGATCTTGTCTGTGCTCCGGCTCTCATTTCCCTTGAGTATCTGACAAATCTAGAACAGCCAGTATGAGCAGAAATGCAATATTGCCTGTGTGTTTGCATCTTGTTATTAAAGCCATGATTTACCTGGAAAGTCTAAAGGAGCCTATTTGCACCACCGTGAATACTGAGACTGTGCTCACACAGAGAGCTCGTGATTATGCAACGTCTCTCTGCATCCGGCCATCCAAGTTTTCACGCTATTGTTAATGTGGTAAGGTAACCTAGCAACAGCTGTGTGCCTGTGCAGATATGTTAAAAGGAGGGTGAAGGAAGTAAAAGACAGAAGAAAAGGCAGAAGGATGTGAAGAGGGGGTGGAGGAGAGCTTGCTGAGACAGCGAGGTGTGGGCTGGGAGATACAGGAACTATGGTCATTAGTGAGCAAACTACTAGGAGAAGGGAGCATGTCGATGATGACCTGTTGCTGTCTGCTGACGCTAAGGACTGCGCAATATTATTGTTGTTAGTTCTACCACCACATTCTGCTAGAGCGCCTAGAGCACTGGGTATGGATCTCAGGCACCGCGCTCAAATGGTTAGCCTCTTTCCTAGAAAGAGAACCTTTTCAGTTTCTTTTAGTGGATCGTCGTCTGCCTCTTGTATGGTGTACCACAAGGAACGCTGCTTAGCTGTATTTTATTTTCATTATATATTACTCTTAAGCCTCATTGTGAAAAAGTGTCCTGTCCCTTTTATGCTGACAACACACAGTTGTACCTCCCTTTAAGTCCTGGTGCACCCAGCATGCTGAATCGCCCATTCGACTGCCTAAATGACATCAAACAATGGATGGCTAGCAACTTCTTAAAACTAAAGGAGAACAAGACTGATGTTATTGAAAATATAACTTGCAACCTACGGTCACTCGCCAGTTATATCAAACCTTATGCTAAAAACAGGCATTTTATTTGACCCTCATCATAAATTTAATAAACAAATAAATGCTGTTGTTAAGTCGTCTTTTTACCGTCTTAGAGATTTAAGCAAACAATCAAGAACAGTCGTTTGAGGTGTAAAGGTGCTTTTTCCGTGGCCAGGCCCAAGTTGTGGAATAACCTCCCTCTCCATGTTCGATCAACTCCCACCACTCAATGTTTTAAATCAAGGCTAAAGACCCATATGTGTTTTTGTCATTGTCTGTGTGTCATTCGTAACTGCTCTTTACATTTTATTTTTCTCTATGTAAAGCACTTTGGTCAACCGCTAGTTGTTTTTAAACTGTGCTATATAAATAAACTGATTTAACTTGACTTGATTCAGACTGATGCAATGTTGTGGCAAACCGCAGGCTGTTTGGGGACGAGTCGGACCTTCACTTCTGGACAGTAGCGTCCCACTACCTCCAGTCCTTCGCCCAGGCTCGCCAACTCAGCGTGTCCACAGCAGAAGGTCAGGCTCAAAATGAAGGAACCCAGCAGTCACTTCACAACCATCTGGACATCTGCCATGACGTCCTGTGTGAGAGCTCTTACTTCCAGGTCAGTGAAATGAGGGAAGCAGAGAAAGTATTGGCATGGATTTTGTTGAATTTTCTCTCCTTAATAAACAGTAACAACACAGACAAGCACATGATCCCAGCAGTAAACGTTTTAAAAAATCCCCTTAGGAGTCTTGCAGACAGTTAGTATATTCAAGTCCAGCCATGCATCAGCCTGTCCCTTGTCATCCACAGTGTCAACAACATCGCCCCGGTCACACAGTACATTCCAATATTAATGTAATGTCATTGCGTATCTCTTCTGATGTCTCACTAAGCCCCGGTCTCCAAGGAAGCATTTCACAGTCTTAAGCTTTTGAGGTCAAATTTATCTTTCCAACATTTCCTCACAATGAATCTAGCTCACATAGGTTTAATTAAATAAAAATCCCTCTCTTGTTTGTGCCGTGTTGTTGCTCATATCAATACATCTCGCTGATGACGTGAAGCTTAAGCAGCGTACGAGGCCCTTGTAAACAATACCCTGAAAAAAAACTTTAATTATCAACCCAGTTTGCTCTGAAGAGTGTTAGAAAAGTTTCTTCAAAAGATGCACATTAATTGGTCATCCTCTGCTGTGTCTGCCAGTATCACTCTGTTAGTTGGCATGGCAGCCACGCATCCCATTGAACAGAGACTCTCCGTTGTGTTGCCAAAGGGAATGTGAAGATTTAAATTTTTTAGGTTTAGATTATTGTTTTGTCATTGTAATGTACCACACATTCTTTTTTTGTGTGCTGACTGAATTTCCATGCAGCTGTGGGCTTTACATAAAAAGAATAAAGGAAAAAAAAGTATGGGTAGTAATTAAAAAGTTTGCCCACTATGAGAGTGAAGAAAGGCATTATCTGGTACTTGGTAGGTCTGGTCTTTCCCCCCCACAAGGCTGCACCAGAATACCAAAAGAAGTAGAGGAGAGAACATGTACCCTTTTTTGATGAAAGAAGATTTTCTAGTGAAGAAAAATGTCAAGTAGCTTTTAGCTAGCATTGAAGTTCGAAGAAGCAGAATGTAAATGGACTGTCTAATTTCAGTCAGTAGTGGTCTTATTGAAAAGTTTCAAATGAGCCTGTATTTTTTTTTTTTTCTTTGAGTGTTTTTCATAGGTTTTTTATGGATTATGCTCCATTCTGTTTTTGTGAAAGTTCTACACCCCGTTAATGAGGGGCCACGCAGTGATCACAGAGTTAGGAGTTTTTCAAAGAGCTATCCCGACAGTATGCAGCCACATGTGACTCCTGTTGTCATAAAGCAGCTTCGGTGGCAGCAGCCTGACTGTAATTACTAATATCCAAGACTCCAATACAGAGCACACTGCTCTGAAGTTACTAAACTCATTTTGTATCTCTGCAAGGATTTATACCCACGGCTCTGACTCAGAAGAACTCATCATCATAACGTACAAAAAAAAATCAAGCTTTTGTATTCAATATAGATATATTATGTAGTAATGTAAGTGTGCACACACACACAGACACTCATACTATGCTATTATCTCTCACCTTATTGTTTCTTGTTCTCTCTCTAGTCCTCTTATAAAACTGATGAGCTCTTACACTTTGAAATATCTCTTGCTGTGTTCATGATTCATACCTATCATTTGCTCACTGGAAAAAAAATCTGAGCTCCCATCAGAGAACAAGTAATCAGACAGTTGGGAGAAAGCCAATGAAAGTCCCAGTGAAATGAAAAATTAATTTCCCTAGTTTTAATCCTATGTCCCTGTGTTAATTGTTCATATATCTCTTGTTATATGCCAAATATATGTCAAAAAGTCATATTATAGTATTTTTACATTAAAATCCCTGTCTTTTCTCTTCCTGTAAAAAGGTTTCAACTGTTTTATGACTCATCCCTCACTCGGGCATTTACAAAAGTTAATACAATCAAATGTGACTTTGGGCGAGTAGCTAGCCACATCGGTCATATAAAACAAGAGTTAGAAATGTAACTAAGGTTCTATGAATCTAGATGACTGCCAGAGACTGTATGTAATACCTGGATATGCATCGCGTGCATGTGCAGGAGTTCAAGACTAGGGATGGTAATGGTTAACCGTTAATCAGTTAACCGCCAAGAATATTTTTACGGGTTATGCATGTTGGTCTATAGGTTAACTTGCATACTAGGGTTTGTTAGGAGTTAGTTCAGTCGGTGCCAAATTTCAGTACCTTGTGGGTCTAAGAGTGAGCACAGCCCTGAAATAAGTGTGGGTGGGGCATGGGGGTCTGTGCATTTATGTTAACAGAGCTTGGTGCACGGACAATGTCATTACTGAGAGGCACTACTCTGCTAACCTTGAATATCTCAGTTAAGTGTAGACCTTTCTATCTGCCCAGAGAGTTTAGATCTACTGTCGTGACTGCAGCATACATCCCCCCAGATGCTAATGCTAAGCCATTAGCAAACAACAGACTGCACACTCAGCGGATGCCAAGGTGCTCTAGGTCTTGTATATTGTTAGGGAAGGGGTCATGCTAGTCACCCATTTCAGGCCAGACCAAAAATCCTGAACACAGAAATGGTGAAAACAGTTTAACACTCAAACTCTTCAGTTCATTTTAACTAATGCTCCACAATTCAGTACTACATAGCTCACATTTTCACATTATCAGCAGTTTTTTTCTAACAAGTATAATGTGTTTGAACAGAAATCTCTCATTTTCCTTTACACAGACTTTTATCTATATGTACCAAGCATACACTGCGTCTCACTTAATCTCTTTCTCTCCCACACTCGTGTACAAGGATTTATATATATATATATATATATATATATATATATATATATATATATATATATATATATATATGTGTGTGTGTGTGTGTGTGTGTGTGTGTGTGTGTGTGTGTGTGTGTGTGTGTGTGTGTGTGTGTGTGTGTATAATATACATATATGTTTATATAAAATTGTATTTTGTGTTTCTTAAACTTATCACTACTTCACCTTACTGCTCAACAGAAGTTCCAGTTGGATCGAGTTCACCTGCAGGAGGTGAAGCGCTCCAGTTATGAACACACTAAGAAATGTGCTGACCAGCTCCTCCTGCTGGGTCAGGTAAGTACTACACTACCCATACTGCCCACACAATCATGGCTTTAAGGAGGGAGGCTGCAGATACATGTTGCATTCATATCATAAGGGAGTGACATTACATAAAGGTTCCTGCTCAAATGTTCAGTTTTCTCATAGTAAATATTTGTGATTAAGTGTTAATATCAGATAGACAAAATGTGTTTTGTTTTTAGCTGTCACATCCTTCTGATAGTTTAAAAGATATGCAATCTCTCTCCCTCAGGTGGTCTCTGTCAGACCATCTACTATCACACAAACACCTTCACACCCTTTAGCGGTGCACACATGCGTATTGTCATAATGGTAAATAGGACCTATCCGTGCTGTTAAACCTAATGAAGCAAGATGGATGATAAGTGCTCCCTCTGTCCACTCTAACATCTCAGCCTGTGGGCATTGGAGTCACCTCTCTTCCCTCTCAATGTCACCACTCTCCCTCTAATCACAGGCTGCAGTGTGCAGGCTGTGTTGAAGGTGCAGTCTTTCAGTAAGCAGACAGGCAGAGGCCAGCCTGCACTGACCCCAGCATTGACTCGAGCCTTAATCTCCACCAGATGAAAAAGCATGATAATAAACATAATTTCCCCTTGCAATTCTGTCTTCTGTTCCTTCCTGCCTGAGATGCTAATGCCTTGTTTCTCTCTGTTACCTCAGTCATTACATTCTCATCTCTTTGTTCTTGCTCTCAGACGG
The DNA here is from genome assembly GCF_914725855.1 of Thunnus albacares. NCBI lineage: Eukaryota > Metazoa > Chordata > Actinopteri > Scombriformes > Scombridae > Thunnus > Thunnus albacares. The sequence continues at coordinate 8,402,811 of NC_058119.1, forward strand.
ACCGGGCAGTGCAGTTACTATTGGAGACTAGTGCAGACAACTCCAGCTACTACTGTGATTCACTCAAAGCCTGCTTAGTGACCACCATCACCTCCTCGGGCCCGTCCCAGTCTACCATCAAGCTAGTGGCCACCAATATGATCGCCAACGGCAAGCTAGCGGGTAGATTTTTATAGCCTTTAGCAACTTTTCTACTTTTATTTTAATGAGTACAAGCAGCAGTTAATGTGTGTGTCTGTAGCCTTGAAAGAATCTTAGAATATCTTTAAATCAGCAAAACTCTAGGCATTTCAAATGCACTAGATGTCTTTTGAATATATATTTTATCATAGTTGTCCTTAAAAAAAGGTTACAGTGATTTCTGTTAAACATTATTTATTATGCCTTTTTTTTCACAATCATTTAAAATTCTAAATGTGGATTTCTTTCACATATTGCATTATAAATGTGGCTACTGCCAGCAGATTTGCAGTGTATAAAGAAATCATCACACTGGTGTCACACTGGCAGAGTCGGATAGTGATGGGCCATCATTTCTCTATCTCGCTTACACAACTCTACTCTCCTTTCTGCATCTATCAGAGGGAGTACAGCTGTTGTGTTTGATTGACAAGGCGGCGGATGCCTGCCGCTACTTGCAGACCTACGGGGAGTGGAACCGTGCCGCCTGGCTGGCTAAGGTAACTCAGCATGACAGCGTCCATCAACAGGAAACATCAGATACTGTGTCATGTTTGGATAGTGTGTGAGTGGTGGGTGAATAAGTGGCTGTTCGGTGTGCTATGCTTCAATTCTCATATTTTCTGTAAATACAATTAAAAATAACAACAAAGCATTTATGACACTTACTGCCACAAAGCAGCATCCATTAAAGCAATTGGAGTTTCATTGCCTTGAATGTGGCTGTTTTTTTTTTCCAGGTGCGTCTGAACCCAGCAGAGAGCTCAGACGTGCTGAAGCGATGGGCAGAACATCTGTGCTCCCCACAGGTCAACCAGAAGTCCAAAGCCATCCTGGTGCTGCTTTCTCTGGGCTGCTTTTACAAAGTAGGAGAGATGCTCCACAGGTAAGAAGTAGCTGTTATTGAAGACCGGTGCTCTTATGAGCTTAATGTGTATTTGTTGACATTAGAAATTGAGTGATACGGTCTTGAAAGTTATTGAATTTTAAAATTAAAAACACAATCCTTATAACTTACTTTGCCTGAGATAAATTCCACCCTGACAAATATATACATGCAAATACCAAGTTTCAGTCTCAAATTCTATCTTTACAGTACCATTTTTTTTTCTGTTGACTTCCTCTTCCTTTCCTCTCCTCTTCTTTCATCCACAATCATAACCACATGGGGCTTTCTCAGTGGTCTGACCCTGTATCTTTTACCTCCATATTGACCTGCTGTTGGTCTACCTGTTCTCCCCCTTGACAGCTCAGCTTCTGAAATGCCTTTATCAGCAAGAGCTCTCAGAGAGAATTAGACAGGCATCAGGACGACGGGGTTGATGTATGCATTACATGTGTCTTTTTCTTCCTCCCTCATCTCCTGAGCAGTATGAGGCACTTTGATCGCGCCGCCCTCTTCATTGAAGCCTGTCTGAAGTATGGGTTGATGGAGGCCAATGACTCTTCCAATATCCTTTTTGAAAACTCATTACTGTACGCTGAGGGCCATTGATAACCAGAGATGTAGCTCCACTGCTAACTCTGTCTGTCTCTGCTATAGATGTGCACTCAACAGCATAGAGCTTTTTCATAATGAAGTTCAATTTAGTTCCTCCACAGAGCACATCGAGCTACGTCTCACATGTTCCCAATTGCCAATATCACACTCTCGTCACAGAGCTCGGTTAAGCTGCAGACTCATGACGGGACTTTTAAAATCTAGACTTTGAATCATTTTGTATCACACTTCTGTGAACCAGATCTCAGTTTGAGTTTGACCCATTTATAATAAATCCAACTTTGATTTTAATTTTTTTTTAAACAAAGGTATGTAATATTTTATTTTGTAATAACTTAATTCTTAACTTTGTCCATCCTCTACAATGTAGATATTAGTTCACAGTTTATACAGTTTCTATTTCTAAATATGTTAACTTTATACATAAAGGAAAGGACATGGTGTCACACTGTTAATGTTACATAATTGAAAGGATCTTGTTGGTAGATATTAACTTTATAGTCAACTATAGTCTTTTTTTATCAGCCACATTTCTTAATGCTAATATCCTATAGTTTTATATTAGCAATGAATAATACACAAAAACAGAACAGAAAAAACAAAAATACCAAAAACATTCAAAATGGGAAATACCCTAAAACAATATTTTATCTAGAATGTATAATTAATGTTCCTACACTGAACTAGAAGAACTCTCTTTTGGCTTGTTCATTTGTAAAAATTGGTTTGTAGCCACTGAAGTGAGTTATGATTTTTGGGGACCAGACCAGGAGCAAACTTTCAGTTTGCGCCAGGCTCTCTTGTAAGAGAGAATTGTTAGGGTGTGATTTATGAACAACAGTATTTCAGCAGAAATATTGTTTTTTGGGTTTTTTTGGAGATAATCTCTGCTTTTGTTCCATTTTTGTTGTAGAAGTACTTTTTAGAAATATAGGCTGGTGACACATTCATGGAAAAACCAAATGAAGATCCCTATTTTCCTGACAGTGGGCTCAAGCAAAAATGCAAGCTCAGTCCCCAGGAACAAGCACTAGTGTTGACCAACTAATGTTTGCCGTTTTGGTGACCATCAGCAGTAGTGCAAACAACGTGCAGGCTGAATACACTCAAATTCCTTAAGTTAAAGCTAATGTAGCCATATATAATTCACATAAACTGTTCGGTGACCCTCTAAGGAAGCATCTGCATTCATTATGTTTCTTTTACTTTAAGTTGTCACCTGTTTGCATGTGGACATTTTGATCGAAATCATGTCGTTAAGAGCACTACTTGCAGACCTCCAATCAACTTCAGTGGATCAAAACTGGTTAGTTTTGAAAGAAACCTTTTTGGGATGTAAATCTGGACAACATTCATCTAGTGATGCTCTGCTTTGGTAGTTAAAGAGTGTGAAATGAAATAGAAGAATATTTTGGAGAGATAGCTTTCGTTGGCATACTGTGTGTTTTATCTCCCGTGAAATATCATGAGTTCTCCTTGACCTGTGTTTTCACATAAGCTTATTGAAGCTGCATTTTTGGACTATGCACGGCTGCTCCGCACGCTGGGACTGCGGGAGGGAGCTGCTCTGTGGGCATCGCGTGCTGGCAGCGCTGGGGAGCAGCTGATGGAGGAGCTGTTCCAGGGAGAGGGAGGTGTGGCAGAAGCCATTCTTGGCGAAGAGGAAGTTGAGCTGGGCCAAGAGAGCACGGAGTGACCCTCGAGGTTGGGAGGTTCGGGGGAGAACGGATGACATGCTCTTCGTTCAAATCAAGAGTTGGGCATTCAATTTAACTTCAGTAACTTTATACTATAGTGTAGGGAATCCAGGAGGAATCATGATCATCAAGACATGAGAGATGAGGAGCATCCTCCATGTGAAGTTGTCAGTCTGTCACTGGAGTATGCCCGTGTCTGTGGCTGTAATGAGTTTGACATTTCCTAATGTTTGGTATGACCAGTATGTGTTTGTGTGCATTTATGTATGCATGTAACAGCCCCAAAAGAAACACATGTTTATCCTCATTTCCCCCAACAAGGGAAGTAATATACATCGTCATCCACCTTGATATAAATCTGTGTTTTTGTTAGTTAATGAATTTAACTCATTTGATTTTTTTTAATGGTTGCTTGTTAAGCTTTATTTCACGTGCCTGTATTAACTTCAAAGTACTGTTGTAGCTTTACAGGTTTAGATTTAATTTGCCTTTTTTGCGGAATGTGGCACATTGAAAATATCCCCAAATATCCCTACTTCATTTTGAGAATGCACTGGCATCGTAGAAGGCTTCACTTTACCAGCAGCCTACTCCATGACTGAATTCCAAAATTTTGCACTTTTGATTTAACCAAAAACACCACTTTATTTGAATGATAATTTATGTGACCTTCCATGTTACTGAGACACAATATTGCTCTAGACAGACACATAACAGACCGGATGTTTTTGTCCTCAGCAGGTGGTGCTGTATAAGTGAGTGACCAAAGCCTGCTTCAGCACAAGCCTCTGCAGCTGCAACTGTGGGATGGCAGTAAGATTTGTTAGCTAGGCCACCATGCACTTATTAGTTACTTATTGGTATACTGCCTCCCTGAACACAGAGGGGGAAGGCTGACCGCTGCCATCTTAGTGATCCCATTTAATTAGCTTGTGTAGAGAGTTCTGTGCAGTTAAATAGATGTGTTTTTCATTGATTCATTCCACTCATCCAAATGGAATTTTTAATTTTCTACTTTTATGAAGACTTGACAGGATATTTGCTCCGTGTATTTCCTTGATGTTTGTATAATGAGGTTGTTCTCTGGCGTGTGTATTAACAAGAAGAGCTGTCAAAATGTGTTGTAACTCATTTTAATCAGACCTCTGATGGATCATTTACGCACAAATAATAATCCCTGCTGCTCCCGCTGTTGCTCGTCAAAATTGCAAACCTGACACGCAGTTTGGGAAATGGTTTGTACTCGGCGCCATGGCTCCTCCGCCTCGCTGTTGCCTCATTTTCACTTATTAAATGTCTACTGATCATCAAAATCATCTGTATGACAATGCAAAGACTTTGTATGCGCGGTGGTTGTGTGTTTAATTGCCTTGTAATGTGTTTTAGTTGTCCTGAAACGAGACAGTAACTCCATCCGTGGGACCTTTAGTGTGTTATTGTGTTTCATAAACACGTCAGTGCTGTTTCTCTTCTGTGTAACAGTGAACCCCAGGCAGTGTCACTATGGCAACCCAGGCCTATTTTAGGGGACAACATATTGTTCCTTTATATCCATTTCACATAGTCCCACTAACATACTGTATCTCATCCAGAGCTAGCATAGATTCACACAACTCAACGGATAATCAGCTGTAGTTTCCCTGATGCTGTGTGTCCTCCTCCAATCACATCATGCAGTATTGTGAAGCAACATGTATTGTACTGCCTCCTTATGATTAGGCATTAGTTTGATTAACACTCGCTGCTTTCTTTATACTTAGATGAACTTTACAAATAACGCTCTGTTCAAAATTCAGGCATGTAGCCAAGAGAGAAGACATGCCTTAAACGGTGTATTTTCATTGTAATCAATCATTGTAATGGTGTCAAAGTTCAGCCTTTTTTTTTCCATTGTTCTCTGTTCATGGTTTACACAGTGATCCTAATGCTTTAAGCTATATATATATTACAAGAGAAAAAAAAAAGATTTATGTACATATAGATGGCAATAAAAAATCAATATTATTATCATTTATATTTTACGTGTGTTTCATGTGTGGAGAATGTTGACACAAGAGGGCACTCTTACCTCTCTAAAGGACACAGCAGGCTCAGTGGCTGTGTTTTTGCTTTTTAATGGCAGGCACTCTGTTTGAAAAGACCTGTTATATCAAGTGCCCTTTGCAATTATCCTCTTTTATTTCAAGCCAGGTAGATAGAATTTGAATGTTGGTTCATTTATCAAACTGTCTTAAAAGTGAATCCGTTCCTGCATGCACTGCTTCCGCAATTAATTACTTCTTTTCTGCTCAGAAGGAGGGCTAACAGCTGGCTTCAGCTCGCTGCCCAGGTCTAACCGTCTCGCTCTTTTCTTCGCCTCAGATTTATTCATTGACGTGTATTCTGTTTCTTCTCTCTCTCTCTATCTTGCAAAAAACCAGAGCACAAAGAGAAGAAAACCAGTCTGAAACAGAAGGCCACACAAATGACTTGATTGTGCTCCTTTAATGGCTTAATGAATAACTGCCGGGGAGCTGATCCAGCCGTTACAGCCAGGTCATCAGTATGCAGGGCCTTACGGGACTTCTTTTCTGTTCCACTGCTTATACATTACGCTACCACCCAGCTAGCCAAATGGCTCTGATAACAACTCCCATCCAACCATTCTTCCTTGTCAGTTCCACCTTCCACCATACATGTGCTTCAAACCCCTTTTTCTGTCCATCTCTGCTTTTCCTCCGCCTAAAGAAAACAGGCAGAGAAAGGAAACGCCGTGCCAACTCATGTTCTTGCTGCACCCCACCTCCACTAATTTCCTGGAAGGCTTGTTTCCATCTGCTGCTTGGCTTTCACCTCTTCAGTACCCCTCCTGAAATAAGATTTAAAGCGGTGTCAGAAGCCCAAGATTGAGTGTGTTTGGATCCAGAGCTGTGAGGAGCAATTTAACAGATGGAAATCACTGGCCCTCACTGTTTCACACTGCATACAACGAGAATTAACAGCAAATCAATCGCATACAGTAGTCTGACTGTCACGCATTCTCAATCATCTGTATAAGCAGCCATCGAACCGGGCCCTCTATGAGCAGCAGGCGGAGGCAGGGCCAACACTTCCCCAGTCTGTGTGGTAAAGAACGTGAAGAACAGCAGGTCATCCAGTTCCCATGAGCATGTTCTCATCCAGTGCTGACAGATAGCTCTATCCAGGATGGGCAGGTCTAAGCTTGCTCGAACAACTTACTGAAAGCCCACTGTCTCTTCCTCTGTGTGACATGTTTTCCCGTTTGTTTTTCCCCTCCTCGCTGAGGGTTACCGCTGAGTTCATTCCTCATTTTCTCTGTAATTATCCCACCTTCCAGTGGACCATTCTTTATGCAGTTCACACCCCAGGTAGTGGAATTATTTTGGGTTGAGCGGCTGCGCATTTATGAGGATAATTATTTGTCTAGGTATGTTGATTTCTGTTTCATTTTTTTGTCCTTTTGACCTACAGAATATCATCACATTTACATCTGAATTCACCTGCATCATATTTGATAGGTTTTTTTTAAAAATTCTTTTTAACGTCTTCATATCACTGTAATGGTGACACTCTTCTCACCTTCCTCCACACTGTTATCACTCCGCCGAGAACCTGATCTACACATGTAAAGGTCATATCCGTTTCTCTCACACAGTCACTCTCACCTCTACATCACCTCCCCTCGCCCATATCTGGGGGTATCGCCAGGCATGGAAGGAACCCACAGGTCTGATCTCATCTGATACCTGCAGCCAGCCACTCCTTACACTGGTTAGAACTGATTTCCTTCCGTCCTTTCAGCTTCTGCTATTGGTTGAGCTCTCTGTTCCCCCTGATGTTTGTGCATTCTGGTTGGTTGCAGAGTGCTGCCGGGGCCCTTGCTGGGGGCTCCAGGTGATGTTTATGTTGAAGGTATTCAGGCCCCCAGCTTTATCTGATTCCATTTAGATGAATGTCACAGTGTTCAGCAGACCATGGCCTCGCCTCACCACAACACTACACTCCTCCCCCATTTAAGAAAGCCATGAGCAAGAGAGAGTTAAGGGGGGACGAGTGCTAGACGGGGGGCAGCATAGGGGAACAACAGGATCTGTGGAACATTACCACTTGATGACAAACTCTTATCAGCTCCCGGTAATGACTTGTGGACAGGATAATCTTTTTAAAAAGCTCTTGCTATCTCTAAAACAGCTCTTTTGTGGCTTCCACGTGTGCATGTTGCGGTCAAGGCTGTTATTTACAAAAGCAAAGACAAAATCAATGAGTGCATTGTGTCAGGAGCGTGGAGCGGCCTCTGTCGACCACTGCAGTGTGGTCTGCAAATCCTGGGCAGGCTTTTACACAATGCTAAGCTCCTAATTCCCAGAGAATGATCACTGTTTTGTGTGTGAGAGAGAGACAAACAATTAGCTAACAAGGTTAAGACTCACGCAGACAATGGAATGTGCTGACTTCATTGGATTGACACACCTATTGCACCAGGGGAAATTTCCAAAATGGGAGTATAGGAGGTTTATCTGATGAAATTAATGCCATGTATAATAGAAAATCCTCACTGCTCTGTCTACAAGCCAGACAGGCACGGCTGAAAGATCCCCGCCGCGACTGCTGTCGACAAAGCTAAAACCACATCCAGACCCTCTGGTGACTACATATGTGTTTATGTGTAAATAATAAATAGATGCCGCAGACAGATCCGATTAAGGACTGTGAAGTGAATTAATAGCAACTACATAATAAGGTGGCGAGAGATGAAGAGAGAAGAGGCCTAATGAACACTTAACCAACACTTACACCTATTAGGGAGGAGAAAAAGTTAAGCCAGGCCTGTTGTGTGCAGACACGACGCCAAGGACCTAGAAATCCAAGCTATGCCTCTGGTTGACCCCAAAATGTGTGTGTGTGTGTGTGTGTGTGTGTGTGTGTGTGTTTTAATGGCTAGCCATGAGCTAATAGAGATGCCACAGATGCCCCTGCTACAGTAAGGCCCTCCCCAGGCTAATTGCCACTGTCCTTTGGGAGATTAGCACAGGGGAAGGCAGGGATGATTATGAAGGAAATGGCCTCTTATAAGCTGCTGTACACTCAGCCAGCCGGGCCCAGGACTGCAGAGACGGGGGTATTCCCTTTCATCGGCGGACAGTGGGAGCCAGGAGAGGATGTAAAGGATACCTGTGTTGCAGCTGACCCATTTCCTGTATTGCTGGTTGTGTATATGTGCATGCATGCATGTTTTCTGGAGTTGTATATGATCCTGTGTACCCACGAATATGAGCTGGGTGTATGAACATACACAGCTATCCCAGTTTAACTGCCCTGGCCTCTTTCCTGTGAGTGCAGAGAGACTATCCTGCTGTGCTCGGGTCTCTCGTGGAGCGGCGTGTTTTTGTTTCTAGTCAAGCAGAGTATGTGAGTTTCCTCTCTGTGTAGTCCAACCGGACACACTGGGCCTGTGTGTGAGAGCGGGGCCATAGGGGACACTGGAGGCTCAGGAGTGGTGGGCTGTTTTGCTGCGGCCCGTGCAGGCCTTCACTCCTGGGGATAAGCACGTGCTACACTGCCAAGAGAGAAGCAGGTCCAGGCCCGGGCCTTTCTCCTGTGGTTTTCAAAGGAAAACATCCGCCATGCAGTTAGAATCACAGTAGAGTCATATCTACAGTATGAAACTATAAGCTTTGTCTTATGTCTCCGTTCAGTTGAGACAACTTCCCTGTACCAGCTGTATACAATACCATGCCTTGATAGAGTATGTTCTCACCGGATGAATAACAACATTAAAGTGGAGCTCCGGTCAAAAATTTGTTTTTCTGGCTTTTCTTCTTGTTTCTTCACTTGGATGTCTGAGCTTCACCGTGCAGAATGACTGTTTTTACATTCATCTGCTGAAGGAGGAAAGTTTCTCTGTTCTCACCTTAAATCTGAGTTAAAGGTATGTACCTATTAGCATGATTTGTGACGTCACAACTAATTAGGAGCCAATCGAGGGCCAGTATGCAACTTACACAAGTGTGATGTTTAAACTTGAAGCCTCCAGTGCACATACACTGAGAATAGACTTTACAGTGAAGTAGGAGACATCTTGTGTCCAGCAGTTAAACTTTTGAAATGAACAATATTTGTATATTCATAGATTCTGGATTTTTCAATGAGGGAGACAGAGTACATGTCAATTTAAAGATTTTTTGCAAGGTAACTGAACATTTTTTATGGAAAAAACACGCCAGTCACAATTTACTATTCTAAACAGAGGATTTTATATGTCCTAAAACATGTCTGGAGAGGATCTATTAGTACTTAGAAAAGCTACTGTGCATGCTAAAATCATTTGATTTTTGAGAGTTGGATTGATGGGTATTGCTGTCCCACAATGCAACACACCACAATAATAGAGGGGCTATTTACAACTGGAAAAAAGTGAAAAAATGTGTATGGTTATGTTACAGCGCATGTGCAAATGAACATATAAAATGATCAATCATTTTTTGTGAAGTTTTCCAAAGTTGCCCTTTGATTGATGTCATTGAGTGACAAAAAATGTAATGTTCATTCATATTTTATACACAAACTAAGAAAATAGTGCACTGTCAAAATGAGTTCATACAGTATTGTATACTGTACTTTACTATTAGCGTAGGACTGATGTCTATTATGATTCCACTAGGGGGCGGCAGAGACCTGGGGAAAAGGTGTGAAATGTGTGACATTGAGTTGCTTCCTTCTGCAGCACATCTCTTAATTTAGTTTGCTGAATTAAGATTCTCCAGACCAGTTTCCATATGTGTCATTAGAAATTAGATAGTAGTTTGTGTTGTAGATGTGAGCAATTAAGATAATGAAAATTATTGATTTAATGATTCTATTCAGATTACTTACCAGCAGTTTACAGCATCATCCTTTTTAATAAAATGCTTTATGCTTTCCAGTAAACTATTTTAATTTATCTCATTGACTCATTCCGTCAAGTCAGGTCAACATGTGATTATATTTTCCCAGGACACTAACTAGGCTGCACAATCTTTGTTTGAATCCCATTGAAAAGAATCACATTCCAGTGTGTCTGCGGTGTGTTAGTGGGTCATGCAGTGAGAGAGCCAACCAGAAGTTGCAGGTCCATTTCATAACAGCTTGCTGTGTTTGTGCATGGCGGCGCCATGTTCCCCGTATCACCGAGACAATCTGACACCAGCACTACTGCATGTTGCCTAATCTGGGAATCAGTGTAGCAGCTATTCCTTATAGACACGGCTCACAGAGCTCTCTGCGCAGGGAAGCCTTCTCTCAGGTATTCCAAGTTAACACTTATAAATATTTGGAGGTCACCGCTCGCTGACACTCTTGCTTGATCTCTTTGAGTGGACTGTGATGGACTTTGATTTGATGCAGCACAGCTGTGAGAAATGCTGGCACACTGGAAAGGCATTACATCAGACTAGACACAAGTCTAATAGACAGAGAAGCAAGAGAGGCAGGAGGAAAGGATTGAAAGGTTAAAGTGATGAGGAGAAAGAGTGAAGAGAAAAGCGGGATGACAGAAGAGAAGAAATGGAAGGAAGGGTTGATGAGGGAGGGGCGGGTGCTGACAGTGTTTTGTTGGAGTTATGTAGATGTAATCCCTTCTGATGGGCAGGTCAAGCTGCCTGCTAAACGCTGAGGTACTGGCCAGCCATGAGTGTGCACATGCAGGCGCACATCACACACACAAGTATGTGCAAGAGGCATGCTGCGTGTGTTTGTGCAGGTCTGTGTGCATGTGTGTCCGTTGAGCCCCTTGTTGCAATCTGGCAAGGCTCATGAAAGGGGGAACAAAGAGTAGATTTTCTTTTTCTTTAAGCGACGAGGGCCGGCCTGCAGAGGAAAGAGAGATGGATCTTCTCCAAATGCCACCGTGGGCGCACTAATGCCTGCTTTGTTCGCCGTGCTAATTCTATTATGGTAATGGAGGATGAATCCCAGCTTTCTTCCCCTTCTTGCTCCATCCCAGTTCCAAGTCTCCTGGCCCCTCACCCCCACCGGAGAGCTTCCGGCACAAGAACACAACAGTTAAATGGCCCCTAGAGGCCCCCACGAGATTAGATGCAAAGTCCTGACTGCTGTATAGACGTACTGAGTGGTGAAATAGCTCATTTTTTTCATCTTTCACTGATATTCATCTACGTCTTAAGCAGTTTAAATTTATCAAGACAGCTTTGTGAGTTCTCATTCTTTGCATTTATCAATAGGTCATTGTTTGCAAATCAGCAGCAGATGAGATAATGATAAAATAATGATGTTCTGCCTCAGTAAGGTAAACAATAAGGGGAAAATAGCATGCAAGATTTGAAAAGATTTGGAAATTATCCATGACACTAGTTGGCCATTGTGTCATCCTCTGGGACTTTCTCTGCCTTGCCATGCCGGGAGGAGGGTGTGGGTGGCTGTCAGGCCAGACCCTTAGGCCACGCAATGACTCGGTACATATCCAGTAATGTTCACTCCACTGGGACTGGCCTCTCTCTCCTTTGGGCAACACTCCATCGCTTTACCCAGCGGCCCCTGGAGAGCCTCTAATCCCTCCACCCTGGAACAACTCCAACTTGCAGTCCTTTAAAATGTCTTGGTTTGTGCATTATGAGATGCTATGAATTACACTTATGGAGATATGTAAGGAAAACATGGCAACTGGCAAACATGGCAGTGATAAATCTAAAATAATGAAACAGGGCTCTAAGTGGAACCAGGAGGGCTTCACTGACCCAAAATCAGGGTAACTTGATAGGCCTGCAGTGCTGCTAGAGGCAGGACTGCTAGTAAAGCCCAGCTGGGCTTACGGGTACCTAACCTCAGCGCAATGTGGAGCTCATTGGAGCCCTGGGAGATCTGCGGCAGGTCACATTCCTGGCCTTCAGAGCGACCCTGGGAGAGATGGAGCTACAGTGGTAGCACTGCGTGTTAGACAAGGTGTTACTGAAAGTGAAAATCTTGGTGTGGCTCTTGCTAGCCAAACTATCTCTTTATTTTTATTCTTCAGACTTCCATGAAGAGTTATAGTCCTATTAAGAATGTGATTGATGGCAAGTAGAGGTACAGCTAACTAATGACAGGCTGTTTAGCTTTGAACTCTGAGAAGTTATTACTCCAGACGGGATGAATAAATTGCTTAACCAAGACAAATGTCTTGCTGTCTTCATGCTCAGAATCCTCATTCTGCTGTCTGTTCATTCATTAACATACAGGAAAGCTAGATAAAGAGGTATTTTTTCCACATGTGTACAGATGGTGTGTGATAACTCAAGACTGCCCCGTTGTAATTCTTTGCTTTGAGTGTATTCTGAGCTCAGAGTGTATGAGGGGCCTCACTACTGTGCAGCCATAAAGGGCAGCCTTTGCACATGAGCGATGGAGCCCTGAGCCCAGACTGAGGCGTTGTTGCTTTTTCACTCTGAAAGTGATATAAATTCCCAGCCGGTAATATAACATGTTTGGGTTGGTCGGTGTGTGAGAGGGAAAGAGGGCATGTGCGTAGTGTGTGTCAGAGAGAAAGGGTAGCGCAGGGCAGTGAATGAATAGCTCTGTCACAGAGAGGCTAGCTAATAAACTAGGTAGTTGAGGGAAGGGGGTAAAAAGAATGTATCTCATCTTTCGCCCCCTCCGTGAGTTGTCATCGAGGGTGAATTAGTTTTATGCCGAGGCGAATGCAACCAATAAAGCTCCATCCACTGGTCAGGCCCTTCCCACCGTAGCCCCCCCTGCCTGCCGGTGGAAATTGCATTGGCCATGGTTTAGGAGACGCATGCGGGTCAAGTTTCAAACCTTTTGAAGTTTTCATCGTCAATAAATTGCAAGATCAAGCAGATTAGTTAAGTGTATTTTGGCTTCTTTTCACAGCCTGGCGACCTCTGTGTGTGTGTGTGCGTGTGTGTGTGTGTGTGAGAGTGTGTGAGAACACGAAGAGGTGGTTGTTCTTGGACTTCACTTTTGCTTTTCCAGAGTACAGCCCTGACCTCTATGTGTTGAGCGATTTGACCAAAAAAAGCAGATTATTCAGAAATGAGTTTTTAAACACTGAAGCGTTGTTCTTTTCATCTTTTTCCCAACAGAACACAAAATCCTGTCAATTTACCCGTTAGTGAAGTTGTATTTCACTTTTCCGCTGAGGTCGCTAGAATTCCATTACTCGCTATTTGTCTTATTTTACGCTCCAGAGACAAGTCTTGCATCAGAATCTGTATGAAAAAATATTTTATCTTGAAATGCTTTAATCCCAACATTTGTCACAGAGAGTTTGAGAGATGTAACTGTCATCAGATGGATGAGTGTGCGTTAAAGCTACTGTTAAAGTCTACTAATACCATATTGAACAAGCACTATACATCACTATAAAAGGGCCTCTCCGAGAACATCATCGCACGGTACTCACTTGACTGATATCAATGTTCGACCCTTTCTCAGTCCAACACTTTGACAGACGCGTTTGCAGAGAAACAGCCCGTTCTCCATCAGGCTAACAGCTCTGCTTTATTCAAACCATCGTAACAGCTCAGTCCCTCCGGTCTGACTTCTTTCCCAGGCCTTTCTCTGGAGGAGGGGAAGAAAAGGGAGGTGTTTGGACTGATAACCCCTCTCCATCACCCTGACACTGGGAGCAGAGCTGTGTCGAAGCAGGGCCCCTGGATAGGGCAGCGGCCCATCGGAGTGGTTCCCCCCGCCCCGGCTAGGAGTTAAGAAGAGCAAAGCGGAGGAGGGAGGTGAAGTGAGGAAGAGATAGAGAGGAGGGGCAGCGAAAGGAGGGCAACAGGCACCAGGGGGGAGAGTGATAAACAGTCAGAGTGAATGATGGAGGTCTAACTGAAAGGTGGAGTTATCTGTTTGGTCATATGTTTGACAGACTCTTTCTTTCTCTCACAATCACTCACTGTGTCAGGTGATATCAGTTCTGCTGTGGCGCCAACTTGTTATCAGGCTCATGGAGGCCAATAGGTTTGTGCAGATTTGAGTTATCATAAATGTACATTACAACATACCCACTGTATGACTCCTCTGAGCTCCACAGATAAGGTTGAGCTATATACTGACGTCTTTTTAATGTATTTGATCAGCATTTCACTCACATTTGAACTCAGCGTTGATAGATATGACATACAGTGCAAACATAGGAATGGATGCCTTCACGTATGAGGGAATTTGGGTCACTTAGTTATAGATACACACATGCAAATACTCTTATATATGGGGGGGTGCTAACAGGGAAAAGGCAGACTCCCGTTCAGCCCGCCGCTGCATAAATAAACATCGGTCCAGATTCGTAAACGTGGGGAGAAACACCATCTGTCACCATCCTGCATCAACCCCATCAGAGAAGGAGGTAAGAGAGGAAGGGAAAGGAGGAAGGATGGAGGGAAGTGTGAGCCTTAATGGAACCCAGGCAGTCACATGATAGATAACAAATTTCACAATGGGGAATGAGGGAATACCATAATGCGAAGCAGCCATGAGGGGGCCGGTGTGCGGTATGCAGCTGCACTGGCCACCGCAGCCACAGCATTACACACACACACCCAGCCACTGCTGCCTGCTCTGACTCTGCAGCATCAGGAACTATACCTAATGTAACAATGTGTTGCAGGCTTTTACTCTTTAACCCAGCATGTTGAAGCAAGGTACACCCTACAGTATCAACTCTACCTGCCAATTAATTTTACTGTATGCTTCTGTAACTACTTGCTTAAAGCCATAGTAACGCAGTGTATTGGTAAAATATCTGTAGCAACCTCAAAAGTGGCACATCCTTTACTGCCATATGCTGTTCTCAGCACAATTCATGCTGGGACAGGTGAGCCCAGTCATCATGGTGCAACATAATTGTGGGAATGCTGGGTTTACATAAGGGATTGAGCAAGGCTTCTGTACAGGAGATGCTCTTGTTGAAATGGGCTGTTGTGATTTCACACTTTTCCTGGTGATGCCAATAATATCATGTCTTGCAGATGTCTTTCTGTTTTCCTCTTAAGCCTTATTCATCATATATATATATATATATATATATATATATATATATATATATATATATATATATGTATAACATACTTCGTAAATGTTTATTTGTTCTTACAACAGATGTTGGAGGTTTTTTCCATTGCAGTGAAAGATGAGTCTTCTCAATGCATCATTTCAAACATTTCAAATTTACAGTGTGCTCAAACCAACGAGAGACCTGTATTTTTCTCCAGTTATGGAAAAAAAAACATCATCCCCCCCATCTTGGAAACCAGCTCTCAAAAATGCATGTCTAATATGTTTCCATGTAAATTTTGACAAATGAACAGAGACGTGAGGGTTTAAAGAGTCTTAGGATCTATACACTACACAGCTGGTTGGGCTTGTTTGCAGATGTAGCATGCAGGCTGCACTCCTTGGCCTCCTCTCTTTTTCGTGTGGTGCACAACTGAAAAGTCACAAGAGGAGTGGGAATGGATTAAGCTCCTTTTCAAATTAAACAAGTCATATTTTTTTTCTTTTTCAATCAGGGTGTGTGTCTCATTGTGAATGTACAGGCTATTAATCAAAGCTAACATAAACAAGTTGTGACGGGGGGCTGTAATGGTTTCCGTGACTGCTGTCAGTGGGTTCTGAGAACCAGATAAACAGAAGATCAGCAGGGGAACCAGACTAACACCATAGCCAAAGATGTGACCACTTCTCCATGGGTGCAGAAGAACCAACTATTTGGACACTCTTGTTGGTGCTCTGTGCCATGTGAAATCCCCATCATGTCAAGGCAGTGCTGACACACAAAGATTGATGTATTTTTACACTCATACACCACCCCCACAACCTCCCTTAAATGTTTTGTTAGAGGTAAACTAGTCAGCATGTGTGCTTTTGAAATCCACACCAGTGAGAAAAGCCACACCAAAAGCATGGTGAAAGATCACAATGAAACAAAAAACGCATGCAAAGTCTAAATAAAGAAAAAAATATATAAATTTATTTTATTAAAGTCATGATTTTTTCCCTCAATTTGTTTCTTTTGTCTGGATTCGTCAGTTGTCAGCTTCAAAGCCTTGGCATCCCAGCAAACCACTTGGAGAACAAAAGAGTCTGCATGTTGTCATTTTGCAGCTGAACTTGCTGCCCAGCTCTCGTGTTTGACGAGATATTATTCTATTTGAGGGCCTGTGCAGTGTATATTTTCTCTTTGGGTTCGAACTTTGCTGTTCTTTCTGGATCTCAAGCCCTTCATCAGCTCTATGCTTCTGTTTGCTTTGCCCTGGCTCGCTCCAGTTGCTCATGTCATGGGCCAGTGATGCTCTTACATGGGACACACACACACACCCACACACACCTATCCTCTTCTTAACTCCTCTCTTGATTCTCAAGAGTGTGTTTGTTATCACTGACTAACTTCCCAAACAGAAGGATATGCTCCTCCCTGAAAAATCAGTCTGTAAAAGAAGAACATGGAGGTCTGAACTTATGCATTTCATAGGTTGTTATTCTAAATTGTCGGTTCAGTGTGAACATTGTGGAGGTATAGTATCAAAATTTTAAGACCTCACTTGTGAATGTGCAACACCACCCCCTATATTATTTCCAAATGTGTTTCAGCAAGCATATGCATATATGTCCTCTCAAATGTGTGCATCTATTATATGTCCATGTTCATACGTGGAGGTCTTTACTTCTTTGTTCATGTCTGTGTATCTGCTGCGGTCTGTCTGTCATAGTTTGGGAATCGGGGTTCAGCACATGCTTTTAATCAGGCGATCTCTGACTTTGCCAGACGACTGTACACTGCTCCCCCTCCTCTCTTTACTCCTCAGTCCTCCTTCCCTCCCCTTCTCTATTAAAAAACATTTTCTCTCACTGTTCAAGGGAAAAAAGCTCTCTGGCTCCACGCAGTGGTAGAGAGGTAGCCTGCCTCATACAAGCCATAGAACCTATCGTCATATGCACTGGTGGAATGTTACTAAGTACATTTACTTAAAGGCACACTATGCAGGATTTGTCGGTTGGTGTTTGTAAACACAGCAATCAAAGTTGGCCCTTCCTCCTCGGCTCAACGACACCAGAGTGAGCTGAGAGCGAGAGAGAGAGAGAAAGAGAGAGAGCAGCAGTGGTTGAGCAAGCTAGAAAGTGAATGTAGAGAGTGAGCAGGGATAGTGAGAACAAAGCTGTGAATAAGATAAATAAAACTAAAATTATTTTCTGATTGTTTCATGGCAGTTATGTTCTAAAGCTCAAGTAAACACACCCACACCTTCATGCAACCCTGCGGGAAGGTGCTGCATTGCTGGATTTTGTGTCAATGCAGCTGAAGTACACACTTATCCTGTCCACTGTGGCCTCTCTGCTCTGCGTGTGTGTGTGTGTGTGTGTGTGTGTAGCTCAGTCCTGACCTTGGTCAAACAGACACAGACAGCAAAGGAGCAGCAGAGGAGAGACACGGAGAAGCAGAGGAAACACTGAAGCACACCCACTGCGCAAAGGTTGATGCCCAGAAATGTCCCAAACACATCAAAATAATAAGAAAATAAGAAAACAGAGGCAGACGGCAGGGTCTCTGTACACTGCCACGCACTTTTACTGGGTCATAATTGATGATAGAGAGGGATTATTTTTGTGTCTATACATTGTTTTTTTTAGGAAAATCCGACATATTATGCCTTTAAGGTATGATGATAATATGTCATTCACAGGGGCCATTTCTCAGGAGAATGAGTATTTTTATTTTTTATACTTTAAGTACTTTTACCTTAGTGGGATTTTAAATGCAGGATTTTTACTTAGAGTGTTTTTTAAATTTTGGTATTAATACTTTCACTAAAATAAATGATCTAAGTACTTCTCCCACCACTGCTCATATTCATACGTGATGGATGTCTTCTTATGTATTGTCTGTACATTTCTTTCTTTCTTTCTTGTGTCTTTCTCTTTATTTATTTATTTACATAACTAATTGTAGTCATGCATTCGGGCTTGTTAATGTTTTTCATCTTGGAAAACATTTCAAGAGGGTGAAGAGTTTAAGCCATTTACTGTAGACAAAAGTAATGGAAAATCATCTCTTACTGCAACAAGTGTGCAGAGTAAAATGTAATTAGTATTTATGTAAATTATCCATTTGTAATAAACCATGCTTTTCTTTTATATTACAAATTTCACCTGTAACCCATTTGGCTCTTTCTACAATATTAACTTTATCATTTTTACATTTGCTTTGCACTTGATGAATTTCTCTTTTTTTAATCTCCTGCCATGCACTTTCAGCCTGTCTCACCTCCTTGCCCTGTTTTTCACCGCCTATTGCTGTGTCTTTCAGGTGAGAATAAGTGACAGTTGGAGTGACAGGCTCATTAGGGCTTCATTACATGGCTGCTTGGACAGGAGGAGGAGAGAGGCCCAGTAGATGAGCTATAAAGCAGGACTGGCTGGCTGGGCGACCCCAGCAGCCCCAGAGCCTCGGAGCGTCTCCACAAAGGTTCACTAAAGGCCCCTAAGGGGGAAGAGCACACCTGGGCCAGGTGAGGTTTGCCGTGGAGAAGGGCACTGGGTGCACATTTACCGAGAAAGCGGGGGTGGATTCCTCACATTCAGCCCAGGAGGTAACCCCAAGGCACTGCACTACGCACACAATACACTGACATGCACATACATATCCACACATACACACACAGACTGTCTGCCAAGGGTATTACAAGTTTAGACTTTTCAACAGGTCTACTCAACTAAAAGAAAACAGATCAAACAGTGAAATTACTTTTCCAAGCCTGAATAATGAGAATTAAGACAAGACACAAGTCGTGACAAGAACTTTTCACATTAGATATTTCAGGCTGCTCCTCCTTGAACTGTACCACACCTCCGAATCCTGAGAATTGACAAGGCTTGAAAAGCCAGACCCAGTTGTTCTGCAGTTGGATTTGGGTTTAATGCCTGCCAACAAATGTCAGTCAGAGGTTTGTTTTCTCGGGGAGCAACTGAGTAACATATCTCGAGCTGCGGTGATTAAGGCATTCAAGAACCATTAAGTAGTTAAATTAAGTGTCTAAATGGAAACCAGGTTGCTCCTCGATTTTTAAGGATTTGAGTGAGGGATCGGGTAACAGATCTAAGATGAAAAAAGACCTTGGTCAAATAATGTTTACACATAATTCATAATGTTTAGAGTACTTTTGCAGACTCTGATGCAGCAACATAATTAAAACAGAGTCATGTAGGACACTTGGACCTGATGTTAAAATATTTTCCAGTGACTGGGGTACGTATGCAATTTGAATGCATGTAACAAACTGAAACTGGCTGAGCTGTAAATACTTCAACCACCTTGCAAAATACTGATAGTGATGGTGTTTTGTGTCAAAATACAGGGAATTTTCTATGAGCAGGTTTCAGCACCTGTCCCAGGCTCCTTGTACTTCCTTAATGGTGATAAATGAACCCGGTTGAGTCATAGAACTCTGTGCCAGTGAAATATATCTTAATGAAGGAAATGTGGCTTCACTGGGACTTACAGCTGCCACAAGTATGCAAGAGTACACTGTTAAATGTACTGTGAGTCTGAATGAGTGGAAGTGTTTGGAATGGGAGAGGGTAGTGAGAGTGACGTTAGATTTGTGTTAACGTTGAATCACATATTTGTGTATATAAATCTTCTTTGACTGTGCTTTTCCTCTGCACTTTTTATCTTCTCAAAGAGGTTTAGACCAAATCTATGACATCACCCAGTGGAATGTAAACAGAGTAAACATGTCACAAATGAAAAACATTTATTTTGTGAATGTGATATCTAAGCCATGTAAAGTTGGTCTGCTAAGTTATACTGTCACAACATGCAGGCAATGAGAATTAATCTGGTGCAGGTTTCTCACTTTAATACAGTTAAACCACCATCACTGCCATAAAAACCTGTACAGCCTGTTAATAATGTGTTTCCTGCAGGCTCTAAATTACATAAACATTTGTTTACAGAAACAGGAAAGACGCTGACACCAGCTAACTACTAACAATTAAATATAGCAGATAAGGATAGTGCACATCCACTGTAATAATGTGAGAAACAAAGTAAATATTTAATATTTGAAATCAGTGCTTACCAGTGAAGTGGTTTTAAAGGAAACATTGGGCAATGCTGCTCCATTTGTTGAGTAATGTTAGCTTGCTTTAGCAATTTCTAGCTAGGATAAAAGATTACAGTTCTTCAGGTTAGAACATTAGCAACGCTACTGGCAGCCCCTGGTCGGATAGAAAGTTGTGAAAACCTAGATAACCCTGTTTCTGTTTGTTGTTAGAGCAGTTACAGTGAAAGTCATTTTACACAGCTTTGTCCGACTTCCTCCACAGGCATGCCCAGCGTGAGAGGGGTCTATCAGCTGTCAATCACTTGCTAGGTGGCCTATAGACACTAAGTGCACCCCTATTTCAGAACAGGCTGAGCAGTGAGAATGAAAAGATTAAAAGGAAAAAAAAAACTAAGATCTGAGAGCAAAAGTGGAAAACTACAGCAGTGTTTTGCTTCCATCAGGACAAAAATTAGCTCAGTTTCTCAATATAACAAGAAAACTTTCTCACTATAATGAGAAAGTTAACTCTATATAACAAGGTAGTATTTCGTAACAAGAACGTTTTCTCATTATAACAAGATCATTTTTCTCATTATAACATGAAAAACAACTTGTTTTATGCAAGTTATGCAGCACATTGCTGCTCTTTATGTGTTGAAGAGTTCATGGGGAAATTATGATATTAACTGCAGCTGGACCTCATGTTACGGAAAATGACAGACAGGTAGAAACAGGTTTTATTGTAATATTCCAGGGGATAATGACTGTGTGCTCACTACATTTCACTCACTGTTAATGAGAAGCTGCTAAAGGACTGACAAAAGCACAGCCAAGCACTGTTTTAACTGCTTTTCACTTTCTCATTGTTTGGGGAAAATCCATGTAATTTACGTGCTGGTGCGCATGCATGTTACCATGGTTACACATATACGCCATGACAGTTCATGTCCAGAAGGTGGATTTAATAGTAGTTTAGATACATTTCAAGCATTTGTTTCACACCAGCCTAACCTAGATGGGTTGCTCATGTTTGTCACAATAAAAGCACCTACCTCTTATAAGAAAACTTTAGAACTTATGGATTTATTTTATGGTATAAATTTTCTTGCTTACACTTTTGGGTTCATATTCATGGTTTAGGTATTTCATTACATTGCATTTGTCTTTATTTATGTGTTTTTATGTTTGCATTCCAGTGAGTTCAGTTTGACTCCATACACAGCTCCTACGTTGTACTCCATGACTTAGATTGCTGTCACATTTTCAACTACTCATAGAGAAATTCCATAAAAACTGAATGAGGTTGTGGAATTTGGATCTAAACAAGAGGGTGGATTTCTCCAAAGAATTAACTGTGATTTGACTCAGACAGCAGGCCAAATTCATAGAGGAAATATGAACATACACAAAGCCTAAACCTCCACTTAGAATCCCCCTCTCTGTGCCCTTAACCACTGCCTCTCATTTTATGTTGCCAGTGAATACTTAACCACCCTGCATTGGTCT
Organism: Thunnus albacares; assembly: GCF_914725855.1. Classification (NCBI taxonomy): domain Eukaryota; kingdom Metazoa; phylum Chordata; class Actinopteri; order Scombriformes; family Scombridae; genus Thunnus; species Thunnus albacares. The sequence goes on from NC_058119.1 coordinate 8,424,734, forward strand.
TTTCTTTATCCCCCTTCCTTTCGCTGGAGCGGTTTCCCATCCCTATGCTCAGATGTGACCTTTCACCCCTGGCGGCATGTTGACTCTCGATGGCAGACATGCTGGTGTCTAATGCTCACCGCTCCACAGATCGGTTAAGTTACGGTCAGTTCCGACAGTCACTGTGGCTGAAGAAAAGAGAAGCTGGATGGAGATGGAGGATGGATGCTAATATTGCCTTGGCTGAATATAAACTATTATTGACTTCACTTTTTCCCTGTCCTTCCTCTGTTTAGGAGACTGGCGGACGCCTCATCTCTTCCTGCTCTCTTCTCCTGCTCTTTATTCTCCTGCTCTTTATTTTTCTCTTTACATGGAATGGCTTTGGTCAGCCTGTGCACTGCCAGATGCGTAAAGGGAAAGAAGAAAAAAGGATTGGACAGCTCAAATGCATTGGTTTTTGTATTTATATATTTCATAATGTTTTTCTGTATATCACCTAGTATGGTTGGTTCATAAATTCCTTACAGTGGTGACTCACCCAGTTCCTCACTGTGAACAACTGTGTCACTACTTCCCACGACTGAAAACACAGAAAAAACAAAATTAAAGACAGATTGCAAAATAGAAACATATCAGGCGCATCAAGCTGACATTCAAAACCCCATGGCAGCCGCACCACTGGATATCATTGCGCTATTTGGTGAAATGATAATTATGATAATTGTTCCGTGAACTGTAGCAGTGTGGGGTTGTAATAGTCGCTCTTTCCACAACAGGAACTACTGGGTTCTCTTCACCGGCATGCCAAAACCACAGAGCTTACACAGCCCTGAGGATGACAAGACAGGGAGGATGGAGGAAAGGGGTAAATGAAACAAAGAATGAGGCACACTATAGGGTCCTATAAAGACTTTCATATGTACCGTGCCCTGCATGTTTGATTTTCAGTGACTGCGGCACGGCTTGGCTGCCTCTCAAGGCGATCCAAGAATAATTTCCATGAGTAGAGGAATGGATCTGTGACTCTACAGATCATAGCACTCTGTTAGTCATATGTATTTCATTGATTCTGACTTTTCTTCCCTGTCATTTGAGTGTTTCAGTGAAAGGTGTAATGGCATGGCTGCAACTGACCTAGATATAAAACTTTGAGTACTCAGTGTTGCACCATTTTTGTTGAAATCTCTAACATGACCATTGAAAATACGCTGAAATGATTTATTTTATTGAAACTTAGCTTTTATACCATATACTTTAGACTCTATATTAGTCTTGCCATTATTGCTAATGCTATCTGTATTTGTTTTAATTTAATTTCTTGAGAAAATAATGTTTGATTCCTAAGAAAAATAATTTTTCTTTTCTTTGTGATGAGCAGACATTTTTTACCATGATGACTGTCATACGGTGGTCCAAGTTATAAATCTTTGTATTTTACGCCCTGTCAATGGGACTTAATTAGTGCTTATTAAAGGCAGGTGTGCTGCTGAGGTCAACCAGCTCAGTCGCATTGGTTTAAATATACAGCGTGTTAGCATCAGTTAAACCAAACTGCTACAGATGGATACATAGACTGGTGAAAATTCATGTTTATTTCCCATAAAATAAAAAGTAGTAAACTTTTATCATTCACTTATCACTCACACCCACTCTATCATTCTCATTATTGTCTAATTTCAAGGTATTTACAATGAAAATATAATGAGCTATAAAGAAATAGTTCAACATTTTGGGAAATATGCTTATGTGGTTTCTTTGTGAGAGTTAGCTGAGAAGATTGATACCAATCTTATGTTTGTGTTAAGTTTGAAGCTAGAGCCAGGAAGCAATTAGCTTAGCATAGCATGAAGACTGGAAGCAGGGGGAAACCGCTAGCTTGGCTCTCTCAAAAGTTTAAAAAAAAAAAACACCCTCACTGCATCAACAAGACTCCAGGAGGTCACTGGCTTTAGTACATCAAGAAACAGTTACAGCATGTAACCCAGACACCATAAATTGTCATTTTAACATTTCTGTTTGTGCAGATTAAAAAAACAAAGTACAACATCTGAGTTTGAAAGGTAGGCAAATTTATGAACTTTGAACAGAGACAGGCTAACTGTTTCTCCCTGCGTCTAGTCTTTATGGTTAGCAAGGCTAATCGCTTCTGAGACGAAAGACTCCTATAAAAAGCTCCTTTTTAAGAGTTGTTGCACGTTGAAAATGATATGACACAAATGTTCTGAAAACAACCAGCATCACGCAGGATTTCCTGTCTGTTGACTTGAAAGATTTGCTCTGCTGTGCATGTTATCACATAGACATACAATACTTACAGACATTATTAGGAGTTAGATGTAGTTCTGTCTCCTTTCTCTCTAAATCCCCTCTTCATATCAAGTGTCTTTGCTGTCTCTGGCTTGTGTCTTGTTTTTTCTGAGCTCTCCGTTAGCACTCGGAGCTGTCAAGGAATGATGCTGCACAGTGCTGCCAGGCAGAGGTGAGGCGCAGGGTGACACACTGAGAAGTGAGATGAATCTTCTTCATCAAAACCACAGTGATATATATGCTGCTACATCTCCATCCTGTGTATAGGCACTGTCCTTTTTCCATTGTTGTATTCTCCTGCTTAGATCTTACTGACACTTTATCTTGTATACCCTATAACATTTTTTTGAGCATCATCCCTTATATTCATTTTTGTTTTCCTTTTCCACAGTTTACTCTGTTTCACACTATACATGCAGAACTAGTAAATCTTTGTGTTTTGGGTTAGCCAACTAGTATATTGGATGCATCAGGTAACAGAATAGAGCGAGTTTCAAAGGCTATTTGACAAAAATAATTAATAACTTGATTACTTTAAACATGCCAACTTGGCAGTCCAAGCAGAATATTTTCTGCTTGATACTGATCTGTTTCACACATTCCCACCTTCATACATACACTCACAATCACAGTGAGCAGGCATGATGCTAGCGTCACACACTTGCACAGTCTGAGCTCTCAGGCATGAAAAGATCGATTCTATCTTCTATGTCTAATTCTGGGTTTTCAGACGGGATATGTGCGTGGACTATATGCGTATGTTGCCAGGTTTGTGTCAAGATTTCCAGTGCTCCCGCTGTGTTAATGGCTAGGCTGTGAATCGTCACCACGGCAATGGTCAAACGGGGCCAGGCTGATGACGTACACCGGTAAGTCCATCCAAGGGAAATAGCAAATGTGTGTGCGTGTATTCTGAGGTGTGTTCAAAGTCCTTGCTCCCCTGCCTTCTTTCTGGGCCCTACGAAGTAGGCAGCAGTGTGAACAAAGGGTCAATGCCAGGCTTTCTTCATCCATACTGGAGGGCTTTGGCACCTCACAGCTCTTGTAGACTCCAGCACCTGCCTTCTCTCAATCTCACTGGGACAGCGTCATTTAGCCAGACTGATCTTCTCCAGGCCAATAGGGAAACTTAATTTAATCATTCTACAACTGGTGCTGTGTGGGTAGAACACAGATTTCACAGACGGCATAATGTTGTCGAGACAGGGTGGCCTGTTGGACAATTTTGTGACTGGGAGGTTGCAAGTTCACTCCAAGCAAGAGCCAGAATCCCTTTTTTCCCTCTGAGCCTGACACTGAACTGAAACCAGCCATCCATGAAAAAGTGCAAACCACTCAGCAAGAACTTTGTTTTTGTGAAAACAGTTTTACTTAATTGCTGTGACAAGATTTGCGCTGTCGCAACAGCCACTGCTCCACCTTCTTGTTCCTTTCTGCAAACACATCCATATGTGGGAATTGACGTCCCGTGATGTTTGCTTAAATCTTTATTCCCTCAGTGCCCCGGCTGGCTCGGCCCAGTCCAGGAACTGCAGCAGCCGTGCAGCGGGGCCTCACTGCTGGAGGGCAGGAACTCACTGAACAGGAGGGAGAGCTCCTAATTGGCCTGAATGGCTGCAATCTGAGCCAATAAGAGATAAGTGCTGGATTGCTCTCCAGATCGGCAGCGATAGCATTGTGCTGTGTGACCGGGCCACGATTGCGCTGTTGACCAAACAGAGAACAGGTGTGCAAGCTCTCTCCAGCTCAGGTGGCCTTCCCAGCAACCCCGAACAAGCTCTGCTGTGGCGGGCCTCACACACCCTGAGCAAACACACTGAACGCTCGGATTGCTGTGCACTGTATGCTTTTATACTTTGAGGAAAAAATCCATCTCTGTGTGACAAGCTTGTTCCTGTGTTATAGCTGGATAATCTACAGTATGGAGGAATGTATTCGTAAATGTTGGAACAAAGGCACTCTTAACCTACTTCCTTCATGGCTAATCAAGCAGCATTGACTTTAGTGATAGGGGGCTGGTTAGACGGATGTTGGCGGTTTGAACGGCGTGCAATGCAAGCTATTAATACTTCATTTTTTATGAATCACAAAGTGGCAGCAAGTGAATAGTATTTTCGTCTTTCCTGCAACTGCTTTGAATATTAATTACAAATCCTTTCAACTTGCCTCTGAAGCGACCATTTCTATATTTCACAAACAATAGATATTGTAAATGTTTGGCTCAGATGGCCAATCTTTGTTTTGATTAGGACCCATAAGTGTATAAATATGCCTATAACCTTCTTGGCAAGCAAACTCTTGACATTTATGGCTTCCAGATGGCAAACGACCAATGGAAGAATTCACATTTAATATTGTAAACAAAAGAGGAGAAATAGGAAAAAGAATAAGCAGTAATATCAAAACAAACAATTCTTTACCAGTTTCCCTTTTAGGCTTTATTTTTCTGTTTGCTTAAGCACATAACATCTTCTCTGTAATTCATTGTGTTTGGTATTAGTCATTTTAATGCTGTGTGTATTTATGATTAATTTCTAGAAAAGAAATAGATGTTGCTCATAAAATGTGTGCAAATAGCACACAGAGATAAACTGTTAACCAGCTGTTAAACACACTGTGTTGTGTATGCATGTTAGTTCACTGAAATACTCAAGTGTTTGCCTGTGCTGTTTACATCTGAATTTGACTGAGTGAGTGTAACTTTTTCAATGAGAGAGGAAGGGGGTCTTTAAGAGGGGAATCACATCCTGTGCCAGAGCCCTGAACTCTGTTTCCAAAGCCAGCAGAAGTGATGGGTGTGCTGGGATAATGAGGGGGGTCAGTATCAGAGGGTGAAAGCATTTGGGGATAAGCCATGGCTAATGACGAGGAAGTCCGAGGCGGCTTTGATCTACACAGGTCCTTTGGCACATCGAGGGAAAGCTGTGTGCTATACAAGGAGACCCCTAATCTTCTTAGGGATATGCTTAACATTCCTCTACTTTTGGGGACCAAGAAGAGTACTCCATCTCTCCGTCTGTCCTCTTTATGGGTGCAATTCAAAACAGTCTGCAAGTCTGCATCCTATTTTGCTGTTGGTTTTTCGGGAAAACCAGAGCATATATGAGGGGAAAGACAAAGCTGTGGGTTGGTGGGTTGGCTGCTCGATGGAAGGAAGGCCTCTTCTGGTCACACTGTGGGATGGTCTCTGCTAAGCTGGAACAGGTTTTTGGTGGGTTTTGGGAAGATTTCCGCATCAACCACTGGCATCGTGTAGCTGAAGCTAATCCTGGAGAGGAAATTTTGATTTCATTTTGGATGTAGAAGTTGTTCCCAAAGTGGCATCATCATCACTTCAAAATGATTGATTTCTCCCCATGTCTACTGGGATTATTTTCTAGAAAACCATTCTTGTTTTCTTTCTACTGCGGTTGGAAGGTATTTATAGATGTGATGTTTGAAATTATATATTATATATATAAAGTCTGAATTGGCCTAAGAATGACATTAAGCACTATTCTCTGAGGCGTTTTGAGAAAGGACAGAGCTGGAAATTACAGTGGCTATGCCAGCCTGCTGCCTCCCTGCGTGCCAGTCAAGGAGAAAAGCCCAAAAAGCAGCAACGAGGATGGAAAGTATGGAACAGTCCTTTCCATGCCTTTGTGAAAACTGAAAAAAGGGCAAATTCACTCCTTTTTTCCCATCCAGACCACATTAGACAGATTAGAAAATTTACTCTATAAAGATATTTAGTAATTGAACTTGAAAAGATAAAAATAACTTTTCTACCTTGGTTTTTCAATGAGAAAGAGGAGCTCTACATGACGAAATGGAGAAACATGGTGTGAATTTCTAGCAGCAAGATTAGTGAAATCACTCTTTTTTGTGTTTTCACAAATAGAATAAAGGTTTCACAAATCTGAAACTGTGATTTAATGACTCTCTAGAGTCTCCTTTGGTAATCTAGTCCAGAAGTCCAAGAGTACTGGTTTTTTATCTGGATCTGGTCTAATGTGGTCTGGATGGAAAAATATCAGTGAAATCAACCTTTTTTCTGTTTTCATAAGCAAAATAAAGGTTCCACAAATCTGAAAGTGGGTTTAAAAAGGGTTAAGGCTTTTGCTACAATGTCTAACACTTTTGTCTAAGTGTAAATGGTAAAAAAAAAATGGACAATCAGCTGCTAAATATTAATAATTATTTATGTTTCCCTTTGTTCTCTCAGGAAACTGCCTATCTTCAACTGTCCAGCCTCTGGACTAGTGGACTGAGCCCTCAAGGATTTCAGTCATAGTACTGTGACATGTTCACCATCATCACATCAAGTCTGTGAGGGCGCTGGGCCGCAAGGGGATAAAATGTGCTCAGAGACGGACTTAAGACCTCCACTGTTTCCATGGAGATAAAATGAAATTCCTGACCATGTAACTCATTTCAAAGTGTTTTTCTGAACAGCTCCTAATGGTTTTGAAATATGCTGGTCTGCGGCTTTACTCTCACCAAACTTGGTCAGAATGCTCAGAGAGATTTTCCCTTTACATGAACTGCTACACTGCTATTAAATCCTCACTGAGGATCTTCACATTGTAGACGGACAAAAACCAACCATTACCCCACCTAGTTTAGCAGATTATAATAAACAAATCCAAGTCATTGAGCCTATTATTTTGTGTGGATATTATAGGTTATCTCACTTCAATTCATTTATACAACAAAAGTGAAAAAAGCAAATGTCATCAAAAGTAAATATTTTACACATCCTATTATTATTAATATTACTATGATAATTATTGGTTTTTTTTATTATTTCTCACTTTAAAGCCTATTGCTGCAGGATTATGGGTAATTTTCTAAGCAAAGTCTGGTGAAGTCTGCACCCCAAGCAGACTCTCTGGAGAGAGTCTACAGAAAATCCACTTGAGGATTCTTGTGGGCTTGATGAACTGTGGGTTTGGACAGCCCTCAGCACTCACAGACTTCTCAGGAACGCGCCCGCAAAGTCCGCAAGTCTGCAAGTGCGGTTAAGTCCGGACATTTGGATTCAGCCTCAATTTGACGAGCAAGTGTTGAGCAGTTGTGGGCACGTAGGGAGGGTCGTCACGGCTCTGTGCTCGCAGGACCGCATTTGTGCATGTAGAGCAGAAATGCTCCCTCATGAGGATGCATGGTTTTCCACTCGCGGATATTGTTCTGAAACTAATTAAAGCCATAGTTTTCCATCAACACTTGTTCCTTGTTGTTTTCTTGGTTTTCTTACAATAACGCTTTTATTCTTACAAACAGATTGGTTTTGTGCAATACTTCCATGCATAATAAGAGATGGACCAGAGAGCCCTGCTAGTCAATCAGATCCTTGGTGTGGGGATAGTGATGGACCCAGAGACCCCTCAGTCTTGCTTACTGCTAGGCCAACAGAGTATTAGCCAGCCGAGGCCTGCGTGTCTGCAGGGGCTTAGACCTGCCTTCGTTCCCCGTTCTGCAGCCAAAGCCGACACCCCTCCAGGGCATGAGGAGAGAGGAATGCACTCCGACCCTCCACCCTCCTCTCTTCTTTCCCTCCAGAGGAGCAGGGATGGAGGCCCCTTTATGGAAACCAACCAAGACCCCAGGCATCAGATCCCTCTGTTTTTCATCCTTCTCTTTACCTCCTCACCCTTTGCTCTTTTTTCTCCCCTTTGTGCGGGGGTTGTTTGCAGTGGTAGAGTACACAGTGCGGTGTAGCCGCAGCCTTCCAGAGGGCCACGGCAAGCTTGGACGGGGCCCCTGATAAGGGCTGCGCTCGGCTGCTATGAGGGCCATGAGAGCACAAACATTACGCCACTGAGTAAACGGATCCTGGGGCCCACTGCTGAGCGCCTTTGTTATTGCGGCTCACATGCAGCCGGGTCAGAGCAGATAGAGAATGCAGCTCATATGGCTGGCTTATCGCAAAATCCAATCCCGGACCTTGTGGTACAGCCTATTCTTGGAACTGGGAGCATGTTAACTCACTGGTTGTTTTTCCTTGCTTTTTTTGAGGGGTGGGGGTGTGGGGGTCTTTCAGGGATTTCAGTCAAATCTATTTATAAGTGCAGTTATGAAAGAGCATTTTAGGATAGTGTCTGTTCCAGATGGCTATCTGTGCTGTTTGTTTGACTGTGATAAACAAGATCAATCCTTTATGTTGGATATTTGCCTGCGATATTAATGTTTAATTAAGAAGGAAATGGCTCTCCTCAAATCTCTGTTAATCTCACCGAAACTAATGTTATCTTGCATGGCTGTGGGAAAAAACACATCTCTGCCTCTGCTCAGATCAGCTAATCTGTAGATGCCCTTGACTTGGGCAGGATTTTCTCTTTTAAAAGCATATGAAGTGATAGTTAACTTAACTCTCAGTCAGTTTAAATAATATTTACAGATTACATTTCCTGACACATATTCACTAATTCATTGGAGATTCCAGCCTCATCTGGTGACAGAATAAAATCTGTATACGTGTCTATTTTATGTGTTTACTGCTTCCTCTGTGTCCGTCTCTGGCCCTCATCTCAGCATCTTCCTTCCGAGTTCCTGGAGGTGCAGGATGGAGGAGAAAAGAGGAGGCAGGGTGAGTTATAGCGGGAAACAGAGACTTAAGCAGTTGTCTAAACACTGTCAGCAGTGTTCCTGGGCTTTGGAGAAAGATCTCCCCCTGTTGCTGTGTGTTCTGTCTGAGGTGACACACTGGAGGCTCTGGTTCCTGTCCTGGACTCAGATTCTGGCTCTTCACCATCCCTCCTGACGTACCACAGGCAGTGAGACAGTTTCTAATATGAATTTAACAAATGAGCGGCTCATTTGGGAAAGTAAATATGTTCCTTCATTTTCAGTTTTTCATCACGGTGTTATGGTTTGGTACACACACAACTTAGTTTCCTGCTGATTGGACAAGCACATGATTGCCCAAGCAACACATCTTGTAGACTACTCGGGAATTCATGAGGCATGTTATTTTTCTTCCAAATGATGACTTTGCTGGAATTTGCCTTTAAGGACACAGGGCCAGCGACCCGAGTCACAGGCTCTATATGCACATGCCAAACACCAGCCAGTCCTCACAAGAAAAACGACAGTGTAGATGTAAAATTCAGCCGACAAAAACGACCTATAGTTACGTTTACGCCATCTAGCGATGGTAGTAATTATGACCCGGGGAAGTGACGCAGTTCAGATGACGTTAATATGAGGAGGTAGATTGGGTGGATGGCTAGATAGTTAGATGGCAAAAAGTGGACTGAGCTGCAGGAGAATGCATTTCACTTCCCATTTCCAACCACAAGTGTCATGTTTCCAACCCAGACGGGACTTTTTTTTAAAAAAATGATGTCGTGTTGCCATGATGACGAAAGTTGTGTAACCTTAAGGAAGTAAAAACCACGTTTCAAGTGATCATTTTAACCCAAACCATGATTTTTCCCTAACCCTAACCAAGTGGTGTTTGTGCCTAAACCTAACCAGACCTTAACCACAGCGTTGTCACACCATAAAACATAATTATTTTTTAACAGTGATTTGTAATGGTTTCGGAAAGCAGTATATTCAGATCCTATGGGTCGTTCTGGAGTGCAAGTACAATCATGTGGTCGTTTAATTATATAGATGTGTTGCAAACACGTAACACCAGTTTCTTTCCTGCTCCAACATTTTACTGGAAATTAAGGTCACTCTGCTGTTCCGAGCTTCTCTCCGTTCTCTTTCACGATCCATAACTCGGCATCTGAATCCAGACTGTGCGGACAGAACGGTCTCACCTTGGTAAACCCAGGGCACTTAATGAAAACTGATGACAGACCAGTCATTAGAGCTACACACAGCAGCCATTTATACTCTTAATCTGTCATACACAGGTGACCTTGGGATCTGTGTGTTTGTGTGTACATGCAGGATTGTGCCCTTTCAGGTGGGTTTGCATGTTAGAGCTATATATGTATAAATGTGAATATGTGCATTTATATTTTTCTGTTAAAGAAAACAATCTCAACCTTCATTTCACTTTGAAAGACACGGAGGAGGGAACCTTATTCACGATGGTGACTTGTTACAAAATAAAAATCCATCCTTCCCTGGTCATGGTGTGTTGCATGTCTGGGCCCATTTTGTTTTTTTATGCCACGTTGTTCTTATTCCTGTGGATGACTGTCATCTAGTTAAAATCTTTTGAAAGCAGATAAAACTTCAGGGGACTTATTAAAATATTTTTATATTTTTTTTATTAACATATGGATCATATGACTACTTGTATGTAAAAGGCATCACTGAACCAGAGAATTAGTTCCCTACTCTGCAGTTTCCCTTAGCTCTATGGAGCTTTATGGCATCTTTCAGCTCGTTGTTTTCATTTTCAGCTCTACTGTTTTGGTTCAGTCTCACAGCTCTCATAGTGTCGTTTTCAGCCACAGGCAGCTGTTTTCAGCAAAAAAAGCAAGCCACAAGCCCTCTGAACTTTATCAGCCCAGCACTTAACGGCTGAAACACAAAGTTAGCAACTAGCTTGTGAATATAGCAGAATATCAAGAAGCTAATGAGACAATATTTCCCTCAGACGTTAGCAGAGACCAAAACAGCTAAAAGGAGAGTGAATATTTGACTTACACTCACCAGGTGGCCAGATATATAACTCCAAATGAATGCTAATGTTGCTTCATATCTGGTGAATGTGTAAATAAGCAATTCTTTGCTAGCATATTCACCATATCAACTTTATAAAGTGATAATATGTCATTGCTGTTGTTACAGCTTGCTTCCACTGTCGCCGTGGCCATAAAATCTGCTAATACAGATATAAAGGTGATGTATCATGCACATTTCCAAGTCTATATTTATATTCTGGGGCTCTACTGGAATAAATTTGCATTATTTACAGTTAAAAAAAAAGCCTCCTTATTTATCTTACACTGGCCCTTTATACCTCTCAGTTCAGCCTCTGTTTCAAACAGGCTGTTTTAGCTCCTGTCTCTTTAAGGCCCCCCTCCCAGTGAACCCAGTCTTCTGACTGGTTAACTGGAAGTTGCGTCTTGGCAGACTTTTGGCAGTTCCGGAGACTACATAATAAACAGTTGTAATAGGATTTCACTTCTTCACTTTTTCTCATTCTTTACTCAAAATGGAAACTTCTACACCCATACATGTTCAAGCCCGAATCCGATCTAAAATATTTCCATTGTCGACATTGTCCACCCATTTGTGGGCTTGCATGAACAATCTAACGCCATCACAAGGAGGAAGTACAGGTAACATTGCAAACAAAGCGTTCAGAGCAGGTTGACGCCTGGGCCTTTGACTCGCAGGGAGCATTTTACATGCATTCACCTTAAGTTTTTTGACCATGTTTAACAAAGACATCTGACATCATAACAGTATGCAAATAACAGAAAATTACAAAAAGCACAATAGATCTCCTTTAAAGAAGTATTTTTTGAAACTCATGTTTTTGCACAAATGCTACCCAACCACAGTAGCCTAAACAGAGTGCAAGACAACCTCATGTTTTGATTTAAAATAGTTTCTTTCAACTGGGAAAGCTCACCCTCTTACTGCTGCCATGGTATTGCTATCACTACTGCTCTCTCTGCGTACACTTTCTGAAATCAGCTTATTCAGACACATTCTGGGTTTGTCAAAGGTCTTCTTGGAAATGTTGGAGGCAGCAACTGTGTATGCAGCAGCGTGAAGGAAAATTGGAACACTTGAAAAGAAAATTGCCACACTGTCGTATTGCGCTGAGCAAGAGATTGATTACTTACAACACTTCAAGAGAGTCCATGAAGATGGAATTTTCCTTTTAGCTGTGCGTCTCTATGCATGTCTGTGTACATATTCATACATCCAGGAATATAGAAGATGAAAGCCTTCGTGTCTCAACAAGCACATATGAGCAAAAGAAAGGATGTATATCAAGACAATCATTGAATCCAGTTGAGCATCCGGGGGGCTTGAGCAACTTCTGCCTTGTGAAAAATGACTTTTAAGTTAGAACAGTTTTATTTGTCATAAATAACACTCAAACAAGACATTCACATTGGGAAGAAATCCAATATACTTTCACTTGTAGTCTGTCGAAATTGCCTCAACACAGTTTGCAGTGTCAACATGATACAAATTGAGTCAACTAGATACACTTGTTATTGTTTCCTGGTTAGAACAGAGCTGGAGACGAGCCAGTGGTCTTTACAGCCCGCACCAACATTTGCAAAACAATGTCTCAGTGATCTCTTGTTTTTGTCACAGGCTCCTTCAGGCTCATTAAAGTGATTAATGGATATCTGAAAAGCTAATGGAAATGCAGTCGGATCCAAGCATAGCATTGGATTTCCACAGCTTTTTAATTTCTCATCACTCATTAAGAGAAAGTCATTCAAGTCTCTTGCTGAGATATTAGCCTGTGTCTAATGGCTGTGACTCTCCGAGAGGGAGAGCAAGTTATGAGTTTAATGAGTCTTTTATCCCTCTCATCAAAGAACCACATCTGCTTTTATCCAGAGAAAACATTTTTCTATAATTTCACTTTTTAAGGATTTTTTAAAAAATTCCTAACACTTGATCTGAGATGTTTGCATCAATGCATCTGCATGGCTTTATTTCTGGGAACTGGGTGGCTGGGCTCGCATTGTGCTCTCTCATGTCTCATACCAGAAAAAGTATTACTAACCTTATCTCCTCCCCCCTTGTTGCTCTTCCTAATGGGGAATTTCATTTATAGTACTGGTGAAGTGATCCGTTTTGTCTGAGCATAAATTGCAGATAATTGTGCCATTTGGACGCCGGACAGCGGGGTCGCTAGACGAGCAGTCAGGCTGGGTGAAAGTGGATGCCTGGGAGTTCACGGTTGGCTGAAGCTAAACGCACGGATACACGTGTGTGTATGTGTGGCCGTGTGTTTTGACTTGGTGTGTACTGTGTGTGTGTGTGTGTGTGAGAGAGAGAGAGAGAGAGAGTGAGCGCTCCTCCCAGTGTTTGTTCTTCTATTCACAGTGGGTTTTAAAACAGGCCAGCGCTGGCTGAGGAGTATACTTTTTAACTGTACGTAATTGTCCTCTACAATAACAGTCACCATGTTTGCTCTGGCAGCATTCAGCCTACAGGCTGTGTGAGAGGGGCTCAAGTCCAGTGCTGAGGGGCCCATGTTTTATTTTCATACGGTATCTCACTTCACCACGGTCTGCCAAGATCTATGAGGGCAGTGGGAGTGCATGGAGATATCTGCGAGGCGTTGCTGTATCGAAACACTTTCCCACTCTGACATCCAACTTTTTCTCTCACAAATCATCAAGAATGTCACAAAGCAAATTCAGTTCTCTCTTGTTTCAACCTCTCTCTCTTTGACAGCGGCTGGCACATATGCCAGCACTTACAGGGTGAGCCGGTGCTGTGTTGTTCCGCCCGAGGTGAGGTGACATCCCAGCACAAGCTCAGTCAGGTGCAGTTGTTGGAGGGGGTTAAGTGGTGCCCCAAGCCAGCACACAGAAGCTTAAGCTTTGGATTGACAGCTCTTTAAAGCACGGGCCCTGGAGCTGGTCCAGGTGTGAGAGAGAGGCTGAGCTTCAGCACACAGAGCCTGATTAGGAGCCTCTTCTTTAAGGAGCCCAGTCAGGCTCATGACTTATGATTTATGACATAGGTGTCTGCGGAAAGACAGGTTGATTTATCAGCTTACAGTGATAGCTCTCTGTGTTCTGGGAATGCATTTGCCAAGTTCTATAGATGAGATTAATAGCAATAAAGAGAGTTATAAGAGCTATCTTAAACATTATTTAAAGGTCTGGTGATATTGTGTATTTTTTTAAACCAACAAAGAATTTATCCTATGAAAAAGCACTATCTGTGTACCCAAAGCCTGATATACAGTACGTATGAAGCTTATTCCTCTGTGCCATAAAGCTCCATTGCTGTCCAAGAACTATTAAAACCACATCAGTCAGGCACACTGTTGCACTGGGTGACATGTTCCTTCATTAAAATGAACATGGGCACTGATTTGTTTTAAGTCGATCCCAAATACATTGTACTGCTGCCATAAATACTCAATGGAACACCAAATGTGTATTAATCCGCTGAAAATAGTCCTCAACAAATGCACTATTTAATCCTGTCTGAGAAACATTTGCTAAAAACCACAGTGCCCAGCCATTTTAGGAAATTATTTTCATTTTATTTTTAATCACAAGCCAAGATCTTTGTCTTACAAAAAAACCCACTCATGATGTAGTAAATTGGAATTTTGTTTTTTTGCCCTGTTTGCGTCTATAGTCAAAGTTGATTGTCTCCAAACTGAGAGCCAAAACCATCCCTCTTCCAGAATATGTCTGAATGAGTTAGAGGCTCCGCAGTCTATCCTAGGCCAGCATCACCAGATCACTTCCTGTCAGCGTTGGCAACGGGAAATCATTCAAGGTACAAAGGCATGCATCAGCCCAGGCAGCCATCTGCTTAGCCACCACAGCTGAGTGTGTTTTGGCCAACTCAGAAGCCCTGAGAAACATTCCCCAAGAGGCAAAACTACATACCCTCTGTCTCCTCCGCTCATGTCAACCTTTGTGCGTCTGAGCTGCCGCCACCAGGACCCCCGTGATGTAGCGCTGATTCATGGGTAAGGTAGTTTTCATTGACACTTTTGGTGCTGCATATCAAGTGATACATCAGAGGCAAGTTATTTCTTCTCTCGCCTCTCTGTTTCATAACATGTGAGCCCTTTTATCAAGGCAAAGCTCTTAGCTCTACATGCTCCACCACATCTCGCTTTGAACAAATCCGGCAATCAGAATCCATGCACCACAGGGGAACATGTGAGGCAAAATCTTGGTAGAAGGTCCAAGGTCAACCTTCTACCAATATTAAGAGTTCAATGAAGCAATTTAGCCCCGGAGAGATACATTCCCAGCAAGTCTGAGGAGCATTCATCCAGATAAATAACTGATTAAACCAAAGCCGCGAGCATGTCTTCACCTGCGGGACTCCAGTAAAGTCAAGAATTTACACCTGCGTCTATTTTGACTCATGAACTAAATAAAATCTTTCTTTGTTTACTATGATCAAATCTCAAAACACGGGGAGCTGTGATTGAATTCATACAAATTGAATGGGAGAAGAAGTTTAGGTTTTTAAATTTTCCGTCTTCACCATCCAGCTAACTGAGTACATCATGACCCCCCCCCCCATGGTGGTGGTTGTTCCTGACTTTTGCGGATGGAAGTCTTGTCCTTACATGCATGTATGTAATTACTGTAAATATTTATGGCCGTCTTTGCTCAGTGGAGGCCTACTATATCAGAAGAAGGGAGACAAGAGGCAGGGGGAAGGGGAGGAGGAGGAGGAGGAGCCCCATAAATGGAGCACTATTTGAGTTGTTGTAGTCTTTGGATAATGTTCCATTAATCTCACCTCTCATGTATGTTTCCCATCACAAAGCATTCTCTCTGGATTCTCATGAGAGAATCAGATAGTTAATCTTTATGGGTTAGCGGAGCTCCATATGGAAAATTGTCTGGCAGAGAAAGGGCTCAGCCTGTCCTGACAAGCATAGTTAGAGAACATTTCAACTTGACACCTGCCTCACACTCTGCTGTGGTTTATCCTGTGTTTTGTTTGTTTGTTTAGTTGGCCAATACCATTTGCTGGACGCCTCTCTTCTTTGGTGTATGACTCTAGCCATAATGTTTGGATTTTGAGCCTCGCTTTGGTGTGGTTTCTGGAGGGGGCTCTGTTCTGAACAACAATGCCGCTAAAACAACACAGCTATAGGGATTCTGACACTGATGGTTCTATAGTGAAAAACCCCCCAAAAAACAACAAGCAGCTGGCGACAAATGGATTTTTTCCACTGGATTCCTCTTTTTTTCCCCCTTACAATTTTCTCCTAAAAATGTTTGTTTAGGGCTTCAGGTTTTTATTAGCGTTAGGCAGCACTGTGGGGTAGCAGATTTGGCAAGAAGCAAAGAAGTTAGCATGGAGTGCCAACCAGCTTGTCAGATGGTGCATGCTCTGCAGGGGGTAAAGAGTACAGTTTCTTGTATAAACCGTCAGCGCTCCACAGACACACAAATACACAAATGCACGCCAGAGTCTATAAACACACACTTTTTCAGCCGTCTCTCTCTCTCTCTCACACAGACATACACAGTCTCAGTGTCTCTTCAGCCTGTTGGGGGTAGATGTCATAAGTGCTCTGCTTGCCAAAGGAAATCGCTGTTGTATTTATGTATGTGAGCACAACTATTATTACAGGGGATGTCTTAAACAGGAGAAATGGGGGTAATGAATGAGACTCATACATTCCACAGTTCCAGTGGTTTTTCCCCGCTCACCCCTCCTCTGAAAAACAATGAGAGATTGTCGCTAGAGAGAAGAAATCCCTATTCAACAGGCTGCTGCTGCTGTCGCTGCATTTTTCCACTCTTTCCCTCTCATGTCTTTTCTCCTCTTTGCACTTTTTTTTTTCTGCACTCACTTTTTCCTTATTTGTCGTGTTATTTATATGAGCTCACTCTGCTCACGCTGGGCAAATTCGGAATGGAAGGTTCCCTGGGGAGGTAGTGGTGTCGGGCTGAGAAAGGTGTGTGTGTGTGCGTGCGTGTGTGTGTGTGCGTGCCCCGCACAGAGGGCCTTTTGTGTACGTCCCTGGTTTATAACACCTCCACTCTTCCCTACTCCGCTCTCCCTTTCTCTGCAGCCGATGCCAATCCTGCCCACTGACACTTTCATGTACACACACACACACACACTCACATATATAAACACACATCACGCTGCTGCCCGGTTTTTATTGTAGGCAGGGATCAGTCATTCTTTCCAGGGAGGGAAGCGTGTCGTGAACTCTGCGGCTCTAAGCCCAGGGCTCTGGCAGTGGCAGCCTGTGATGCAGCCACAAATTCAGACCGGGTCCCCCGGTCTGGAACATCCTGCCGCTGTGTCTCTTGCTTAGATGGGAATAGCACCCAGATGTTCAGATGTATTATAATGCTTTGGTGTATTTGCAAGTCATGGTATCGATTTTCTCCCTTTCTCTGCTGATATATTCATCTCAAAGGTAACCTAAATGCACCTTCAGGCCCCACCAACCAAGCATCACTTCCTGTATTTCCTGCTACTTTTTTCATACTTCTGTTTCTCTTTTTCCATTCAGCACAATTCAAAGATGTTTCACTGGTGTGAATAATGTCGGCAAAGAGGTATTAAGTTACTGTAATGCAAAATTATTTCTGTGCCTATTTTATATCTGTTGTACTTTTTCTATATTTTCCTCCATACACAAAGACATACGGTACCTTCATATTTGCACGTTTCCTCACACTTTCCCAAAATTTGTTATTGTAACAAGCCTACAGTACAGTTAAAGCTCATTGTTTTTAATCAATATTTGAAAAATACTCTGACTTAAGAATTAGCAGATTAGTTTAAAATGATTTTTTTTTAAATCGTTTTTTATTTTCATGTCTCTGCACATCCGAACAGTCTCTGCTGCAAGAAGGCACTGTTCACTGTAGATTACAGTAAATAAGGTCCTCCTAAAACAAAGCACAAGTAAAAGAGAAAAAAAAAGTTTTAATTAAAAATTTAAAATTTTAATTAATATATATATATATATATATATGTGTGTGTGTGTGTGTGTGTGTGTGTGTAGTTGTAGTTTTTTGTTTTACAACTATTTTGTGAGAATTGGGTACAAAATCTACAAAATCTACAGTACTTTTGGTGTAATTCCCCTTTATCCTCAAATTTCTTTAATCTGTTGTCACTACAGTAAGTTAACAGTTCACACATTCCTTTAACGTGAATAGTTTCATATTTTCTCCATATGCAAGGCATCATGACATCTGTCCCTTCCAGTTTTAATAAACACTGATTCGGTTTCACAGCAGTATCAATATTTATGCATTTTCCTGTCTCTCTGAATGTGCTTCGTTTGTTCAGCAGGCCTGTAAAGTTTAGATATTTTGTCAACAGCAGAGGTGCAAATGTTTTCATTTTGGAACAACATTCTGTTGGATATATAAGGAATGTTTGAAGAGAGAGGAAAGAGAGAAGCAAAAAGATTTATGAAGCTCCCCCTAAAAGTCAATATGGGTTTCAAGTTACATCTATGGCGCAGTGGAGATTTATGTTTAATAAGCTTCAGGTGTTGGCTGGCTTGGGTTTGGGCTGGGGAGGGTAGACTGCTTGCAGGGAGTGGAGTGGGTAACTGTTACACACACACACACACACACACACACACTCACACATACACACACACACATCCTGCACTCAGTCCATTTTAGCTGTCACAGCCTATACCGATGCTTCAAATGCACGGCTGCCTTGCGTCTGGAAAAACAGAGCTGCCTTTGTGCCCACCTCTCAAATGATTTCATGTGGCCGTCCACAACGCCTGTATGACAACACACAGCCTGTCAGGGGTGAGCAGAGACAAATGGAAAAGCTAATATACGACTAATAAGCAAAGAAGGGGAGGAATGTGCAGCAGAGGTCAGAGGGGAGATTGACAGCAGCTATTAACAGCACCCCCTCCTTCTCCTAACATCTTTCGCTTTCTGCTGTGTGTTTATGTGAGTGACAGGCACTCTGCCCAGGTAGAAGCGTGAAACAAAGGTCACTCTGTATATAGAAGGCGTGCCCCCCTCCCAAAAAACCTCTAACCTGTAGCTGTAGAAGCAGGCAAGATGAAGCAGAGATGATCTCAAGAGCACTGAGATGTGTGAGGTGTGTGATGGTTTTGTAGATGGGGTATTTGTCAACTATGAAAGGTGTATTTTACGAAGACTCCTTTTCCACCTCCACCCACATCTGTCTGGTCTTGCCCTCAAAAGCCCCCCCTCCCCCCTCCTCACACACACACACACCCCTTTACTCTCCCCCAAACCCCTCATACATCCTACCTGTCATTTATAAGCCGATTGTAAATCATCACAGCGAGCATTCCTCCTGACACCTGAAAGTGTCTCGACAAGATGGACCAAAAATGCAGCTGTGGCACTTCTGTAGAGTACTCATGAATGTGAAATGGAAACATGTGAAATTCAATAAGAGAGAATGTGCTCGCCTATGGCTGTACAGCCTGGCTCCCTCCTTCTCTCATGCATTTTTATTTCCCACCGTGAGAAGAACCGGCTGTAGATACATTGAAATTCTCTACCTTGAGCAACACGTCTCTCGTTCTCTTTTTCTTACTTAATCTCACACTCTTGTCTTTTGTGTTTCCGTGAAGGTAAACGTTAGTTTAATTAAAGCCATTGTGAGGAATGAACTGGGCCACCCACAGCAACAGGTCATTACGTTTGCAAAGCTGAAAATGAGACAAATTAAAAGTACTCTCTATGATAAAGTAAATTGAAGAAAACAACTTAATTGCATCTCTTGTGGTTTCTTCACCCTCAACTGAGATAGCAGCATCATCTCACTATAGCTTTATGTTTTATAAAAGGCACAAGAATCTTTTGTGTTTGTCCACAATAGAAATAAAAAGTATCAGTTACTTTGCACCACAAAATATATACTGAGCTATAATATAGCCTTTCACAGCCACATGTTTTCAGGGAGAGGAACGGTGGTATGTGGTGTTCATATGCTATCTTGGTATTGTCTAACAGTGGGGTTAAGGTGGGTTGGGAAGTGATAATTGCAGGTATTTGTATACAAGGTCACAGCTCAGGAGGAAAGAATAGCCTGTTGATTCAATTGGTTCATCCTGTGGTGGTGTTATTGTATGTTGTGTAAAATGGCACAAGTGGCTTTTATTCAGCAGACACACGCTGGAGGGCCCTGCCTTTCTCCTTGTCACAATGGCCCACAATTCCCTGGGCAGTTCTCAGGTGGATCGCCTTACCCATATTGCCTGGATGGCTCACCTGAGGACTGGCCCATCAGCTTAAACCTGCTCCAGTCACACAGAGAGGGTTACAGTAACATACATAGACCCCGAGGCATAGATGCATGTTCATAAACACAAGCAAAGACACATTCATAGAAACACCTGAGAGTGACTGCACACTGTTAATAAAATGGTGTTTAAGCTGCTGTAACAACTGGAAAACCCCATTCTTGAATACATGCGCACACATGCTAGCAATTATGAGACATTAGCAATACTCTTTCAGTGCATGGAAGCAGTGCATTCAAGTGTGTCAAAGGAGAACTGTACACTGTCACCTAAGCTACTGCTGTAGGTTTCCTTTTCATTCTCCAAGCCAATCGCAGGCTTTCCCTCCTGGCTAACTGTCCACGTGCTCACTGAACTGAGCTCTCAGATTCCTGGGGAAGACTGAAACACGACGCTTTCACAAGAGAACAGGGCAACCTAATACCACACACACCACACACATACACTCATTATCAAGTTACAGCACTGGTTTCTGCAAACGGTTGCTCCAGAAAACACCTATATGTGTACACACAAACACACACATGTACACAAAAACATTGTGTTTCTTGACAATTAGCATGGTATGTGGCCTATTCACCCAGCTGCACTGGGATATACTTGATGCAAGAAGTGCTGCTTTTCATCACATTAACCGAGAAAATGTTTGGAGTTAATTAGTCTTGACTCTGACAGTCAGCATGCCCATTCAAGCACTTAGCCTTCCCTTCACCTTTATTAGTTTAACATCAAGATCTGGCAAGAAACTAGGACTTGTACCCAGAACACATTATAACCATGATTTAAAGGGTTTTTTTTTTTAGGCTGGACTGTCAGACTGTATCACCTCAGTCATTTATAGAGAGGTCTTCCTCATGTTCACACACAGATCCACGTGAGCTACACTGTCAGGATCTCTGCCAGCCTGGGATTTACTGCTCACTGGCTCCAGAAACATAGATGGATAGAAATGAAAGGAAGAAAGGAAAAAAAGTGTCACTGTGGAGGGTCTGAGTATGTTTTAATCATCAAATGTAATCCTACCATAATAATTTTTATCACTCTTCTATTTAGTCTCATATTTGTCCTTCAAGACAGTATACTGTCATTTCATTAGTTCGTGATATACTTTCCCTTGTTTCAGGAATTTTCAAGAATTAAAAAAAGACATGGCAAACTGCTGCACTAGAAACAACAAAATTACATGATTATAGAAAATGCTACTTCTAATACTCACAACTTTATTTTTTATAACTTCTCTATACTATCTATACTACTATTATCTTACCCAGAACTTTACCATAAATAAAGGAAGCATTAGAAATAAATTAAGATTAAAAAAAAAGAAAACCTCTATATAAAAGTGAACTTTAAGAGGTGATTTAAAAGATGTCACTTTACTCCTCAGGTAGGGATCTCTTGGCGCCCCTACCACTTGCCCTCTTACAAAGGGGTGAGGGGGATCTTTTCGGTTCAGGCCCCTCAGCTGTGGAACTTCCTGCCTGGACAGACACATTCTCAAGAACACTTGCACAAATATCCTGCTGATAAAACGGAGTTTGAGCCGCTAAGACGTAACTGAAAAAGCACATTCTTGAATACATTCATACACATGCAAGCAATTATGAGACATTAGCAGCACACTTTTGGTTTATGGAAGCAGTGCGTTCAACTGTATCCAGGAGGCAACTGTACACTGTCACCCTCGCTGCTGCTGCAGAGTTGCTTTTCATTCTCAGATAGCGCTCTCGAAATAGCTGTTTTGTTTTGTCAAAAACAATCTTGCCGCATCAGTATATTTTAGAGAACAAGATTTAGGGATTCAATCGAAATTAATATGTTTTGATTTCCCTGGTTAAATTTTACATTTTTAGTCAGAGTTAGCCAAATTTAAAGCCACAGGTTATCTTATTGCTTATTATCTGACAGTAAAATCACCCTGTAGTCAGTTACAAATTTATAGACACAATCCTACTGTTATCTTTTTAATGTAGAACTGAAGAAAGAGGCTAAGTATGTAAAAATGGATCCAACTGCTAAAACATACCAACAGAAAGACAGGGATCAGGGGTATTACAGCCCAGATACCCCACCATGTGGACCAGTTTAAAGAAAACGAGAGGATTTATTTCAAAGTCCTACACAGAGAGTCCAACAGAGCTGATTTACAGGCAGTCTGAACTGGCATAAAAAACTAAAAAGACAGTGTGATGAATCAAATTTCTGCTGATATGATATCTGTTGCCTGACCCATCTCAGCAAAAGTGCTTGTGTGTATCTCCACATGTTCTTATGAGAAACAGTTTGAGCTTGTAGATCTTCAGAGATTGGTTGTTTTTGAATGGTGATGTCATTTTGGAAGAAATTTATGATTGAATTTAGAATTAGAATAATTGGGTGCGGTAAGGACTTGCATTTAAGTCATATTCACATGTACAAGGATAACTATTAAAATAACCATAAACTATAACCATAAATTGTGGCCTGTAAGCTTTCACACTTCTACTATGATAAGTTTCCTGGCAGAAAAACCCGCAGTGGAGAACTGAATGTTCCTGCCTCTTAGTTTGCGGTCCTATTAATCCCCAATGTCTGTCTATGTTTGTTTTCAATTATTTTTTAAAAAATTGAACTGAGTTGTTGTGTCCGTCTCTGCCAACTTTGTCTGTTCACAGACTGATCACAGATGTGTGAAGTGTTGTCATCATCACAGAAAAAGGAATCAAAATCATAGCTTTATTCTTAATATTGTGTGTGTGTGTGTGTGTGTGTGTGTGTGTGTGTGTGTGTGTGTGTGTGTGTGTGTGTGTGCACTGGTATTATTCTCATTCTTGTGTGTGTGTGGAGGAGACAAAATTGAAGAGAGAAGAGAAAAGAGATATCAGAAAAAGTCAGAAAGATTTACTATTCCTAAACATTTTGGACGTCTCCAGACAGTTGAGTTGACGGATCTGAACAAGCAGGGATTTGGACTGATATTTGATTCTGTGTGGAGTCTGTTTCAGCACTCCAGTTCACCTCATCACTCCATCCCACAGCGTAAAGATCTCATTCACCTTTGAACTCCAAAAATACCCCCCTCAGTAACTCCTGAGAGCCTTACAGTCGCCCATTGCCAACCAGGTGCAAAAAGCTCTGCTTACGTCCATCTGTAAGTGTGACATTCTGGCCGATGATGTTCAAAGTTTGGTGTCTGAATGAAAGATAAGGAAGACTGCTCCACAAGACAGAGATGGAACGTTGAAGGAGGTGAGAATCCAAGCAAAAGGAAGATTAAATGAGCACAAAAATAGATGAGATGAGAGGAAGTGAAAGAGGTTGAAGAAGGTGTAGGAAACAAGAGGAACAGTGCATTAGTCACAGGGTAACTTAAGCTTCTTTTGTGGCTGGAGTGGAGGGAGATTTCTCATCAGCAGCTGACTGATTTGGCCGCAGCAGACTACAGAAACACTATACATGCCAGACGTGCCATTTGTTCATCTCCCTTTCTTTATGTCTCTGTCTGTGTTTTTCTATAAGCTGTCTCCACCCAAGAGATCAGTGCAGGGCAACAGACATTTTGCCTGCCTAAAGTGGACTGAGTGAATTAACTGAGACTGGTGATCATGTGTTTGATTAATGTAACCACACTACATCTCCTTATTTTGCTCAGTATCCTCTGGGCTGTACATTCTCTTTTTCCCTTTGGGCTGAAAGTTTATTATTACAGGTTGTATTTAAAGCTTTGATTGCATGTACATTATTATAAAGTTTCATGGTCATGGTATTGTAATGCAGTTGCCAACAGGTCCTGAGAGTGTGCTCCCTGCTTGATGTTACAGCAACTTTTTTAATGCAAAAAAATACAACAAAACCAATATAATCCTGTTCAATATTTGTTTATCAGTTGTCTTTCGGATTTAGATTTTCCAAAAACATAACTTGACAGATGCAGGGGTCTTCAGCCGCTGACTATGATACGCAACTAAAGGTTTCTAAAAGCCTTCTGCTTGCACTGCTAAAAATAATAAAATGTCGTTTTGCATGGAAATTAATGAAAAGCAAGCAGGAAATCAACCTAAAAAAAAAACACTGAATACTTTGAAAAATGGTCAGCTGTAGTTTAAATGAGTTAAAAACACACAACACGCACTTCACACAACAACCGGTTTGAGCTTTCAACTGCAGCAGACATTCACTGGTGGAGCTGATATATTTTCATGTTTGTGTATTGATATTCTGTTACTGTTATGTCTGCAGACTGGGGCTGCTGGGGTTTCTCTCATCTTCTGTTATTGCAGTGTGGGACTGCAGTTGGGTGAATGTAATGCAAGTGTGCGTGCAGTCTGTATGTGTGGGTAGTGTAGTGTATGTGTGACCCATGATGTATTGCCTGTTGTGAGTGTTTTGAGGTGTCTGAAGTGACCTTCTTAACTGAAGGACTTTGAAAATCAAAGTGTCTGTCTCTTTCTTTCCCTCACTCACTCTCTGTCCTCTTTACCTCTTTTTCTCTCTGCCTGAAACCTCTCGCAATCTCAGGGTGTGAGATTGGTGTTAAATGTGTTTCTTTGAGTGGAAATGTAGTATTTGTTCGTGTGGATGCATGTGCACTTACACAGTGTCTGAGTGTGTGTATCCTTGTGTTGCGTGTGTTGTTTTTCCTTGTTGTTTTTACCTGTCATCACCCAGCCATAAAGGAAATGCCTGTCGCCCCCATGTGACCCAAACAGACCCATGGAGGTGATTATCTTCACCACCATCACCATCCATACAGATCAACATGCAGTCATGCATTGACGTCACATCCTAAATTTCAAGATTGTCTTGTTACCCCATCTAGTAAACATGTAGAATGAGATTGCTTTCAAAATTTTATACCCTATAAATTTGGGAACTTGTAATAGGGCATGTGCATACAGTTTTTCTTGTAGCAGTTATTTGATTCTCGTGATATTAATTTCCCACAAATAATTGTCAGTTATTTCTCCCCATCACTTGTTTATTCCTCTCAGAACGCAAAAGGAAGTGTGTGAAGAGAGGTTTTAAAACAAGGTTAGACAAGATTAAACAAGATTAGGTTGAAACCTAGTATATGGCTGGACTGTGTATGGTCAGTGTGAGGAAACATGGCCAATGTGTTGTACAGGAATAGTCAGTGGTAGTGTTTATATTGTGAATTCCTGGGTATAAATTTTCATCTGCAATTTTCTGTAGTGGTACCAGTAATATTTGCTGGTTAAGTATACTGAAGTAGCATACCACATGACATGGTTAAACTATGTTTGAGTCAAAAAAAAGGTTATAAATGCAGTTTAAGACCAATACTTTCCACTCATATCTTGGGATGTTTGATTTGAAACTTATTTTAACTCTAATTATAACTATTCTAATTGTCTGTTAACTCCCCCTGCTCTTTCATCTGTTTCTACCGGAGCTAAGAGCATCAGAGCTCGAAGCAGGAAACACAGTCACTCTGCGTCGCACTACTGTCTTCCACTTCCATCATCTCGCATCGATTCATTTTGAAAGAGCAGTGGCCAATGGGGAAACTCCAACACTCGGCCGGTCGACCAATGGTATAACTTCATCACTCAGCTACTCAGTCAGTCACGGACAACTGCGGTTATAGGGCTGGTCCAGCCAAAGACTAGTCTTTGAAGTGGTAATAGCTTTGCAGCGCACAGATTGTTAGACACAGTGTATTATTTAATGTAGCATAGCAATTCATTCTGTGGTGTGTCTGATATATCGTCAAATAGGCTCAAGAGACACACAACAACTTCCCTGTGACACGTTATGACCTGCATATAAAAAATCTACTAAAATCATAAAACCTGCACATGGACTAAGATACTGAATATGTCTACAGTATACTCACTACCCGAGTCAAATAACATTTTGGAGGGAAAAAAACTCCATGAGCAACCTATTTGGAATTTGCTTGGTACTATTTGAGACTTTGATAAAAATGTAATTGTGTTTATTTTTCTATTTTGTATTTAAATGTAATTATTTAATAACGCAAAACAGCAGAAATCTCAAAGGCACATATCCTAGAAGAATAGTTTGACATTTTGGGAAATACACTTGTTCACTTGTTTCTTACCAAGAGTTCAATGAGAAGATTAATATCACTCTCAACAAGATCTAACTTGTTAATTAGTGAGCTTTAGGGGTGCAGGTAGGATTATTTGTTAACTTCAGACAGACCCAGGCTAGCTGTTCCCCCCTGTTTCCAGTCTTTATGTTAAGCTAAGATACTAAGCATTTTAGCTAAGATGTAGCTTCATATTTACTGTAAAGACCTGACAGTGGTATCAGTCTTCATATCTAATTCATGGTAAGAAAGTAAATAAGCAGATTTCCCAAAATATTGAACTATTCCTTTAAAACCAGGGCACATAAATCTGAAAATATATAGCCAGGATAGTTCTGAGATTAACTTCTGGGAAAATATGTTTTCATGATTTTGGTGAAAGGTCCCTTCAACATAGTAAACACAAGAATTCAGTGACAATTCAATACAATGGCAATTCTCCCGCCAATTCTTCAAAGTCTTTCTCTTCCCCTCAAGCATTTTTAATCAGTGGGAAAGAGAAAGTATTGCTTTTCTCTAGGCGAGTGTTTGTTGGTGAGGCTGCATGTGTAGTCTTGTAGGATGACTTCATGCCATTACTGGGTGTTCTCATTATGCCTGGGTGCTGGTGAGCCTGGCGGGCTTCTCAGATTGTCTCTGCTCTAGGACTTGTTGGCAGGTTCCAAACAACCAAGAGAGAACAGGAGAGACACACTCGCTGCAGGGCAGAATTAAAGATCATAAATAAACCACTTGGGGGAGCTTCACTCAAGTTGTTCTTTTTTTAGCAGTGTCGGTCCCAACCTGGCAGGGTTATTATCCCACCCTGCAGTGGATGTGCGCATCAACTATTCAGTGTTAATACTTTCTGTTTGTCCTCTAACAAGTTGGAACACCTCAACCTGCTCTGTGTGTGTGTGTGGTCCAGGTCTTTCTCATGTTGTGGGTGTCAGGGGGTGACAAGGTCCGTGGGATGGCTTCCATAAGGCTGCTATGGTTCTATGTTTTTTGTGTGTGTTGTTTTTATTAAATTCCTTTTAATGTGTGTGTTTAGTTCTCATACAAAGTGCTAAATCAAATTGCTGTTGATGATACAAATTTTTCTTGCAGTGTTATCAGAGTGGACTTTTTGCATGGACTTAAGCTTAAATCATTGTATGCATTATGGACATTCCCCCTTGCACTCCCCTCTGCTCTAATGCCTCTGCTTCCAAACTACTGGCCCACAGTCAGTCTGCCCTGCTATAAAGACAGGTGGAACTTACCTGCTGCTGTTTTTTTCCTTCTTCCACAGGCATGTCAATCGCAACCTGAGCTGGTCAGTTTGTAGCTCTTTGCTGACTTGCGGCAGCCTTAAGAAGTGGCCAGAGATCCCTGATGGGCCGTAAATCACAATAAGTAAAGGAACATGAATCGGCTGCTTATTGTGTGTTTGAGTGCGACCCCCGACTGTAGGCAAGCCCACCAGTGATTGTTTGTTTGCTGCTTGTTCCCAGCTGCTTCAACTTTGGGTTGACAGGGAGTGGAGTGTCGGGAGTCTACACGAGCTGAGCCACAGACGGGGCTCTTGGACCATGACTGAGACAACACCCCCACTATAGGACGGACTCAGGATTGGACTGAGTATTACACTCATGTTGAAAGTTTAGTACTGGAAAACTGGACTGAGTTGTAGGGGAAGAAATTGGATTATTGTTTAATCTTCTTGTTTTTACTGCCTATTTTATTTTATTGTTTTATTGTTTTATTGCTGGCCAGTAGCTACTTTATTTTAGTTTATTAATATCTATTCTTGTATTATTATTTTTTGTATTAAACTAATTTGCATTTGGACACACCTGTGCCCTCTTGTGTCTTTGTTGGTATGGCCCAGGGATTTTAATACTTGAGCAAAACCTTGTGACGTAAAAGCATGGAGCATGGGTGGAACAAATGGAGTCTATGCTTAGGGCCCAGGGCTGTGATGCTCAGCAAAAAGTGAATTTTGTGCTTCGGGGGTTAGATGGGGTGGCTGCTAAAGTGATGCTGCTAAATGAAACAGCTATTTTAAATGAGTTAAAAAGATTTTATGGCCAGCCATGTTCCCTTGCTCATATCAGGGTTCAGTTTTTCTAATGCAGACAGAGAGAGGAAGAAAATGTCGAGATGTATGTGCAGCACTGTGGAGAACTGTTCAATCGGTTGAAGGAAAGTGAGCCTCAGGTAGTAGCACAGGTGGCACCCACAGCTAGAGACCAGTTTGTCAAGGGGCTAAAGCCAGGTAAAGTGCAGAGGAAGATAGAATGCCTGATCAGACAGAGGCCAGAGCTCAACTTTTCTGAGGCAGAGAGGCAGACATACATGAACTGAACTGGTGGAAGGAGGAGGTTAAAACTGAACTGAGACAGGAATATATGACCAGCTAGCTACAATTAGCAAAACATTAGTGTATGAAGTACGAAGACCCCCTGACGGGAAGGTAGGTGTGGCAAGGCTGACTAGACAAGACCCTGTTGAGGTACCGGCATACAGTGAGATCCTCTGGGCTCAGGTCCTGGAAACTTCAAAATCCACCCACTCCTGTGTTCTGGTAGAGGGAATAAGTGATGAGGAGCAGTACAATAATGGAAACCCCCTGCAACAGTCCAGGAATACAGGTCTTTCTTGAGGTTTGCTGGCTACTACAGGCATTTTATCCCCAGATTCCCCCGTGTAGCAGCCCCCCTAAATGTGCTGTTAGCAGACACAGCCACTCAGAAGGATTGACCAGTGCAGTAGACTATCAGGCTGCTTTCAACAAGCTGGAACGAGTCCTCGTCAGTGTCCAAGTCCTTGCTGACTTTTCTAAGCCCTTCCAACTCTACAAGGATGCAAGTTTAGACAGCTTAGGAGCAGTCCTGTCACAGGTGCAAGATGGGAAAGAACGGGTTATTCCTATGCCAGCAAGGGCCTGCTGCCAACAGAAAAGAACGAACAAAACTACAGCTTTTTCAAACTTGAGCTGCTCGCTCTGAAATGGGTGATCACTGAGAAGTTCAAGAATTACCTTTGCAGAGCCAAGTTCACTGCCTTCACAGATAACCCTCTGGTTCACCTCAATACAGCCACGCTTGGTGCTATGGAACAAAGGTGGGTGGCACAGTTGGCCAATTTTGATTTTTCAAATATAGACCTGGTGTTACATAAATGTAGATGCTAACATAAATGCAGATGTGCTGTCCAGGTTCCCACAGGAAGGTGGAGGCCCACCAAGTAACTGCTAAGGGTCCCCAGGTTACACAGGCTCCACCAAGCAAATGGCTTGACACACAGCAAGAAGATCCTGCTCTACAAGAGGTGAGTGAGTGGCTTCAGAGGGGTAGGCCACCAGCAGCACTGCCAGTATCCAAATGACTCCTGAGGGATTGGGGTCGTCTGTGGCTGGACGCAAGAGTCTTGCAGAGGAAGGTGAGGACTTGTACTGTTTGGAAACAGTACCACCAAGCCATGGGGCATGTGAGTGCCACACGTACTGAGGCTGCCTTGAGGTGAGGGTTCTTCTGGCTGAGGCTGGGACAGGTTGTCAGGGATTAGTATTCAGACTGCCCCCAGTGTATCCAAAGGAAAGGCCGACCTGAGGTAAGAGCTCCACTCCTCCCTATTGAAAGTTCGTACCCCCTAGAAACTGTTTTCATGGACTACTTGTCATTGGGGAAGCCGGGGGATTATTAACACATATTGGTGATGACTGATTTGTTTTCTCGGTACAGTTGGGCGGTGCCCACCCAGCATCAGTCAGCAGTAACCACAGCAAAGGTTCTGGTTCAGGTTCAGGTCTGTATAAGGTTGAGCCTTACACAGAGGCCTGGGGCTGTTCTGAGAAAATACTGTCCAACAGAGGAGCCGCATTCACGTCTGCAGTCATGGATGAACTTTTCCAGCTTTATGGTTGCAGTAAAGTACATACGACATCCTACCAACCCCAAGGTAACAGAGCATGTAAGTGTTTCAACCAAACCCTTACCTCCCACCTCAGGTCACTGGAAGAGGCCAACCAGTCACAGTTGCCAGACAAGTTGCCCACTTTACTGCAAGCCTATAACAACACTGAGCACAGTTGTACTGGACTAACCCCTCACTTTGTTTTACATGGTCGCCATGCAAGGCTGCCAGTAGAGATGGCCACTGGAGCTCCCCACACCAGATCCCGGTACAACCTGGATGGCTGGGTGCAATCACACCACCAGACACTACTGAAAGCCTTCCAACATGTAGCTACGCAGACACAGCTAGGCAGCAACAGGATAAAGCCAGGTAGAATTTGAGAATTAAACATGTCCCTCTGCTCCTAGGCGAAAGGGTTTTCTTGCATAATTTTTGCGGCATGACCAAGGAAAACTCGCCCTGCACTGGCAATCAACCCCCTATGTTGTGGTCTGCTAAATAAGACCCCTTCAGCCAGTTTACAAGATTCGCCCGGAAGGGAAAGAGGGACCTAAGAGGACTATTAGTGCAACAACGTTCCACCATGCCCATTTAGACCCCAGCTGCCCCCTGCCCAAACAACCATTGGGTGAGAGACTAGGGACAGACTCTCTGTTGCACCCCTCTGCTTTGTACCTGTAACCCCAGCATTAGTGCTAGCAGTTTCAGGGCGAGGACAACAACCAACACATAAACGAGCTGGGGATGCATCATCACAGCAAGTCATAGTAGCAGGTCCAGAAGTGCAGCAGTCACCTGAATTGGAGCCAGGTGAGCAAGAACCCCTTTTAAGAGGGTCCACTAGGGAGACAAGAGGGAGGACCCCCTTCAGGTATAGGCAGTAAGAGCAGCATTGGCTGTTGGAATGGCAACCCAAAAAAAGGATGCAGGTACGTGTCACGGGGTGGCAAGGGCCGTGGGATGGCTTACATAAGGCTGTTATGGTTTTACATTTTTATTGTGTGCTGTTTTTATTCAATTCCTTTTAATGTGTGTGTTAAGTTTTCATACAAAGTGCTAAATCTAGTTGCTGTGGATTATACAGTTTTTTCTTGCAGTGTTATCAGAGTGGACTTTTTGCATGGACTTAAGCTTAAATCATTGTATGCATTATGGACAATTGTACACGGCACATTCCCCTTTGCACTCCCCTCTGCTCTAATGCCTCTGCTTCCAAACTACTGGCCCACAGTCAGTCTGCCCTGCTATAAAGACAGGTGGAACTTACCTGCTGCCTGTTTGTTTCTTCTTCTCTGGGCATGTCAATCATAACCTGAGCCGGTCAGTTTGAAGCTCTTCCTGTGCGGCAGCCTTAAGAGCGCATCCAACCGAGACGAGTCTACAAATGGCCAGAGATCCCTGATGGGCCATTAATCACGATAAGTAAAGGAACATGAATCGGCTGCTTATTGTGTGTGTGAGTGCGGCCCCCAATTGTAGTTGAGCCCACCAATGATTGTTTGTTTGCTGTGTGTTTCTAGCAGGCGCATCCCTCCTCCGCTAAAGTGTTCCTGTGCAGCAGCCTCAAAGAGTGACTGACCAGACCGAGACGAGTCAGCGAGTGATCAGAGATCCCTGATGGGCCATAAATCATAATAAGTAAAGGAACGTGAATTGGCTGCTTATTGTGTATGTGAGTGCGGCCCCCAATTGTAGGCGAGCCCACCAGTGATTGTTTGTTTGCTGCATGTTCCCAGCTGCTTCTGCTCTGGGTCGACAGGGAGTGGAGTGTCGGGAGCAGCATGAGCTGAGCACCAGACGGGGCTATGCAACCGCGACTGAGACAACACCACCACTATAGGACGGACTCCAGATTGGACTGAGTATTACACTCATATTGAGATTTTAGTACTGGAAAACTGGACTGAGTTGTAGGGGAAGAAATTGAATTATGGCTTAATCTTATTGTTTTCACTGCCTATTTTATTCTATTGTTTTATTGCTGGCCAGTAGCTACTTTCCTTTAATTTATTATCGCAAAACATAAGTCCCCTTAATATAAATCATTAATTTTAGGGTGAAGTTAAGGTAAGTTTGGGGTTATGTTATGTTATGGTTAGGGTAAGGGTTAGGTTTGGGTTAGGCAAGTAGTGGTTGTGGTTAAGGTTAGGCTAAAGGCTTATTTATAGTAAGTCGCTTGACACTTTTCGTAAGCGTCGCTCAACAGAATTATGTATTTTTGAAGAAAAAAGTGTCACTCGACACTTTCCTTTCATGCCGTGCACCTGGAGAATTTTGTTACCTTGCAGACAGCATCATATTTTGTCACGCAATGTGATTGGGTAGTGTTACTAATGTCGCCATGGAGATTGTAGTTTTCACTGAATTTACTTATTGATATTTTGGTCTGTAACTTTAGATAACTTGTAACATCCTTATTTAATTGGTTTAATTAGTTCAGCTGGCTCGCCAAAACATAAATTGAAAATGTCATGTGACTTTAATTTCTGTTGAGCAACCTACCATAAAGTGGCCTTTAGTCTCCAGGAAAAGAATTTAAGTCAATGTAATGTCCTCTGAAGTGATGGAAACACGGCTGTGTGTGTGTGTGTGTGTGTGTGTGTGTGTGTTAGTGTGTGTGTGTGTGTGTGGGTGGGTGGGTGTGGGTGTCTTTTGGGTGCTAACAAGGGTTGTTCCAAGGAGTTGAGTAACTAAGAATATCTCTCCAGATGCAGCAGTAAACAAGTGTGGAGTTGAATACTTCACACTGACCCTTTGTCTAATTTTCCTCTCTTCCCAGGGGCTGCAGAAGCCTTTTTTACTGTCACAAATAAATCATATAGTTTTGAAACACCCTAATCTTTGAGCTAAAGGTGGTAAAAATGTCCTGACTCATGCTCAAAACTAGGCTGTAGGTTCCCCTTTTATTAGTTTTCCAGTATTCAAAATGAAGAATTTGCAGCTTCTTGCTACATTTTTGTTTTGTACCAGTTTTTTTATTGCTGCTGCTGTTACTGATGGGAAGGTGAGCCATCATGTGCCTACTTGTTGAGAAACAATATGAAAGGTATTAGGTAATGTGAGAGGAAAAAGCAATAAAATGACAGCAAAGCAACCCTTTTTCTTTTTCTTCTTCTTCTTCTTCTTCTTCTTCTTGTAACTTTTCACAAATACACCTGTTATGCAATGACTTTGAAAGCATATACAGGCTGCAGCAGGGTAATATTGCATAATAAACATTCCAGTGTTAATATTGTGACATGCAACATAGTCAGTTTCATGCATAGTCATATGAGTACACTGCTGGTTTTGTATGCCGTAAACCATTTACTGCAAATTATTTCTTTATATCACTGCTAACTATTTTCCAGCCATTAGTTTTGGTTAAATAGGTCCACTATCAGTATGGAAATCAATTTGCAGACTTGAAATGTCCTTGAGATGATTATTGTAACACAATAAACATTTCTTTGACTTAATTTATTTTGTCATAGTCACAGAATGTAATATTCGCTTAGTAATACAAACTCTTCTCTCACCCACTACTTGTTAAACTTCTTAATGCAAGATATCCATTGTAGGATGTTTATACGGTGTTTGTCATGTTCTTGCTCATGAATTCAGCACTCAGTTTAAAAATTTCAGATGCTGAATCTTCCACAAATGCACCAACAAAGTTTTCAGTACCATTCAATGATAATGTAACCATGACAAAAAACAAACAATGCAACAAAATGTTCAAAGTGATGGAATATCTTTCTCAAACCAACTTTCAACCATTTGATTTTCATAGTGTGCTGACATGAATAATCTGATGCTATAGTTTACAATCTCTGACTCACAGTAATCACTCAAATTGAAATTCACCTGCCGCTTGTGCTTATAAAGCCAACGGGGGCAGTAACTCTTGCTGGATTATAACTGTTTCAGGTGAGAGGATGAGCCCATCTTCCATCCCTCCCCTCCGCTGTTCTCACAGCAAGCTGCCAAGCAGTCAATAAAGCAGCCCAGCCTTTCCTGACTACACCCCCGGGTGAGAGTGATCTACTGTGCAGGCTAGTAAAAATGTTTTTCTGTCCCTCTCACTCTCCACTTTTCTCCCTCTCCATCCCTATCCTCCTCTTGTCTGTTATTATCATCAGCCAGGTATCTTTGACTCATACAGGGACATGCCTTTCATTAAGAGCACTTGGCATAAGCATTGTGTCAGAGGCAGTGCTTTTTATCTTGATGGCTGGTGTCAGAGGTGCATAGATGTTGACATCTGGGTGTAAGCACCTTTTGGCTATGCCCCGCATATAACCTCTCTGCCTGACAAGTCCAGTTCTGGTTTTTGTCCTAATACTGCTGAATATCGACACCGGACTCAGGTCTGTCCAAATAGAGTTACCCACCACTGTAGTAGTCCAGAACAATGCAGCGTCTAATCATTTAGCAACATATTCATCAATGTGTTCTTGGCTTTTGGCTGTCCTCTAGGCTCTGTGTTCCTCTCATTTGCTTTTTGGCTTCATGTGCAACTCACATCACCTGCTTTCTGATCTCACACTATAGCATCCTGAGAGGAAACTATATTTCATACATCTTCCATTGTGATATGACGTGGTGATTTAGAGGGATACTAAAAATTTAAACAGTCACAGTACTGGGGAAAGGGCTTTCTGACCTCAGTTGCCCTCAGACCAGAGGGTTTGAATTTGATGGATTCCAAAATGAAACAACACAAACCTGTATAATATCAAGCAATGGGGAAACATACAGGCCTGCGCGTTCAAGCACACAATCCTGCTGAGAGTTGCTAAACCACTTGCAGAAGTACAGGTGATAATCCACACTCATAAACTACACTGTTATCATTTAGTGCAGCTGGTTTGGAGCATCTTGACAACACAGGCGGGTGTAAATCACAAGTCCTGTATGTGAGAGTGTGTGTGTGTTTTGTGGGATCAGTAAAAGTTCGTTTGCCAACATCGCATTACCATTCTTGGTATACCAAAGCTCCAGAGGAAAAACCGCTGTTTGTCAAATGAGAGACTTCCACTGTTGGTTAACTGGAAACATCAGGGTTCTGGTCAAAGCTAGGAGAGGCGGCCTTCTGAGAGACAAAATAAAAACATGTCCTGAGAATGAAAGGGCATTCATTGAAGCAACACTGGAAGAATACATGCAGGAACGTCTGAAGGTGGCGGGGTCGTGAAGTGAAAAAAGCTTTCCTCCAATCAGGCCGTTGTTGGTTTAACTTAACTCAATCCAGCCGTCACCCCTTTATCAAGATTAAAGATCATGTTTCCGTGTTCACAGGCAGCTTGACCTCTTGTCTTCATCTGCCCAAGAGCTTCTTCCTCCTCCCATATGGCCAACAGCCTAGTTTCTGTGATTTTACTCTCACATTAGGGCACAAAATTTCAAGTTCACTTGAAAACACAAGCCGGGACACTCTGAAACATGTTATTGTGCTTTTGTGTGTCACGGAGCGCAGAGATGTTTGCCTTAGGCCTGAAAGGACATAATACAAAGGAATGCAAAGTGAGGCCACACCGTGACACACACTACTGTCTTCTGGCCAGCCCAGGGCGGTGTGCACACCCTACCATCACCTTGCAAAGAAACTGGTGATGGAGGTTTTGGCCCATCCAAGCACAAAAGGAACTAGACATTTTTATTTTTTAACCATGAACTCATCCGGATTATGCACAAGACAAGGAAGAAAACAACCAATTTCATACAGTGGATGGTGGCAGTGGCTGCTGTGCAGTTGTTAGTGTTTTAGAAGCTGAGTTTAAATACAGTGTTTTGTGTGATTTATGTATGTGTATGTATACGTGTGTGACAGTATGAGGTAATGGGCACAGAGAGGTCAAAGTCAAAATGAGAAAACACAAAAAGTAGAATAAGTAAATAACTTTAAAAATATTCACATTATCATCACATTATCATAGTCACATACACAAAGACAGGGATACAAATGCAAACATTGTATACACAGACATTCATGCACATAGGCATTGGACATTTGCTATATGAAAAGAGCTGTTTAAAGGAATAATCCACCAAAATGTTTTGAGTGTGAGGCAATCATTGTTTGGAACATGCTGAACATATAAAGCAATGGCAGGGAAATGGATTATTTTTCAGGAGTGGTTTGAGAAATTTCTGTTTATATTTTAATATGTTTTGACACACTTTTTTTCCCTTTTTTGCTGTGATTTTGGATTGCCATTGAGATAACTGCAAAGAAACCAAGCAAACTACAACTGCTGAGGAGTAACACATTTTCTTGCGCTACCTTTCGAGCCCAGAGGTGGTGAGTATTTGATACTCAAAAGATAGATTTCCAGCAGAGTATTCTTTTAAAGTGAAGGGGTGATGTTCAGCATCAGACAAAAGTTTCTCTCTTTCTTTCCCCTCCTCTCTCTCAGTTTACTATATGAATTAAAAATGCTGAATTAATCTCTTAACTTGCCGTGTCAGCGCAGTCACATTTCATGCCTTTAATCCATGCCATTTTAATGCGAATTTACATCACTGAGCTGTATTGTTCACTAGCATCCAGCTTAGCAGATGTTAAGTACAGCTCCTCTTGTCTTGTCTTTCTGCAGCTACATATCAATATGCCACAGAGACAGCCAGCTCTGAACAGGTGTTCCAGCTCACACGTGTGAGATCATGGCTTGTGAGGGAGACATGACAGCTCTGAGTAGCGAAAATGGTGTCTTTCTTCCACACTCCTCCTCCTCATCCTTCATCCCTCGTTTTCTCCATCTGGAGTTCTATCTGTAACCCATCTTCTATCCATTACCACATCATCCATCAGCAATAACGCCAAACAGTGTCCATCTTTTAATGCCTCGTAATGCAAACCTAGCAATACTACTTCTGCGACATCCACGCTGCACACACACACACACACACACACACACCACCAAATCCATCAACCAAGTTATTTTCATGTTAATCACAGAGCCCTTATTGCCTCTGCCGCCCTCCACCCGTGACCAACCTGCCCACTCACCTCGCTGCCCACTCTGAAAAGCTATGATTGTCTCTTAATTTTCGGGTGCCTTTGGGTGACTCTAGGACT
Source organism: Thunnus albacares (assembly GCF_914725855.1). Classification (NCBI taxonomy): domain Eukaryota; kingdom Metazoa; phylum Chordata; class Actinopteri; order Scombriformes; family Scombridae; genus Thunnus; species Thunnus albacares. The sequence continues at coordinate 8,461,889 of NC_058119.1, forward strand.
GCATTGTTTACCCTCAGCTCATGTGAGGGGATCCATCCAGCCACCCAGTGAGGTGCTTATCTGATGCAATGGACCATTGATCACCTTTTAACCCCACGATGAATCAACTCTCTGTTAGCTGAGTGGAGAATCATCCACTTGGTAACCTAAAACTAACCTAATATATTGCTGCTTCAGGTTCACAAGACCTCCACTTGTTGGTGTGTTCCTGCTTTAGACAGCATCTGTATATAATGCAAAGTGGATCAGGTTCAAATGGGAATAAAATGGGATGTTGTGTTTCATTTGAATTTTGTTGATGCATGTTCGCAGCGTAGCAGTATATACAGTATGGCAGCACTTTGGGTGATCATTCCACCAAAGCGAAGCAAGGAAGACAGTGATATCACCTCAAAATAAACACAACAGATGTAAGAATGACAATTTCTCCTAGATAAACTCTTTTTCATGAACAATTCTGTTTAAGAAATCCCACCAGCTCATCCAATCCAGCTCGTCTCATCCAGAGAAGCCGTCATAAACCTGATGAATGACTTTTCATCTGGGCTGTAAATATTTATCCATTGCACAAATCCAAATTCCATTAGGGGAGTAAACATAAACATATTTCTTTCTTAAGCAGGCATATATGAAATTAAACAATGTAATGCTGACCAAGAGTTCAACTAAGTGCCACCATATGGTCAGTGGTGGTTCTCAGAGCTGCATTGTTAGTTGTGTGCGCCGTCTGTTTCTGACAACAGCTTGGCTCTCATCACCCCTTCATCTCCAAACATACTGCATGTGAAGCTCCCACCAATGCAGGCCGGCTAAACCCCAAGCACAGGAACGGTTTGTAATTCATCACGACTGTGTCAGAAATGAACTGATGTGTTTGGGGTTGTGGAAAACATCCATTGAATGGGGGAGAATGAAGGAATCGGTTTGTTGTGGGTGTCAGTGATACAACAAATGGCTCACACACGCATACATGACGTCCACATGCCTTTGTAACTAAGTTTATGTTAGCACTAACAACCACAGGCACGAGCGGTGCCAAGAAATAGTGGAGAAGAGGATCATGGCCTTTGTTCTTTGCATTTGGCAAGCAAATTATTTCTCTTTTTTAATGATGCAAAACATTTTCATATAAATAAATGCCAATTTTGCAACTCTGTGACCGATTTATGTAACACAGCTGTGGCCAAAGCTATACACTCTTCATGAAAGTTTGACATTGTCCATTTGGGTTCTCAGAATTTATTTTATGTTTCTGTAGCAATAACAAGACACATTCAAAAGACAATCCAAGGAAGAAGCCTGAGCAGCACTAGCCACCATGTTTGATATTTCTTGATAATTCTTTCATCAAGTGAAACTGATCCCAGACTAATCTTCAGCAGCTACCCTGTGTATTTGCGTATACCTCTGTGAGCTCCATGGAGGAGGCAGGGGGGATGTGGCCCTTACCACAGCTTCTCATTTGTGTGTTAGGGAGCTCATTAGCCTCCACTCGGTCCATTACTGGTTCCGGACCTCATGGCACCAAACTGTCTGCACCCATATCTTCTAAGAGGTTGGGGGGTGAAGGCTAGATGTTGTTTCCCTGTGCTCCCTTGAGTCTAAGCAGATAGCATCACACCAAGAGCAGCAGCAGCAGTTAGACCCTGTAACCTAACCACCAACACGCCCTCCTCTCACCCCCCCCCCCCCCCCCCCCCCCCCCCCCCCCGACTTAATTAGGCCATAATTTTACTGTATGCCACAGTGTGGAGACATCGGCTGTGTGGGGAGAGGGAGGTAGGGTGAATGGGGGTTTAACATTGGTTCCAAAAGCCCCATTAAAGGATTTCAGCAGCTTTTCTGGGCTCACATTGTTATTCATTCACCCGCAAATGTTTTGTTTCAGTGCAGGTCAGCATTCCTCAATATGATCAGGGGTTTTAGATCAATAGCTGTTAGAAAGCAGCACCTCAACAACTGCAGATTTTAAATTGAAAATATGGTTTTGCCATCAGTTTGAGGAAAGTGCTTAATGGCTTCTCCCACAGCAGTACACTGAGGTGAGCCCTACCGTTTCAAGAATGTGAAAATGGGTAAATAGATTACCATCTCGTCCTTCATACTATTTTCACTGGAACCTGTCCAGTAGGGTTATTACTGAAAGAAACAATAAGTCCACTGTGTAAGCATTACCTCCTCAACTTTTGGGCAACAGGGAGATAAGTGTTTGCACACGCATACACACTTTTACACTTTCACACATCGGGAAACATTAAACTGAACAACTGAAAATACACACACATATGGGTTAGTGTGTGCACTGACAAAACTGTCATCCTGTCATATCTTGTCAGTGTTACTCAGCTATTTATTTTTTCATTTGTTCCTCAATCTGACAAAACACAGATGACAAGCAAAAGAAGTCAACACCTCACACCTAAAAGCGGAATGTGTTTCTGACCGGTGGAAAAGAAACTCACTCCTATTATCATAGCTATTTTGCAATATAATTCTTTCAGACAAAGCTAAAACCACACTCAAGCACACAAGTCCCAATTTTGGTCAAAATGGTGTATTTTAATGCAGCCAGATAATTAACAAGGCAGTAAATTATACCATAGTAAATGGGCTAGGCTGTTATTGGACAACCTCTACAGTTAATGGCTTTTATACTCTGTGCATTCTTTCATGGAAGGAATGTAACGGGGTGCGAATACAGTGCCAAGAATTACACAGACTCAATCTCCCAATACCTCTCTCACCTCTCTGTGTACTGCAGAGTATCCTCTCTCTCCCTCGAAACACACACATCTCGGTCAATCAGTCTCTATCCACAACTTTGTGGTTCACCATCGAGAATCGTACAGGCATGCATGTGTGTGTGTATGTGTGTGCGTACAGTGCATACACGCCTATTACTATTTGTGCTGTTTAAACACAACATGCTGGTCTACTTTATTGCTTACACATATTTCACAACTTTTCCTGCCCTGGAGCAAGAGGAAGACCAAACATCCTCCATCGTAAATTTTCTCCCAGAGCACAACCTGGAGAGTATGCCACACAGGAAACCATACACACTCATGCACACACACAGACACACACACACGCACACAGAGGGTGGGATGGAAAGGGAGAGGAGAGAGAGCATCATATATGTACAGTATATACATATATACAGCATATATGTATATACAAGTGCAAATGAAGATTTGGGTTTGTTATTTTAAAGGTTTTAAAGGTTATAACAAAGTCCATTTCATAACTTAACTTTTTTTTTTCAAAACGGATGAAGCATTTTAGCCTATCACTGCTCATAAAAATAAATATCATATCAGTCACAGAGGATGGCCTGGTGTAGCTCATTGCTCATCTTCAGGCCGCCTGCCCAATTAAATGGATTCAATTTATCAGACATGATTCATTCCCAACACAAACTCATATTTACCTCAGCTGTGATTGATGAGGATCATTATGATGATTAAATTTGGTTTAAATGTGTTCACATGACAGCCGTGTGTCTCCACAAAGGGTCTCTGTCTTTCCCTCCCTCTGTATGTTTGCACTGCAAATTAATTTATATGTCTATATGTGTGAGTGAAGACAAAATATGGAGTTATTATCAGTATCATTATATGAACATAGTGTGGTGTGTGTTTGCCCATGAGGAGATGGACTCCTCAGTTTTCAGCATTCTCTGTGGTCTCACGTGTTTCATGGTTTTGGTTTTGGACTCAAGGCAGTGACCACTGGACACGGGAATTTGTGGTCAGCTCTTTTGTTACACATACAAGCTTTCAGAACTTTCTCACACCATGGCTTTGGTTAGAATCCAGGACAGCGTGTGTTTGTATTGTCCAGTGTTTGTTTGGTTTCTGTTTTGAGAGTGTATGTAGAAAGGGGTAGGGGGGAAAATGAGATTTCCATCCAAACTTGAGTAACACACTATTTGCTTTTGTGACGACATTCATGTCAGGAAAGGCACTTAAGCTCTCTCTTCATTATGTTCACTGTAGCTTGTTTATTTGTCTTGGGAAAAGACATAAAACTAGTCAGACTGACACCTGAGAGAGTGAAAACACAACCACATACACATAAATGTACTTATAGCACATACTCACACATTACTGCTGCTGCATTAAAACCTTATATCTCCAAGATTTTAAGTGCTGTTAAATGTACTCCTAAAAAAGAGCATGGAATCCTTGAACTGAAGGTTAAATATAAAAATCACTTCTACTACAGCGTACATTACGAATAGGCATGCCACATATGCATGCAAATGTACAGAAAAAAAACACAGTTGTATAAATATCACACCAAAAATAATAGCATATATACAGTATCTTTTGAGTAATGTATGTGACATGATATAAAATCTGATATTCAGGGTGTTTTTATTGTTGCATTCCTCTTATAGGGTTGTCTCCCCAAGGCCATATATAAACTAAAGAGGTACTGTTGCCAGAATGTATAAATCCCCCGGCTGAGCACTAATTGCATGATTTAGAGCATAGCTGTTGAACACCTCGGAGAGGCCCCACACTGACTTTGTGTGGACATTATACAGGCAGGTCTGCACAGGGACCGGATGATAGAAGTGGAGGGAGGAGGAGGAGGAGAAGGTGAAGGTGGGGGTATAAAGAAGTTACAGTTTCTGATATGAGACCTCGGTAACACCTTCTTGATTAGATTACCATTCAACCAGAGCCAGTCCTTTCCTTTTTCTTTACTCTGTCATGTGGATTTCCCATTTATTCTTTTAACAGTTATAATGTACATCACATAAATGACAGCAGTAGCATACGCTGCCCTGTCGTATATGACCTGCAGATCAACTCAGTGACACAGGTGAATTCACCCTGATCTGTACTGTGTAAAACTGATGACTGTGACAAAAACCTTAATGCAGTAGTTTACATGAGAGAAGTTAATGGTCAGATGTTGATGACAGAGAGTCAGTAGAAATTAAAAAAGGTTTGATTTATATTCTCAATTTTATGTAGGGGAAGAGCTACTTTTAACATGTATTTCTTATCAAATTTAGCTAAATATACAATTTTAGGTGTATAATGTATCTTTTTTCTCTTTTGCTCCACTATCTTTACTTTCATTTTTGGTCAACTGCCATGGTATTTGTTGAGGTTCTTTGATTTGCCTCTCTTTAAGCCTATACATGTAGAGAGAGGGAAAAATACGAGAGAATACGAGAGGAAACCAGATTAAAGAGTTTCCCAGTTTGCGAGCTAAAGCTCTCTGGAGATGCTCTCTTGTCACTCGTACTAAGTGCTGGTCCTGGATGAGTTCTAAAGCTCCCACAATCCACCTCACCACACTCATAGCCATGAGGCCTGGGAAGACCATAAAGCCTTTTTACAAGGTGACATGACATAAAAACGCAGGGAGAACAGAGAAAGAAGGAGGTAATATTGAGGAAAGAGTGGAAACCTCCCCCATTTGCTCTCTTTCTCCTTCTCCATTGTTTGTGCTTGTGCTTTTTCATTGTGTGGGCATATCTGAGAGGGAATATATGAGTGTGTTCATGTGTGTTTTTCTATATGTGTTTGAAGCTGCGTGGCTGAGTTGAATGGGTGGGCTGGTGAGCCGTTTCCTGTCTGCCATCACCCATGTCCACTTACACACACTCTGGGCCTCAGAGGGAATGAAGAGGGGATTATGGCTCTGACTGATCCTAGAGGGGCACGCACTTAACACTACTGTAAACAACAGGGCCATTTGAGTGGTTCACACCAAGCTGAACTTTAAAGGTGAAAGCTGAGGGGCACACACTGCATATAGAGTCAGTGGTGGTGGTCTTATGAAGATCACTGACAAATAGAAAAGCCAGGGTGCTAAGGAGCACAGGTATCCTTTTCCAAAAGTCTGTAACTGATTTTAAACTGTAATTCATTTAATCACAATTAGCCTAGGTCTTATTATTATTGAGTCTTATTTTTCATAGTTTTGGCCATTATTTCTGTCATGATAGCATTGTACTCGCCAAAGTAATTGCTGAGATCTGGAAAAACTGTAAAGTTGCTACAATGAGGTCTGACAGGGCAAGAAACATGACTAGCCAGATCATTAGACAGGTTTTTAAAAAAGCAAACAGTTTAGAGTAATTCTATAAACTACTTTATTTTAAGGTAAAACCACAAGTGTATCTGAAATGTTAGCAAAAATCCCTCTCTGCACAACTACGGCAAGTACAGTAGGTCAAAGTTGAACCAGGAAGTTGGTCATAATTCAAATGTAGGCCTAATCAGTGCAGAAATGTTCATGTAAAAAGAATGAGAGGAACAAACTAAAGACTTAAATCTTAATATTCATGTAACTATAACTCAGTTCATCAGATTTTAAACACGTCTCTGTTGCACTTCTATTATTTCTATAGTTTGTCACCTAGCGAAAGACTTCTACAAGCTATAGATAATGAAGAAGAAACAGCTCAATGCTGTTGAAGTAGAAAGAAAATCTCATTTTCAAATATCAGTTTCTCCTGAAATGTATACATTGTAACATTAAAAAAATCATAAAGCAACACTGTCAACCCCACAGATAAATTGGTCTGTAGGCAATATGATAACATTGTAATAATAACTCACACAGGTAGCAGTAAGCATGCTAAAAAAACTTCTACTGTCAGACTTCTTTTTAATGATGTGTCCCTGTTCCCAGAACTCATCAATTTACTTGGTGGTACAATGTCATTGTAATTGATGGAGATGACTGCCAAAACTTCAAAAATAACACCAAATTTATAAAAAGAAATTGTGCCCTTTAATAATAGTTCGTGTGAGCCTCTAAAGGATGAGAAAAATATTTTTTTTGGACCACATGATGGTTCCAGCTGTGAATGCTGGGAGGCTTATGACTCAGTACAGTCTAGGAGAGGATATGATGATTTTTTGATATACAGTATTGATCAATTGTTGGATTGCATAGTCCATGCCTATCAATGCTACTTGCTTGTTTTTTGTTTTGCATCAAATTCTCTGAAGTGGTCTCTGCAGGGCCTGGGCTTTAGCTCTTTTGTTTGTTTTCTCTCCCTTTCGATTAGGGAGGCCTCGAGGATTCAACATAATGGCCTCGCTTGGAGGAATGGGATAAAACAGGGCCTATTCCAGGAGAGGGGAGAGCTAGAGATGGGGCTTAGTGATGTTTTCGCGTGACAGAGGTTCATATAAAAAGATTTTGGTCCATAATTTGCTTGGCTTGGGCCTGCTCCAGAAAGGCCGAGGAATTTTATTCTGTTGCAGGAGATGGGGGATGGGGAAGTGCAGAAACAGCACTAAAACACTCGACACAATATGGTTCACATTTTTCTCCCTCATTCTAAATGTACCATGAGTTATCTCGCTTTCCAGTTGAGGGGGAAAACTTTGATTTCATCTCATGTGTGGCAGTGTGGCTGAGTGAGATCGACAATACATCTATATGTGATAGAATACGTCTATATGAGACTGACTGCCAGGCCAACTCACGGACTGTTTCAATCTTGCACTCTACACTTCTCACTTCTTCATCAGACCTACCTCTCCTGCACTATATAGCTCTGGATCCAAAAGGTAAACAAACCCCATGAAAGAACGGGTGAGTCAGGAGTCTGCCTGTCTCCGCTGCTTTACTTAATTGTGTTAGCAGCACCACATAGTGTGCTGATCATTCCCACTTGCCTCGGCTGATGACAGCCAGGGCACAGACTTCCATTAACATAATAAATCACTTTTCATGATAGCAACTCATCCCACTCCATTTATTCTTTCTCCATTCTTTTCATCAATAGTCACGGCATTCACTACAGGCAGCCAAATGCAACCTGAGCAGGTTTCTGAGAGAAATTCAAACATCATTATCGTCATAATAATCATCCAACACAATCGTCAACAAGCCAGATCACGTTCACACATTTGGTTTAGAGGTCTATGCGGTGAGGTTTCTTCATGTGCGCCGGTGAAGTAGTTTTGTCCTGTACTCCGCTGCTCAGTGTGAGGCCACTCTGCTACTCTCCCATGGGAATGATCTTCAGAGTTAAGGCTCTGGAGCCAAGGAATTTCAGTGAAGCACCAATGGTTTATTTTTGCAGCCCTCTGTAGTGTGTCTCAGCCTAGTCTAACCAGCTCAGCCCAGCCTGGCTCTGTGCAGCTCATGGAGCAGTTCAGGAAGGGCCCGTCACTCCAGATGGTAGTTCAGTCTTTGCCAGCGAGAGGGTCTGAAGGCCTGGCTGCTGTCCTAGAACTACAACCTCTGACAGGCTAAAGCCTCGGGCCCTTCTAAACCAGCACAAAGCACCTTTTCAGGGGCCCTCTCTCCTTTGCCCCCCTCTCACTGCTCAGCCAAGGGCCAGCCACCTCATGGAGCCTGAGAGGGAATGTATTCACAGCAGAAATGGGCTGAGGTTCAACGTTCGGATTCATATGTTCCCAACTGAGACAGATAGAGAAGACGAGACCGACTTTAATCAGTTTATACACCATATATACTGTATAGAATATATAGTAGACAACTTCAGTGTGCAGAGTTGTTAGAAGCGCAGCAATGTATTATTGACCAGCCTGATATTGATCCGTGACACAGAGTGAGACGCACTGCAGCAACTTTAACTCGCTGAGGAACACAAATTCCTTCCTGGAAAATGTGAGAAATGGACAAATGTGTTGAGCCTAGAGAAGATGGATGCTAACCTATGAGTGAACCCAAAACTCACAGTGTCTGAGTTTAAGCCTGAAGCACACCTTGAACTGTTTGCCCCTGTGCATGTAAGAACTACCTCAACCGCAACACTCTGCCCACACCCTTCATTGTCTCTGAGCGAAAAAAGTAACAATCCATAATGTTGCAACACTTCACTATTGGCAGGTGGCGGCAAACCAGAAAAAAGAAATAGAAGCAGCAAGGCAAGGAGCTGTAGAACTAAAGGGCTTTGAGGTAAGTGATTAAGTCAGGAGCTATAATTATCCCGTCTTGTCCGGGCAGGACAGAGCAGGCTCTTGTTGTTTCTGAGCAGACAGGCAGGTACAGAGGCATGTCACTCACTGAACACTTTTATTTAATGACCTCCTTACTGTAGAGAATGAGAAAGAGAGAGAAGTTTCCCTTTACCTGCGCCCAAACTTTCAGCAACACACAATCACCCGAGCCATTCAAGTCAAAGAAGGGTGAGGAGGAGGGAGTGATTGACCAAGAAAAAAAGAGTGAGGGGGAGAAAAGAAGTAAAGAGACACAAACAGAGAAAGAACCAACAAAACGTTGAAAGCATATTTGAAATTGACAAATTGAGTAGAGGGGGGTGAAGGGAAATGAGCTGTGTTGGCATTCAGAGAAACAGTGGAGTTCTTGTTAGCTGGAAAGAGTGATGCAGGTGAAAAGGGGAGGAGGGTCTTGTGTTGATTTATTTCCCATGTGATTTATAGCCAATCCCTTGTCTGTCACCATGGCATTGTCATGGTGATCATTTGTCATTTAGACTGTGAAAACAGTCCACCTGACAAAGGTAGGCGCCAACATTTGCAGCTGAGTATGCGCAAACTTTACTCATGACTCTGTTAGGAAATTTTATTCATTACATATAATGTTGCTTAGACGTAGGAGAACATGGGTGTCATGGAATGTAACCAGTAAGACATTCATCTTACTTAAAATGACTGAAGTTCAATACTAAAATCATAATGACTCCTATTTATCAATTATATCCTCTGCTTTCACTTTTGGAGACCAAAACAATCCTAACCTCCCTTTTCAATCAATCCTAACCTCCCCTCTTCCACTTCCTGCTCTTCCTCCCCCTTCTCTTCCTCCTCTTGTTCCCCTTCCCCCAACACCAGTGTGTATGGACCCCTGGGAGCCATAGTACTGACGAACTGCCCTCCTGCACAGTTTCAATTAAACATCATTTATGGGCACTCTTTTTTTTTACAAGTGTTTTTTATTGGCTTGGGCCTGTGTTTACTCATGACAGTAACAGTGCAGAGAGGTTAACTGTCCTGCCTGTACACTGCCATATATCTCCATCCAGTCTGTCTCCTGACACGGAGGCCAGAGAAGGCAACAGACTCTTTACTGTCTAAAGTGCACTAACAGCCACCTTTCTGTCCTCCTGTCAGTAATATATTGCACTTTGAGTTCAGTTGAACTGGTGTGAGGGACGAAGTGCAGTTTATCTCCAAACTTGGCCGTGGATACTTCCTCAGATTTTCCTGTTTGCTATTGTTGACTTTTTTTCAGACACATCAACATTGTGATTTCATGGTAAGGTACTTCCAAGGAACAAAATAATGTAAATAAACTTCAAGGTTGGGCTCATTGCTGTGTCAGGTGATTGAGCCAATGCAATAAATAAGCAAATAAATAAGCGCTATCCTGAAATACAACCTACTATGTCAATATAAACTGCGACTATAAATGGTGTCATGGAATAAAACAGTTTATACAGCATAAGAAATAAACCTGTTTTTAAACAACAAAATATGCCCCTGTAAACCACAGGTTTTTGGATTTATAGGGCACCAATTTTACATGTCAACGTGTTTTTATTACTACACATCCTGTGTAGTAATAAAAAATAATCTCAACTGTAGTTCTGGAGGAGTTCTACCAACTTTGAGGAAAGCCTGCATTAAAAACTGGGGGGGTGGATTTGCATGTAAACCTTGCTGGGAGGGTCTAACAGCCATTGAGTTGCATCATTGGAAGTGAAACCAGTGTTTTTGAAGCTCAACTCATATTACAGACAAAAAAACAGAATACCTCAACCTCTTGTGCATTGTTTTTGACCATTATTTTCTAATCTGTCTCTGCCAAGTCTTCTAACCTTATGGCAGAGCAATACTACATCACTGGAGTTCTCATTTTGGCTCAGTTTTTTATAAAATACAACTTTTCCTTAGTCACAAGCTCAGTCATTCGCCCAAATAAACCTTTTCTAAGTATATAAGTATTTTGTTTGTGCTTAAAATGAAAAATCTCACCATTGGAAAACCCAGGTTTGACACCTTGGCAGGACATCATTAACACGTGTCAGGGTTTATAGCTTTTGAGGTCACCAGTGACATCATCACTGCAAGACAAGACATGGGGGAATAGGGCTGACCGATGGGCTGAGTGTTGTGATTGGCATTACTGGGCAGGGAGCGTTATGACTAAACTCATTTATAGAACACACCCAGCGGCTGTAAAACATGCCATGAAAGCTCAATGTAACAAACCTCACCACTTAAAAGAGTGAAACTTATCATTTTGCAATGTGGAATTGTGTGTATAGATTAACACTACCTCAGCATCCTAGTGTTTGCAATAAACACTGTTAAATTGGGGCACATTATTTACCAGTCTTCTGCTTAGTTGACAAACAAAAGCGGTCGAAACTCTGCTTAAAGATGTTCATTCTTGAGTTCTGGCGATTCAACCCTGTCATCTTCCTCTAAACAATTTAGTTTCAGCTCTTCTTTTCCACTGATTACACTCCAAAAGCTGTTACCTCAGACCTTTAGACAGCAGAGTCAGCATATAAACCAACTGGAAGTGGATTCTGTGAATTACAATTGCTCAGACACAATTGCGAATGTTTAGAAGATCCCACGGGGCAACAAACCCCTCACATCCTTGCTCACACGCGCACCACAGTCCCACACACAAACACACACTCGACTTGTTTATCCTTCCATGCAGAACCAGACACGGTGCCTTGCAAGCCCTTAATCAAACACAAGTAGACCCCTCCCTCACATGAGCACTGACCTAGCAATGAACCATTCATTATCTGATACTCAATGCAAATTGTAGGTTGAGAAACGCAGCCTGGACGGATGCATACTCTTACCCCATTGGCCAGTGGCAAATGGTTTGATGAGAAATCATCTTCAAATGCAAAACATAAAATAATTTTAATTTTCATAAAATAATAAGATTAACATAGGGGGTGTGCTCAGATGTCTTCAACCAAGAAATTTTGGTGGCCTTGTAACAACCTCACTTATCAGGCAAAGCTGGAGCTTGGTGAGGGGAGAGAGTTATAAGCTGTGGGTATGGTGGTCACTTGGCAGCTTTGTTAAACTATAAGTCACCCTCTAACTACGCCCACCGCCCTCCCACCGATCCTCCAACTCCTCCTCCGGGGTTGGTGGGGTCTTATCTCCAGTGGATGTGGGCTCCTCTGGCTTCACACAAAGCCTAATGTTGACATTCCAGAGGACCGAGCCTTGTGCAAACACACCAGGCCCCACCAGATGGCTAGGCGAGGGAGGACAGGGCTAGGACGAAGGACGCAAAGGAGGACGAGGAAGGGCAGGAAGAAACAACAGAATCAGACATTTACCACCAAAATGTCAGGCTACCCTGGCAGTTCATCAGTCTATCCCACTGCCAGATGGCTTCAGGTTCTATCTTCAAACAAATCATGTGTCCTGTCAAACTTCGCTTGAGCGAAACACTGACATTTGTCCCTCGATGAATGTAAAGTGTTCTTCTTATGTCCTCCAGCTACTGCCCCTTCTCCCATAAGCCATACATACAAAGCTAATATTTGGAGGTCACTGGGTTAATCTTCAGAGCATTAGGAAACCATAGAGTAGAAAGCCCTCAAAATGAAAAACTCATTTAGGGCTTTGACTGACCGTGGTGGGTCATGTTTATCAGAAAAGGGCAAGAAAGTATCACTGCTTAGTGAGTTTTTGGGCATTTGAGTAGTAAAAAATATCAGACTGTTTTTACATGGCAGTAAATATATGACAGTAAACCTGTGCCACAAGCAAACAGTATTTGTTTTTATTTTGGTAAATATAAGCTATGCTAAAGCACTGTATGTAAGAACGGGATATTTTATTATTGGTGTAATATGTTATATGACAATCTTCTTGTTTTGAGGAAAAACAGCAGAAATGAAGGCCTTGCTGAGAGTTACTTGTTAGTTGCCTTCACATGATCTGTGGTCTGCAGTCATGGGTAACCCATCCATTTATTTACCCCTGCATCTTTATCAATACGTAAACAGAACTGATATGTCTCTTTTGAAAGAACAAGCTTTGCTCTAAGTTAGGACCCATTGCGTCACATTTGTGACATCAAATAAAGTGTATTTGTCTTCACTCACAGATGCAATGACAGATCAGAGGGCATTTTGTCAAAATGGAACGATCTAATCCTCTATTTGGTCTCCCTGGAGTTCACCCCTCCCTGCTACCGCCCTGCCTGTGTGTGCCATCAGCCTACAGCACAATAGACAGCCGTTCTGATAAAAGTGTGCAATAGCCAATGTGGATATCCGGCTGGCTTTCTCTCCTCTCACCCTTTTAATGAGGGTGTATGCCGCTGTGGTTTATCCTGCCACTCTTTCTTTCCAATCCCCCTCCAATCCTTCAGGGCTGTTGCTGCTTTCTTCCCCTTATTCTATGGAAAAAGAGGAATGTTTTCTGACTGACTTTTCCCTCCAAGCCCTTTTCAGGTTCCGGAGACATGAGGGGGCACGTCTATTGGAGGAAGACTGGTGTGTGTGTGGGTGTGTGTGTGTATTCAGAACAAGTTGAAACCTGGTAATGGAGTGAATCAAGATTTATGTTAAAGAAATGTATTTTTATTACGGCCAAGAGCACATACTGTGGCTCTCATTTTCGGATTTGAGTATACAACAACATACTTTATAAACATAAATGTTTAATTTCCAGATTAGTATTTGGTTACTATCCATCCAACAATTACCTCACTGCATGCAATAATTTATGTAGCTCTAGGGATGACGTCATTCAGTCAGTCCACCACTTTGGTCCTGAAATATCTCAACAACTATTTAATGGATTGAAATGAAATTTGGTACGGGCATTCATGGTCCACAGAGGATGACGCCTACCGTCTTTGGTGATCCCCTGACTTCTTCTTCTAAGGTTGACTTTTTTGGTTTTTTTGGTGAAATATCTTGACAACTGTTGGATGGATTACTCTGCTTTTCAGAGTGAATTGCTAGGGTTTAGATTAGAATTGAAGGTTATCCCTTCAATTTCCATCTAGCGCCATCATCAGGTCAAAATTTCAACTTGTTTATGACCAAATATTTGCTATCTAATGACACAACATTCCCATCAGCCTCAGTTGTATCTTGTACTTAGTGTTAACAAATGTTAGCATGTTAATGCGCTAAACAAAGACGGTGAACCTTATACCTGCCAAACATCAGCATGTTAGCATTGTGATTGTGAGCATGTTAGCATTCCGATGTTATCATTCAGCTAAAAGCACTGCTGTGCCTATGTACAGCCTCACAGAGCTGCTTCTCTTTGTCTTGTTAATTCTTTGCTTCTTATCACATGAACCTGCAACAGAAGAGTGTTAGTTGTACTATGCTGTGTGAACATTCTTACTGTGGTTGATATGTATGAGCCACCATTATTAAATAAAAGACACATCCACAGCTGCCACTACCAATCACACTTGCTAATAGATCAACTTTGATTAACTTACATCAAAACAGATAAATCAACTACTCACTCTGTTGAATTAAATCTGTTGTGATAAGAGAAAAAGGGGAATCAATCAGCTAATCAGAGCACCTATTAGTCTGCCAGGAGGCTTACAAAGACTCTTTGTCTTATCAAAGTCGGACAGATCAAGACACAGAGCCACACTATCATAACAATGATGAGTTCTCTGTTCATTAACAAAATTGCTTTGACCACTGGCATGAAGTCAGTATCTAATGTGATCACATTTACTCTGAGTTTGTGCTGAGCTTTGTATTTTTGCATGCATTTTTGGTCTGTTAGAACAACTGAAGTAGGTAAGTTTTTATGTAAAATGACTCCCTTTCTATTAGAATAAACTAGTGAAATATAGAAAAATCCCCTTGTTTGAGCCTCTGTAGAAATGCCAAGGTTGTCTGAATGAATTTTTGACATGGTGGAAAATCCCTCTCCTCACGTATTAAATAATCAAAGCATGCAAGCAAAATACATAACTTTCTCCAACACAGCACTGTACCATTTCCACCCATATCAGAAACAAAAAAGAAGAAATTTAGCTCAGAGGAATGCACAGTTTAATGATAACACATTCTTTGTACTTGGAAAAATAAAACAAATCCAGCGATTTATCTCTGCCATTCACTGCAAAACTGCAAAACTGAGTGCAACAAAGTCAGAGATTGGGACAAGAATATATTTTTCCATCATTTATTTTGCAAATGTGGGCAAGAACACTTGCAAAAGAACATCTTAAAGTTGGTCCAGTAGAAAAAAAACAAAAAACACTTGAATGATTTAATACTTTGTTTTTCAGCTTTCAATTCTGTCAAGTAAATTTGGAGTCTATATTTAGTCTAAATGAGGGAGCGGATTGCTAGTAGGCATTTCCAAAATATTTTTCTTTCAATCATATAAATATCCAGAAATCAATCTCGTTTCCTAAAGCAAAGCTAAGAAAGAGTAAAATGACTGGATAGAAATGGCATCAACATCTACATAAGAAAGGGATTAGCTGACTATAAAATGTACAGTTTTTAAAATTTAACTTAATATTCACATTCATATATAAAACTTACAAAACCTGGATCTTTCAAACCCACTAAAAATAGCTTTTTCTGTTACTGCTGAAAGATCATTTTAAATTACCATAAATTTAACGGATTATTTATGTATTATCAGCATAATTAATGTAATAATTTCTGCCATATTGTTTTTGTTCTTTTTCCAGACTTTTGATTCATAAAAAAAAAAAAAAACATAAGTCAATAAATTAACATGCTACCTCAGTCCCTGAAAGCCAATACTCAACTGTGTTACTGAGTGAGAGTAAGACAGGTGTTTGTGTATATTAAAGTGTGTATCCATGTCTGTATGTGTTGTGTGTGTGTGCATGTGTGTGTGTGTGTGTGTGTGTGTGTGTGTGAGTGAAGAGAAATATAGGACACATAACCTATTAGCATACCTGCCTCAAACTCAAAGTAGGGTGGGGAGGGTTACGGTTATTTTTTGAGTCCATACAAAAAATAATTCATTGTAAATATATAATATATATTTATACATATTTGAATATATTTACAAATATACCCAGCACTATACATTATACTGTGTATTTTCTTTCTCCAGAATAATTGGGAAGGTTCATCAAGAGAACTGAAAAAGAAATGCATCAATATTACAAAATAAACAAGAGAGCAGTTTCTATATGTGCTCTCCTCCTATTCCTCTGTTTTGTTAGTCGAAAGTCTCTCTCTTACTTTTCCTATTCATCATCCTCTTCTAGTCCCTTGTTTTAAGTTCACTTCGGTCCATACATTCCTCCAGGAGCAAATAAAAGTCTTGGAATGCCAGCCACTGGAATGGGATCGATTGCAAAAAAATGAAAAGTCTCTGTTTATATGAAGGGAGAGGAGAAAGAGGGTCCCTTGGGAACATCAGTTCATTCAGTCAGTAAAAAAACAGCTTCTGTATGGTCCCTTTCCTCTCCGTAAGACCTCATGTGAGTATGTTGTGTGGGTGCATGGCAGTTTGAGTGTGTGACAGCAGCGCTGCCACCAGCCCAGTCCCGTCTGGGTCCGTTAGTCCACTGGGAGCCAGAGGGGGTGATGGGGGGGCAGGAGGTTTGGAGGATTTCGGAGAGGGTGTCTGTGCTACGTGTGTTTTGGGAAGTGGCGGGGTAAGAGTGGGGTAGGTCAAACTGGGGTAGAGAAGACAGGTGGCGGCTCATGTTTTGACATTTCCATTGATGTGCTGGTACTTGGGGAGGCAGGGCTCGTCCGGTAAGGGGTCGTGGGAAAACACAGAGTCGTCACCGGAGGAGCAGGAGCTGCGAGTGTCGGGGAAGCTGGGGGAATACTGCTCTGTTGGGGCACACAGGTCCAGATACTCCTGTACACAGAGTGAGAAAGAGAGGGTTGGGTGAGATCATTTACACTCAGACACAAGCTCACATGTTTCAAAAGGGAAAGGTGCTTCGAAGGAGTGAGAGGCGAAAGATGTAGAGCAAACAGGAGAACATAAATATAGCGCTGAAACCCAGTCAACAAGAGCAGGGACTTTCCAGAGAAGGGTGAGAGAGGTGGGGAAGAGGAGTATCACCTTCATTATGATATTTATCTAAACCATGCCAAATCACCCTGGAAGGATTTATGAAACAGAGCAGAAAAAATCATATTAAACTGGATACTGTATGAAAATATTTGCAGGAATAATAGATAATAAACTGAATGTTGGACCGCTGACTGATCCAGCAGAGCTTGAGGATAGCATGGTTGACCTCGTTGCGGTTTTGGTCGACTATAAAACAGTTCAGTATGGTTGTGAATTTGGGAAAAAGAGGATATGCTTAGACCAGAGAACTGGGGCAAAGATGTGGTGCTCCGGCCTTTACAGCATTGCTTCACATCACTCTCAAGTCCAAACTAATCTGACATCTGACACTGAAACGCCTGACATAAACACTATAAAATGGCTGGAAAAAATAAAGAAGCTGGCAGAACACAGTGCTCACCCCCCACCCCAAAAAAATGAAGATGAAAACCCCAAGAAATCCTGTTATTAATTTTTGACTCAGTCCAGTGTTGTGAAGTTGTTTTGGTCTTTTCATGTCGGCTGAGGCACCCTTTCTTCCCCTCCTCCTTGTCTTTCATGGCTGTTATTGAGACTAGTTGTGAGGAGGAAGAGTTCTTGGGGTTTTCTAGAAAATGAGCACTGGCTTCCATTTTCCCAGCTCAACATGAGAAGGCTCACATTACTAAAGACCTCCACATCTGCCAGCGGTTTGGGGCAGAGTGAAAGGGGGGTGGGGGGGGCGGCAAGAAAAAGGCGCTTTATTACATTTCAAAAGTTCAAACTCAAAGTTGGGCTTTTTTGGCAAAAATTCATGAAGTTCCAGCTCAAGAGCAGACGAGTCTTGACAGCTTTCCATCGACGGCCTCTTTTCAGGTCAGCACACGGATATCACAAAAGACAGGAAGGGGAATGGAAAGAAATGCAGGCCATTATAAGGAGCAAAGCATGGTTGTGATGATTGGGCAACTTCACTAGGCCGTAGCGGCCATGTTGGGCCTGGATCAAATCATCCGGCCATTTTTTTGGTCACCATTTAGGCCTTGTGTCAGCAACGTGGCTGCTAATGCTCCTAAAGCTTTCAGCAACATTCTGCTGAACCCTGCATGCACTGGCAAGAGCGTGATTTAGTTTGGATTGAGAAACATGCTACTCTGTGTAGGAATGTATCATATTATTCCATTTTATTGTTATGAAATGTCTGACTCCCATTTGCCAGGAAATAATAGCATGTGTGTAGCGCGATTTCTGACCACCCGGAATGCATCCTAAAACTTTATGGAATAGGTGAACATGAATGAAGCTGCACTCACCTCATTGGTGCTGAGGGTGAGGATGCGATCCAGATCTTCTACGAGCTGCTTGAAGGTAGGTCTCTGGGATGAGATGGCATGCCAGCAGTCTTTCATCATCATGTACCTGAGAGAGAGAAAATGAAAATCTGTTTACTCAAAGGAGAAGAGTGGATGAAGAGGGAGAATAGAGCAGTTCATGGAAGTGTTGCAGGCATCACCAGGTCTGTCCAAACTCAAAACTATGTCTCCTATGTCCTCAAGTGTCAAAATTTGTCATCTGAATTGCTTTATGCCTCTGGAACCAGGTATAAAGGAGTAAATCAAAACAGCAGGCATTCTATCACACTCATCTCACTTTTTCATACATTTTGATGGCCTGCTGCTGATCACAAATATGCCTCCTAGTGCTGTGGATTTCTTGAATACTGTAATGCAAATGTGTGTGATGTCCTGTATCCGTCTCTACTTTGTCTCCAGTGTTTTCCATCAACCCTCTCAGTGTGGCACTGCAGTAGAGCTGTGCCATTGTCCGCTGATTGCAGAGGACTCATTGTGAATGAGGACACTGATAGCAGCCAGTTACAGCTGTGCGGAGGCCTGACAGAGTGCACACAGAGTCCCGGAGTCATGGATCTGATGAAGCCCGGGATGGCGTTAAGAGTCTGAGTGTAAGAGCCAGTGTGTATTTGGGTGTCAGGAGGAGGTAAGTTTGGAAGAAAGGCAAACTCTTACAGCTCATTGGTGCAGTTGCCAGGCTTGTCCATGCGATGGCCCTCTTTGAGCAACTTGAAGAGCTCTTCAACAGGAATGCCAGGGTAGGGGGAACCCCCTAGGGTGAAGATCTCCCACATCAGCACCCCAAATGACCAGCTGGTGAGACAGAAAAACACAAACACTTTAAAAATATAGTCATAACATACAAAAATGACTGCAAGAAACTGCAAGATATATCTGTAAACAATGTTCAAGACCTCCCAGTCTTATATACATACATATGACCTTAACCTATAGATAATTTACATATGGCTACTTGGCTGAAGCTTGGAGTGATCTTCAGCAGTGTGACTGCAGTGGTGTCAATGCCCTCTTTCTGCCGTCCGGTGGCTTGTGGCGCGAACCCGCTCCCAGTGCCACTCTGGCCCTGATCTCAATGATGGCTTTTGTGCCCGGCTGGACGATCACACAGACTGGCATTGTCCAGTCACACCACACCAAAACAAACAGAGGACCACCCACAGCAGACAAGAGGAGGAAGAGGTCCAGAAATGGCTATTGACTATTAACTACTTCCTCATGGCAGTGTCCGGTCGTTAAATATCAGCAATCCCATGCCGCTGATTTCCATCACTGTCATGCTGCATGTTTATATTAGAGAGACTGTGGATCCACAGTGTCTCAAATGAATCATTCCTGCAGTGACAACATACTTGATTCATGTCCACACAAAGGCTGTATTATAACACACAGACACGCTTACTAACACTGATGCATGTGTACGCATTCAGGCAGCCACGGGCCATGTTAGTGGTCCGGTAGGGCAAGTAGGCATGGACAGGCAGGTTGGGTGTTTTATCAGTTCCTCCATCTGTTTACACAACCAGCCCCGGGTGTGTTCTCTTCTCTATCACTGGCTTGTATCTCCTCACTTGTTGACACACTCATCTCTCCTTTCTGTGCTACTTTGTAACCATCTCAATGCTTGTCATCTTGTTGCCCCGTGCAGGTTGGTGTCCACCTGCAGCCAACCTTGACTCACCAAACAAACATGTCCTGGGTCACTTTGAATGACCTGGCATTCATCCTTATGTGACTATATTTATGTATTCAAGCCAACTAGATACATAAATAAAGTGTAGTCAAACAAACAACAAATCAAAATCAAACAAATCAATCAATCAGTATACAAGTGACTCTATATTAGCAAGGTTCTGGATTCATATTCATATCTTGTTACATTTATATCTCAAGCACTTAGGTTGTACATTGCTCGGCTGCAGATATTTATGATATCGACTGAAGGGAACATGAATATGAATGTCAGAAAACAAGTCGATATGTGTACATACATCAGTGGTTCAGACCAAAACATGAAGATTTAAGGCTCTGCAATGTGGTCAAATGTAGACCTGCAACTGAGGGGATGGAGGGGTTTTGTTTAATTTGGCAGAGCAGGGATGATGCCGTGATGGCGCCTCTCTGGGTTTGAGCTACAGCCCCTTAGCTTTACCTAAGCCAGCCAGAGCTGAGTCTCCTGGGCCCATTTGTCAAAACAACAAGTTTAATTGTAATTCATGTATTCATTTAATCTGATGTCATGTATGGATCGCCAGTGTTTCTGGTGATGTTTGAATTACACATCACTCTGGTGTGCGTAGGCCCCCCTCCGCCTCCACAGCACCTCTCTTCCTCTTCCCTTTCCCTTCATATGCTATGTGAGAAAGGCAATTACTGAAAGTGAGCGATGAAACGTAATTAGCGGTGAGCTGACATAAAGGACTACAGTAGCCACTGCCTGCCTGCACCCCTGCCCCCCACCCCACCCCACCCCCCCTCGATTCAGTCCCCTGAGCTCCACCAGGTTATTGATTGGTGCTGAGCTATGGAACATGAAGGGCATCATGTGTACACACACATATTATCTAAGCGTACACACACATATACACACAGACATGGACAGTGGAGAGATTCTCTCTATCCAAGTGCTTAACTGGATGAGTGCTATGTTTAGTGTGCTACTGGTGTATGACTCATAGACACACACACACACACGCGCAAAATCTCTTTTCCCAGGGGTCAGCATGCAAGGCATTTATCTAATTGCCACATATACTTTCTGCCGCCAGTGTCTGGAGCAGAAACTTCAAACAACGCTGTCAGAACGCATAAAGCTCAAACACCAAAAAGAGAGGGACGCCTCCCTTTGTTCTGTTTTTAGAATGAGTACTCTTGAACTTAAAAAAAGAGGGAGACAGAGACGGGTCAGCAATTCACATACCAGATGAATGAAAATAAGAACGGTAGGCGGCAAACGGAGGGGAGAGAGGGAGATTATTTTGATCATGGAACAGCTCCAAAACGATGAGCCACATGTTCAAAGTGTTGCTGAATGAGGAGAGGAGAGTGAAGGAGGGGGGGGATGGGGCCCGCAATGGAGGACTGTAGCATTGTTGCGTTCAGACATGTGTGGAGGCCCAAAAGGAGGGGAGACTTCCGAGCCGGGCCGGAGGAGCGAGGGGTGAGTCTGTGGTGGAGGAGGCGCTGGTGGGCTCCGGACTCCTTCCAGGGCCCTTTGAAGCTGGTCAGATTAGTAACACGGCATTGGCTACAAGTCTAGCGTGAAATCCTCACTTTTGCCACAGACCGGCCAGCACTGGCCCCCTATAGCCAGTAACCCCCCACCCAACATTCACCAGCACTGCACCAAAACACCTCACCCACTCCCTGCTCCTGAATGTACTCCTGAAAAACAAGCCTCTGAATGTCACTGCAGGCCACAGGAAACCAGCAGGGCTTCACATGAAATCTAAAAAATAACTGATTGTGTGTTGTACTGTGTGAAGAAGAGGGAGTGTTTGAGGTTTATTGCATCACTGATGTGTGTAAATTGATTTTTTTTTATCATTTATTTGCAGTAGTAGGACACAGAGAGAGTTTGTTATATACTTACACATCACTCTGGTGTGTGTAGACCCGGTCGAACAGCGCCTCTGGAGCCATCCATTTCACCGGGAGACGACCCTGTGGACACACACACACACACACAGGTGAAATAAAATCTACACCCAAACCACCACTGGACTCTTTAATTTCTGGCCCGATCAGCATGTTGGAATTCATTAACTGCTGGGAAATCTCATTACTCTTGGAAAGGCCGATATGTGAAAGCAGCCTGGGGAATAAGGCACTAGAGCAACTGTCTGGGAGGAGGATTTCCCAGAGGAACATTTACATTGTTAAAGCATGAGAGCTGATAAACAGGGTCACTGATAAAGGAGAGAGTTTATCTCTGCATGCCATTAAAACACTGGCTGGGAAGCTAAGCGCAGCTGACAAGGCGGCCATGGTCAATATCTGTGCGGTAGCTTAATGGCAGGAATAATCTCATCAGACACTCTGAATTAGTAAATGGAGGGTTATAAAACTGATTTTTCAGCTGCTGTAAATACAAGCTCACTAACCAAAATCAGGAGTACGCAAGAAAATAGTAAGAAACACATAATATATTAAACTAATGTACTTTTAGGTTTTAATTCATTACATAAAGTGTCTTATTGTGCACCTACAATACTTTTTCACATGGTGATGTGATGGTTATTTAACAATAATAAGGTCACTGCTAGTTGTTCCTTTTCTATCAGATTGAAGACAAAATAAAGAGAAATAAAAGCAAAAGTAGCGCTACAATGATGGCTCTGTCTAGATTGGTTTAATGTAAGTGATCATCATTGTCACTGCTGTCATTGTCCTAATCATCATTACCATCAACATCATCGCACATTGTTGTTGTTGTTGTTGTTGTCAGCTAGTTCTCAGCGTGATTGTGCATGCGATGAAAAGGCAACCATGCATACTAAATGAGGATGTGCAGGCAAAGCTGCTCTGTGGTGGGAAAGAAAGACACCATTGGACCACTATGGAGATGTCAATTATGTTTAAACCGCTCCCCTCTCCTTCTCAATCTGTCTCTCTTTCTGGCTAATTGTATAAGTGTCTATGGAACTAAAGGAACAAGAGACTGACGGATAAACAAGGCAGAGTCTCCAGAAGCACTACATTCACAGGCTGCCTGGGAACCTGCAGCTTCTGCCAAGACACCAGCCGAGGGAAAGAGTGCAACAGAAAGATGAGGGAAGGGAGGGAATTAGAGGGATGGGTGGACTAATCTCACACTGTGGCACTCAAAAACATTCCCCTCCCTCGAAGCGCACATTGCTCTGTGTGCAGCATGCAGGTCGATGACTCACATTGGTCGTCTTTTTATAGTAGTCGATGTTATGGACGTCCCTGGCCAGGCCAAAGTCAGCTATCTTCATGACGTTGCTTTCTGTGACCAGGACGTTCCTGGCTGCCAGGTCTCTGTGTATACACTGGGATGGATGAGAAATAAGAGGGGGAGGGGGAGTGAAGGGTAGAGAAGAATTAGAGATTAGAGTTAAGTCATTCCATAAATAAATCAACTCTGAAATAGGTGTATACTTAATTTGGAATGGTGTTAACAAGTTTGTGGTGCATGTAATCATCAAGAAATCTCCAACACAGAGGTAGTACTTGAATGAAAAACATGACTCTACAATGACTGCACCAACTTGAACAAGTCTGGATAAGTTAAGATTCCTTGCATACTTTGCCACATATATGGCCGGAGTCATTTCTGTGCATCAGTGCACATATGCAAGTATGCACATGCGTGTGTGCGTGTGAGACAGTATGCTCTGTCACATTCCAACAGTGAGAGGGAGCGTGAGGCTGCATTTGGCCAACATGGCCGTACCCCCATTGTGAAAACTTGACAATCCTTCTACACAGAGGGGCTTTTGTCATGGAATGAGAGACAATGCAGGGATTGGGCAGGGGGTCAGAATAGTGTTTGTAGGAGACATTATTCCCACAGTGATGCACAAGTAAGCCTCCTACGTAAAAACCCTCCTGGATACAACACATCAAACACTGTGCACTGGCACAGAAATCTGTCTGGACAGTCAGCGGGGAGGGGGGGGGTGGATATCAAAACAGGACAGTTTGTGTGTTTGTGTGTGTCCTCCTCTTACCTTTTGTGAAGCTAGGTACTCCATGCCCCGTGCCACCTGATAAGTGCATGAGACCAGATCTTTGAAAGTGAGCTGTTCGTCTGAGACACGGGCAATGTCATAGGAGTATTCCATGCCGGGCGGCCGGCGGGCTCGAAGGTACTCCCTAAGGTTGCCTTTGGAGGCATACTCCACTATCACATACAAAGGACCTGCACAGGAGACAAGAACCACATTACTCTTTGAACATGGTCATGAATGATTCCTTTTGAGAAAAAGGGGCACTGCACAAAATTCAAAGTAAATCTTTAATGAAATACATCAGGAAGAGGCAATTGCCCATCTGCATGCTAAGACTTTAAAGTTACTTGCTTCAAGAAAACTGCTATACAAAAACACAAGGAAGTCTGTATGAAAAGCACCCTCCCAACTGACAGTGTCCCAAGTAAAATCAGTGGAGTTCCCCTTTAAGGTGGTACTGTATGATGTTTTGTCCCATGTCACTCACCATCTTGTGTACAGGCCCCCAAAAGATTGATGATGTTCTTATGTTTGCCGATCATCTTCATCATTTCCATTTCTGACACCAGGTCAGACAGGTCTTTCTCAGTGGCGTCATCTAAGAGCAGAAGAAGCATGATAGCAGGTTGTCAGGAAAAACTCAGCAAAACAAACACACCCTAGTCCTGTCTTCCCTTTAACCCTTGACTCACAACTCAGGTGCTGCCTTGTCAGGCAACACCTTGTTTAGTAGGGTGCTTCTGATTAAGTGCGGCTGACAGACAATGTAGGCTAAAGTTACAGGAGCAAGAGAAGCTCCTCACACAGACTATAGAGGCATCCTTTCAGTGCCAAAGGGAGGGAGGAGGAATTAAAGACGTTCAATCTGGATTCATTATCTGCTGCACAGGCTCCTTTTTCATAGGACTGATTGAGCCAATAAAGGTATCCAGACAGTCAGAATGGTATTGCCTGCATTCCTCTGCACCATTACCTTACATAGAGTAACTCTAAAGAGCAGATTTCTATTGTCAAGGTTGGTCGAATAGCCTGCTGCTCTACCTGATCTATCCACCCCTCCCAACCCCAAACCATCCCTGAGCCCCCCACTGACGCTTTCATTAATCACAGCAGTGCTGCTAGTGTGACTTGCCTCTTTGTGTGGGTGCTGACTGAGCTCCAGCCAGCTGCTGCTCTGGGGTCAGGTATGTGACCGCCCCTAACCCTTACCTACCCAACCCGCCTCCCCCTAGCCGTCATTCACCAGCCACCAATAACAAATAATAATGACTGCCCCAGGCTCCGCCTTGCCCTTTGCTGAACCCACTGCAAGCATAAATCACCTATAAAATGTACTCAGGTTGCCCACAAGACATAATGAAGTAGTGTACATCTTATCCCAGTGGCTTGATTTTAAGCACAAGTTAGACGTTTACCATTACAATCTCACTGTGACTGTGCTTCAGCAGGAGACCCACTTACCTTTCAGCATCTTGACAGCGACAGTTACAGCCTCCTTGGGTTTGTCCTTATCGATGCCAAGGGCCTCTGCCATTACAACTTGGCCGAAGCAGCCCTCACCTAGGGGTTTACCCAGGGTCAACCTGCAGCCACCACACAGCAAACACAGAGAGAGAACAAAAAAGACAAGTCAGGAAGCTGATTAGCTACTGAAACACAAACTAAAACTCATCGACCTGATCTCACTGTGGCATTGATTCACTCCCTGGACAGAAATAAATAGGTTAGATAGAGTGTGAGAGAAATAGAGGGAATGAAACCAGGCACTAAGCCAGTTTCTTAACCTCTACCGGTCTTTTTTTTTCTACAAGATCGCTCGCTCTGTTTCAATCAGATTGTGTCTGTGTGAGTGCTTTATTGGCGCGGTGACGGCGGCCCGTGCCAGGGCAGTAGGTAGGAAGGCAGACATGGCAACGATAATCACCTGATAAAGCCAGGGAGAGACACTCATTTCTAAACTGTTTACCCTGCCTTGGCATGTTCCAATATACACTCTTTACAAGTCATTACACAGGGCTTAGCTTAGCCCCGAAACTTTAGCCCGTGACAGATGGAATGCTGGCTTTGTGTTGCCATACAGGTGGGCCTGACTACAATACCAGATGGAAATTCAACTGCTATTGTATTGTAAACCATGTCACAATAGCTGGTGTGTTCAATTTAACATCCAAACTAGAAAGAAATTTTACTCACACATGCAACAACTATCCATCACAGGCACAGCACCTCTCTGACCCCTGAACCAGCGGTGTGCTCTAGTGTTTTTTTTTTTTGTTTTTTTTTTTTGATTGACGGGTGTTGGTCCAACCCCTAAGGCCCAGCGTCCCTGCTATGTAAACACTCACACTGCGCACCGTGAAGCCCAGGGCCCAAGGCCGGCACCCTGCCGTAGTAACACAATCCCCTATCTGTCCACACACACTCGCCACGCTCAATGGCAACCATTCTGTCCATCCAGCCACACATAATCGATGTTATTTTTCCTCCACACAAACCGCAAACGTTAGCATTCCTCAGCATTCTGCAATCCCAACATGATCCCTAAGGCGCTGGGATGACAGGCGAGGAATAAAGACCCAAAGAGAGAAGCACAAAGACATTTATTCAGCCTAGACAAAACATCCCCTTTGGTTGGTTCATCAATTAAAATCAAAATTTTCACCAGAGTGTCATTCTGTATGCACACAGAGAGTCTAGCATTACATTAGAATTGTTTTTTTTTCAGTGGTGATTGATGGTAAAATTTATCATCTGAGCTTTTTTTACAGCCATTTTAACAAAAGACAGGCCTTCACATTTATGGTTTGAGATTTCCCCTTCTTTTTCAAAACTAGAAGTCTCAAGTGAGTATTAAACTCCTCTAACCTTTGCCGCCCTATTAAATCTAACCTAAAGCTTATCGCTGGCCACTGCAACTGTGACTAACCGAAACCTCAGCAGTGC